>NW_027507903.1:210513908-211016408 GCF_037356315.1 Lithobates pipiens
ATTGTAGTCCAAGTGGGAGGAGCGGGAGGAGCTTGCTGTACTAACTATTCAATGTTAGTACATCGATATTCCTGCTGAGCTATTGTGTTTTGACTGGGGGACTGTGCCCCGCACCAGAACACAACAGTCAGCGCTCACAGCCATTGGCTGCCTGTGCTGATCAGATGCCGATCAGTTGTTGGTTTTCCAGCATGCCTGGTCAACAGAAGCCATCCATTCGGGTGACTTCTTTCAAACAGGGTGGTGTACACAGTGGCCGAATGTCGGGCGGTTTCTGTTGAACCACCCGATATTGGCCCATGTGTACCAGGCTTTAGATAGACTAATACATTTTGATGGACTTCATATTACAACAGCATCTCCCAGTTCAGCCGCCCCGTGAGACGATCGCGGGTATGCCTGCGGCAATCGAGTCCACGGGACCAGTGACTCACGAGGTCCCGACCAGCATGCGAGCGCGCCACCGGCGGCGCATTCGCGATGGCAGGGCGGCATTTAAGATTGGACGTACCTGTACGTCAATATGCCTGCCCGTGCCATTCTGCCGACGTACATCGGCATGCGTGGGTCAGGAAGTGATTAATGCTAGTGGCAGACTGCATCATATGCAGTACATCATAATTGTTTTTTCTTTAGTACCACTTTAACCTCTTGCCGATCGCCTCATGCCATTATACGTCAGCAGAAGGGCTCGTACAGGCAAACTAACTTACCTGTACATGGCCCTTTAACAGGCGACCAGCGGGCGCATCCGCGGTAAGCTCCGTGAGTCAGGTTGCGGTTCCCACGGACTCCTCACGGAGAGGAAGAACGGGGAGATGCTAATGTAAATAAGCATCTCCCCATTCTGCCTAGTGACAGTGCCACTGATCTCTGCTCCCTGTGATCGGAAGCAGAGATCAATAATGTGTCACATGTAGCCACGCCCCCCACAGTTAGAAACACTCCCCAGGGCACACTTAACCCCTACACTGCCCCCTATTGGTTAACCCCTTCACTGCCAGTGTCATTTACACAGGAATCAGTGCATTTGTCTAGTACTGATTGCTGTATAAATGACAATGGTCCCAAAAATGTGTCAAAAATGTTGGATGTATCCGCCATAATGTTGCATTCATGATAAAAATCACTGATCGCCGCCATTACTAGTAAAAAAAAAAAAAGAATAAAATTAATAAACATGCCATAAAACTATCCCCTATTTTGTAAACGCTATAACTTTTGCGCAAACCAATCAATAAATGCTTATGGTGATTTTTTTTACCAAAAATATGTAGAAGAATACGTATCGGCCTAAACTGAGGAAAAAAAAGTTTTTTTATATATTTTTGGGGGATATTTATAATAGCAAAATGTAAAAAATAATGCGTTTTTTTCAAAATTGTCACTTTTTTTTTGTTTATAGAGCAAAAAATAAAAACTGCAGAGGTGCTCAAATACCACCAAAAGAAATCTCTATTTGAGGGAAAAAAAGGACATTAATTTTGTTTGGGAGCCATATTGCACGACCGCACAATTGTCAGTTAAAGAGATGCAGCGTCGAATCGCAAAAAGTGCTCTGGTCAGGAAGGGGGTAAATTCTTTCCCGGGGCTGAAGTGGTTAAACCTTGGAAGACTCATGAAAGAATTATGGAGTCTTTCACTGCTCACTGCCTTCTGAAAATGCAAGTTGAAAGATTGGATCTGGATACATTAACTTCGGAATTACAGAGTTGGAATAAGTACAGTATAAACTATATATCATGAAAGTGTGTATATATATATATATATATATATATATATATATATATATATATATATATATATATATATATATATATATATATATATATATATATTCTGAGTGATATCAGAATTCCTGATCTACATACTTGTTAGTAACTCAAAGCATTCAGGCCAGTGGATCAGCATAGCAATACTGTTAATATGTTAATAAGGGTAAACCATAAATCTACCTATGAATGTGCTTGCTCTTCTTAAAAGTAAAGTGCAATTTCACTGCACTTTATCTTGAATTACCCCCCCCCCCCCTCCCTGCTTTATCTTATATCCCATATAAAATTTACAAATTAACACAGCAATCCCCTATACAACAGAGTTCAGGCTGGAAAAGGAATAAGCAACACAAGAAGCCGATTAGTTTGCTTTAGTGCAAGGAGCATGTCAAAAAGAGGAGACAGCAGAGTAATAGCGAGGGGAGATCACCTGTTTGCTGTTTTCCCTTTCACTATCCAGTCACAAAGTGACAATGAAGAGAAAACTTGTTTGTGTTACTGACTTGAACTGGGGAAAAACTAGGTCTTCTGCCCTGCCAGGGAGGAATTTGCAGTGGGGCAGAGCTGTGTAATTCTCAGAATTGGATTGGCAGAAATGCAAATAATTTGGCAGGTAAACATATACCCAAATGTGTTTCATCTGTGTATTCTGTTTGGCTGGAGTTCTTTTTCAGTCCCTTTACAAACTTCTTTCATTTCCCAAAACTCTGTGAGGGATTATTTTACCTGTACCCAATCATGTATGCCCTTATACTACATACTGTGGTTATTGGTATTTTTAAAATGATTATGCTATTTTGTTTATAAGGAGCTTACAAGGGCAAAGTACAATGCCTAAATTGATATAACCAATAAGATATATTTTTCATGTTCGGATGATTCTTCAGATACTGCACATTGCCCATCATTGTACTTTTTCCATACTTTAGCCAATGACCTGGTATTGGGCTTTTTATCATATCCCCTAACCACTTGTGTAACAGCTTCCAATGCTCCTTTATTATGATGCCATTTTTTAGTTTCCAGTTCTGTGGTAGTTTGACTGATCATTACTCCATCATGCAACACTGAACCCAAAATAATTTTATATAATTTTTGAGAGAGATAGGGCTTTCTTTTGGTGTCTTTGGTGGTTTTAGTAACCACTGGGTTTTTTATCATATAATGTTGAAAAAATGTTTCACTAAAATAAAAATACCAAGTCAATATGAAGACCCCAAAATGACCCCTTTTTGGAAAATAGACACCCAAAAGTGACCTAACACTTTTTGGAACATGTTGGCATTTGGTGGGGGTTAAACATGGAGTTTGGTAATGCCACACTAGATACAGTGCACACAGGTCAAACACAGAGAAATAGGAGATGAAAGGGTTAATATAAAGGTCACATACAGTGGGATGATGGAGAGGAATGGGTTAATACGGAGATGTGCAGGATGAGAGAGCTGAAAGATTAATATACATTTCACTGAAGAGACAGGCTGGAGGTCATATGTATCAGAGAGAAGGGGATGACATGGTTAAACTTTACTTGAATCTACAACTGCCACTTATAAGAAGAAAGCCATTGTTGAAAGAAAGCCATAAGAAGTTTGCAGTTTCCTAGAAGCCATGTAGGGGACACAGAAAACATGTGGAAGAAGGTGCTCTGGTCAGATGAGACCAAAATGTAACTTTTTGGCCTAAAAGCAAAACTATGTGCGGCGGAAAACGAACCTGCACATCACCCTGAACACACCATCCCCACCGTGAAACAAGTGACAGCATCATGTTGTGGGAATGCTTTTCTTCAGCGTGGACAGGGAAGTTGGTCAGAGTTGTTGGGAAGATAGATGGAGCCAAATACAGGACAATCTTAGAAGAAAACCTGTTAGAGTCTGCAAAAGACTTGAGTCTGGGGCAGAGGTTCACCTTCCAGCAGGAAAACGACCCTAAAAGCAGAGCTACAACAGAATGATTTAGATAAAAATATATTCATGTGTTAGAATGGCCCAGTCACGGTCCAGACCTAAATACAATTGAGAATCTGTGGCAATACTTGAAAATTGCTGTTCACAAACGCTCTCCATCCAATCTGACAGAGCTTGAGCCATTTTGCAATGAAGAGTGGGTATAAATGTCACTCTCTAGATGTACAAAGCTGGTAGAAATATTCAGAAAAAGACTTGCAGCTGTAATTGCAGTGAAAGGTGGTTCTACAATGTATTGGCTCAGGGGGCTGAATACAAATACATGCCACACTTTTCACATATTTATTTGTAAAAAAATTGGAAAACCAGTTTTTATTTTCCTTCCACTTCACAATTATGTGCCACTTTGTGTTGGTCTATCACATACAATCCCAATAAAATAAATTTACATTTTTGGTTGTAACATGACAAAATGTGAAAAATGTCAAGCGGTATGAATACTTCTTTCAAGGCACTGTAGTATGGCATTTATAAATACTGTATATATTGTATAAAAAATCAACTATTACTTAACAGGTGGAGACAGACCCCTATTTAATTGCTGCAAATTTTTAAGGTTTGTGACCTCCATTTTCCTTTCTCAAGCAGTTCTCACATTTATGGTATCCGGTGTACAAAGCAATTTATATCAATAATTCAACACTTAGCAACTAGTATATAGCTCCTAACCGGGGTGCGTTTAAAAGATATTTACAGTACTTATAGGTAAGCTTTATTATAGGCTTACCTATAGGTAAAAATCATGCATGGGAGTTTACTCCCACTTTAAACCTTCTAAAAGTTTAACTAAAATGTTTTTTTTTTTTCTTTGGTCAGACTGGGAAATGTTAGAGCTTATATTGGGTTTTATTGGCATCTGTGTTCCCTGTTAAGTGATTTCCCCTTGTTGGCAGTATATGAGTAATGGGAAATCTCCCCAAAAGATACAGGAAAACTACAGAGTGAGGAAGGATTAAAACCTCTTTTGGTAGTATTATTGTTGTCTGTGTCTTAGTGACAACCACTTAAAGGATAAATTTACTTTTGGAACATGTTGCATGTTCCACCCGTTTTTAGGGTGAAACATTATAACATGTTCCAGCATCTGCAATTCTCTCCCTGCTGCTCTCCACATGGTCGTGTCATTCATTCTCAAGTTCCTGTGAATGAATGCTATTGCAGCTGATGGCTTGTTGTTTTCAATGAATTGCGAGGGCACTGTGAGCGCTCTTGTACTCTATTGACTTTCCTGCTCTGTGGTAACTGTCTGCCCGTACGAGATACGAACAGACAGCTATGCTGAGAGTCTGCAGGAGCGTGGCATTGCACCCGCAATCTGCTGATCACAGGTGCCATGCTCTGCAGGCTCCTTAGAAAAAAAAATGTTTTACCTGCAAAAGATGAACCTATCCTTTAACTTGTTTTTTTTCCTACTGTCGCAGAAACAGGATGTAGGAGGAGATATATGTATACTCTTCCCAAGTCTAATTAAAACTAAAAAATTAATTAGTCTTTAAAAGGGAGGTCATTTTTTACAGGTTCCCTTTTAACAATCCACTCCCTCTACAATATATGCTATGCATATGTGTAACCACACTTTTGTTATATTTGCAATATTGCATCTAGCTGAGAACAAACAACAGAGTTGTTTTTTTAACTGACGAGGAAAGAAATCTCACACTAGGTTGCATTATTTTTCAGCAAGAAACCAGAATTTCCTATTCAGAATTAAGGATGAGCCGAACACCCCCCTGTTCGGTTCGCACCAGAACCTGCGAACAGACCTAAACTTTGCGTGAACTTTAGAACCCCTATTAAAGTCTATGGGACTCGAATGTTCACTATCTAAAGTGCTCATTTTAAAGGCTAATATGCAAGTTACTGTCCTAAAAAGTGATTAGGGACCTGGGTCCTGCCCCAGGGGACATGGATCAATTTTTTTTTTTAAACGGCCGTTTTTTCAGGAGCAGTGATTTTAATAATGATTAAAGTGAAACAATACAAGTGTAATATTCCTTTACATTTCGTACCTGGGGGGTGTCTATAGTATGCCTGTGAAGGGGCGCATGTTTCCCGTGCTTAGAACTGTCCCTGCACAAAGTGTCATTTCTGCAGGAAAAAAAGTCTTTTAAAATCACTTTCCATTGTCGGCTCCCGTAATACAGAGAACACTCACTCGTGTTCTGACTTTTCGAATTTGCCACAAACAGCCCAAATTGTTCACTGTTTGCTGAACAGGCGAACAGGCAATGTTCGAGTCGAACATGAGTTCGACTCGAACTCGAAGCTCATTCCTATTCAGAATGGAAGATTAAAATAGAATTTCAGATTTTCGTTTCTGTTTGTGAAAACTCTTCTCTCAAATGCTCATAACTGAGATCTGCTTACCTGGTATTTCCCTCACTAAATTGCATTCAATGACCATTGGAAGAAAATTTACAATGGTGATATAACCACATTGTTAATTTCCTGTGGAAATTACTCATAACATCTTTTACATTCTTTCTCTTTGTTTTCTTTCAGCATTCCCTGTCTAATAATATTTTGGATGTTTACAATACTGAGCAAGACATTTCAGGATCCAGTATGGTGCTGTCCAATACATCTTGCACAGGCAGCGTTGGTGTAAAGAGAGAAGTACCAGGTAAAGTATTTGTAGTGACTCAAAAGCAGATTTATCCAACATGGCAAAATGTGATTTGTAAAATCCAGTAAATCTTGGCAACCTATCAGAGTCCATTGTTTCATCACCTTATTATAAGGATCTCAAATATTGATGGTGCTTTGCATTAGTGCTTTCTGCACCCCATCATTACTATTTGCACTATACCAGAAAATATGTGAAAGAGTTTTATGTACATCTACTAATACAATTATTGGTAATTAAATATAAATAATAGTTTACACCACTTTGTGAATATGTCAATGGCTAACTAAAGGGGATAATGGAAAATGAAAAATTAACTTCAGTCACACCACACGATAACTAATAAACGTTCGTTGAACAAAGCACGAACCAAGCTAGATCTCATTTGCTGAGTCTTCTGAAAAGCTAATCTGCAGATCCAAACACAAAAACTATGTCAAAGCACATAAACTGAATACTCTCCTCATACTTATACTGCATAAACTCAAGTACACAAACAAATCGATCAGACTGAATACTGCTAAAAACACTTATACCAGTAACTCTGCCCTGTTAAAATATTTCATGGCAATCATCAGCATGATTCAAAAACCAAATGTGATCCAACATCACATGTGATCCAACTTTGTCAAATTATAGACCGATTTCCTTTTGAATTTGCATGTCAAACCTCTTGGAAAAGTTCTTGCATTCTATCTTAACTCAGTATCAGGCTGACTCATCCACAAGGATCAGGTGGGGTTTATACCCCAATGAGAGGGGAGATAGTATACAAAAAGCAACACTACTTATACATGTTGCTCAGAAATGCAGTATCCCTGTGTATTTACTTTCATTAAATATCAAGAAAGCTTTTGCCTCTGTCTCCTGGCTCTATCTGCACTATATATTGAAACACTGGAGATTTGGCCCTCACTTCACAAAGTGGATCTCATCACTTTATTCTCACCGGAAGGCTTAACTGAAATACTTGGGGTACAAATTGTACTAAAGTACTTCCCAATAGAAAAGGGCACAAGACAGGGATGCCCACTACTGCCCCATGGCCATAGAGCCATTGACATGACTTATTAGGTCTAACCCTGACATAAAGGGTATCAAAGTGGCTGGACTCCACGACAAGCTCAGTCTTTTCACAGACAACATCTTACTTTTTCTCTCTTTTCCCCATATCTCCATACCAAATCTTTTCAATATCCTTGAAGGGTTTGTCAATATATCTGGATTATCCCCATAATTCCTATACTTTCTACAGCAAACCCTTTATTTGGGAATCCAGCCGCTTGCTATTTATCAGTATGTACTAAACAAGCTCTTCCCAAACATCCCTTTCTACATAGATAACTGGTCAGCTGACCTTGGTGTCACCTTGGAGCCAGAAGACTGGTCAAAAATCTGGAATGTAACTAAATCATACTCACTGAATGTGCCTGCCCTAGAAACTTCCTATAAGGTACTCTCCCTCTGGTATTTAGTTCTAATACCTAATACTCTCCTGACTGTTCTAGGGGTTACAAAGAGTTGGGCACCTATATGCTTATCTGTTGGACATGCCCTGTTGTTAAAAAAATGTTGTCCGACATCTTCCAAATCCCCTCAACATCGTTTGGCATTTCAATTACCTCAGACCCAATCACAGCACTACTGAACCAATGGCCGCCAAACCTTACAAACACACAATTTTGCTTTCTATAGCCAAAGATTTCCCTTTGTTACTGTTGTGGGATTACCCACATTTGTGGATTTTCTTTCACTTTAGATGATAATGGTAAACTTGACAAATAGAGGGGTGAATCTCCCTAATGGGGACACAGACAACTATAAAAACCTGACAGGGGTTCTAATTTGCATTTAGTTATACTTTAAAGTGTAAGTATAGCCAAAACTTTATTTTTATTTTTGGATAGATAGATAGATAGATAGATATAAGTTAAATAACCCCTTGTTAGTTTATATTTTTGCTGCCTGTATCTCATTAGTGAGATTTCTCTTCACCTCTTGTCTCAGAGATGCAAAATAAAGTTTTCTTAGGCCGCGTACACACGGGCAGATTGTCTGCCCAACTAAGTTCGTCAGACAATCCGACAGACAGTCCGTTCAACTTTTGAATGAACGGACTTGACCACACACGATGAACAGACAGTCCGCTGAAAACTTGCGCGATGACGTGTACAGCACGTACGACGGGACTAGAAAAATGACGTCCAATACACTGCAATGCAACCTTCGGCCGTGTAAATCCTTTCTGAGCATGCGCCATACTTAGTCCGTCCAACTTGCCTACACACGAGCGGACTGTCCGCTGAAACCAAGTTTGGACGGACAAAACCAAGTTTGGACGGACAAAATTACGGAAATTCCGAAAGACAAAGTCCGTCAGACTGTCCGCTGAAAAAGTCCGCTGAAGCCCACACACGAGCGGATTGTCCGCTGAAACACGGTTCAGCGGACTAAGTTGGGCAGACAATCCGCCCGTGTGTACGCGGCCTTAGAGGGGAATTCTCCCCTCTTAAACAGTTATCACCAGAACTAATGTTCCTATTGAAAGATTTCCCTTCACCTGTTATGTGACAATTGTGAAATATTGGATTTACCATCACTTAATCAAGGTGAAATCTAGAGAATGTAAATCTACCTAGGAGGGAATAGATATAAACAAGTAATAGGGGTTGTCACCATACATTACTTATGAACAGAATTCTCTCTGATGTAGATTTGGCCTTGATTAGTAATATTGGCACTGTAATAAATTGGAGGCTAAAATCCTATACTCCCAAAAGTAATGTTAGGTGTAGGTGAAGTTAGGTAGAATATGTCAGTTTCTTGTCTCTGTCATTTTCTGGAAACTCCAGTGGTGTGCACTCTCCATGAGATAATTAGGGGTTTCCTACTTTTTTATTTCTTCCTATTTATGCTTAAGATTTGGCTGATGCATACCATTTGGCTGGAGTTTATGTTTAAGATCCAAGTGTTTTGTAGAAAAGCTGGTGTGCTCCTGTGACAAATTAGGCTGTTGTAATTTGTATTTGGTGGATGAAACAAGATTTTAGCTTTAACACTAACCCTTGGTAAATACTTATACATTCATGTAAACAATATGGCGGTTGTAGCATTATTGTAATTGTATCAATACAGATGATTGGTTCCTACAATGGCGGACATCATTTTAATTTCAAATAAAATGCAAGCAATAGCCTAGAATCACATTATATATTATTATTATAATACAGATTTATATAGCGCCAACAGTTTGCGCAGCACTTTACAACATGAGGGCAGACAGTACACTTACAATACAAATCAATACAGGAGGGATCAGAGGGCCCTGCTCGTTTGAGCTTACAATCTAGAAGGGAGGGTCAAGTGGAAACAAAAGGTAATAACTGTGAGGGCTGAGCTGATGAAAAAAAACTGTTGTTAGGTGTGGGTAGGGTAGGCTTCTCATAAGAGAAGGCTTTTTAGGGTATCGTCTAAAAGTGAATAGAGTAGGAGATAAGCAGACAGACTGGGGTAGGGCATTCCATAGGAATGGAGAGGCTTTGGAAAAGTCCTGGAGGAGCATGGGAGTAGGTGACAAGGGAGCTAAAGAGCAGGAGGTCTTGAGAGGAACGAAGAGAACGAGTAGGTTGGCATTTAGAGACTAGGCTAGTGATTCTAGCACTAGAACTCCCCTGTAAATGTAAACTGGTAACCTTTAGAGATTTTTAAAGCATCACCTATGGAGATTTTTAAGTACTGTAGTTTGGCGCAATTCCACGAGCATGCAGAAATTTAAAGCATGATATATTAGGTATCATCTTTCATATTATACAAAAGAATTGGGGTATATATTTTTTTTTTTTATTGCTTTTGAAAAACCACTGTGCAAAAATCGTGTGACATAAAAAAAGACACAATTTTATTCTCTAGGGTCTCTGCAAAAAGAATATATATAATGTTTGGGGGTTCCAAGTCATTTCTTAGCAAAAAAAAAAAAGAAAAATGTCTGGTCAGCAAATGGATATATTATGACAAGTTCCCTTTAATGAACAGCAAAGTACAGGAGATCAGATTCAGGTTGGTCAGTACCATGCATTTAAGATGAATCCTGTGGGATTCGTGATCCTAGTGAATGTTTGTGCAGATTCACCCAGGAGAAATTTTTTTAAACCCATAACAGTGGCTAAGTGGTTATCACTTTTGCCTAGCAGCACTCGGGTCATCCGTTCAAATACCTGCCATGGCACTACCTGCCTGGAGTTTGCATGTTCTCCCTGTGCCTGCATGGGTTTCCTCCCACCCAAGACATGCTGGTAGGCTAATTAGTTCCTGTCTAAATTGGCCATAGTATGTGTATGCTTGAATGGGAGTTAGAGACCTTAGATTGTGGCAGGGATTGCTTTGAGTGTACAATATGAATACGTAAAGCTCTGCATAAATTTACAGAGCTGTATAAGTAATAATAATGCCCTGCAAATCCTTTAAACTATGGGCAACAGGAATAGGAGGTTCAATATGCTATCTGTGTAAAAGAAAGGATGGGGTGCTGCACAGAGCAGTCATAATATCAGTGAATTGAACGTTTCTGAAGGTAGAACAGGGACATTTTTGGGTCAGTTGTTTTTTTTTTGTTTTTTTTTTCATTTTGAGGTTGATTTGAGATCAGTGGACAATTTTTTTACATAGCAAACTTTTTTCTGCAAGCCTTCCCTTTAGAAAAAAAGGGGGATGGTATTTTGGAGTTTTCATTTCTTTTGTGGATGTTTATATTTATATTTGATGTTGACTTTTTGTTAAGTTTGGGGTGCTTAGTGTGGAATTCATATGTTACTGTACTATAGCAGCCACTAGCGATAATCACAGGTAAAACCCGGCAGGCTGGTTATACCCAAGTTGATCAATTGATCAACTTGGTACATTCAGCCTGTCCATACATGATTCAAATCTTGGCCGGTTCCTGCTTAACCAGCCAAGATTTGAACCGTGTATAGCCTGCTTTAGTGAAGTGATGAAAATTCAATTTGCAAATCTTGTCCAAACACAACAAAAACATTTATTTTTGCTTGTTCATGATTGGGTAGTGGAAGTCAGCAGAGCTTCAATTCATTCACTAAGTTAAGGAAACATTTCCTTGCCTATTGTACCTTTTGGCCTATTATCTCTGATTAAAACTATCTTGCTACTGGCCAAGTTCACACTACTGTATCCTTTGCAGTATTGTAAATCCTATAGTAAAGCCCCGGCCTTTGTTCTTTTTCTCCTTAAAATATCCCTGCTGCTGACCAATTTTACACTGCTACATAGTATGCAATTTCTTGAGAGATAGAAATTGGTTAACGGCAGGATGGTTTTGCATCAGTGAGAACAAGGATAGCAACTGTGAACTACAGTACAGCCAATAAAGTCAGGATGAATTGGTAAAAAAGGAACCAAAAAGCCCACCTTTATACTACTCAGAACACAGCATTATACAGCATCACCTTCTTATAACAGCACAAAACTCCATAACAAGGAACTCAGTCCATGCCTATGGGTAAGTGAGTAGGTTCATGCAAATCCTTTTTTCTGTCCCTTTCATCAGCCATAGTCATAATACTATTACAGTTTCATGAACAAAATCATGTATTGCCATTAAAGCTACCTAAAAAAACTTTTTGGGATAGATCGGAGTGTTGCTGTATGTAAGATAGATAATTGTAAAAAAAAATTATTCCACAGTCAAATATGCCTTGCTAGTGTATGCTGTACCTGTAATTATTCATAAAAATTATACTGCTCCATTGTGTTCCATACAGCTTTAAGGCAAGCCCCAATAATGTCATTTAAAGAGTTTGCGTATTTTTATATATGTATGTTGCCATCCAAGCCACATGAAAATACTGTCTCAACACTGTATAGAAAAATGTATATAATTCTCTTTTTTTTGCTTTAGTACATGCCCCCTATGGCAGTTGCAAGTATCCTATGCATTTATTTTTTTTGGTAGTTTGCCTTATAGCCCTAAAAATATCCAGCTCTATGTTTGGGTTCACCAAAATTCAACAAACAATTGTGGAATTGAACCCGAGCAGATCTGTCTATCACTATACAGCACAATCAAAATAGTGCTTTTTGCTCATGAATGATACTAATAATCTACAAAATTACAGCTGCTCATGTAATTTTCAAGCTAGCTATTTTAGTAAAGGCAGATCAAAGATCAACAAGCATGTTTACTCTGTGCTCTTAGTTTAGAAACTTATGAACAATAGCTCCCTTGTGCTCATTATGAACATCATGCATTTTTCAAATCAAATTATTTTGGGAAACACAAGATTCTTTCAAATGTTGGCTTCAGATCAACTGCATAAATTAATTATCTCCTATTAAATGCGTTTCATGATAGAACAAATGGCTTTTTAGAGCTTACTAAAAATCCATTCAATAAGTATCTATATTAGCGGATTAACAGCTTGAAAAGTTACATTCAATTAGTACTCAGCATTCTAAAACCCTTTACTGTTTATTAATGTCATGGAATTGAAACACGAGTTCCTTCAGTAAAAAATATGTACGAAATCTGATTAGAATTGAACTAGGGAATGCAAGAAGCCAGAGCTATGGCCAGATGGTTAAATACACTTTTTGTAAGGAAACAAACTATAAATCTGGCTATGTCCCAAGAAAAGCAAATTTTCCCCACATCCAATAGTTTTTGCATTTAGATTAAATAGAAATGTTAACCAAGAGAAGTTTTTGTTATTTTAGGGCTGCTTTTTAAGGAATGAAGAAGAAAAAAGCAAACCAGTACTATAGTCTTATTTTGTGCATATGTTTGCCTTATAAATGGGCTATTCATACTGAACCATCAGGGGGTTCTTTACTAAATCCACTTTGCACTACAAGTGCACTGCAAGTGCTCTTGGAAATGGAGTCGCTGTAAATCTGAGGGGGGACGTGCAAGGAAAATAAAAAGCAACATTTTAGCTTGCACATGATTGGATGATAAAATCAGCAAAGCTTCCCTTCATTTCAGATCTACCCCTCAGATCTACAGCGACTGCACTTTCAGTGCACTTGTAGTGCAAAGTGGATTTGTCTTTCGTAAATAACCCCCATTGTGTCATATTCAGTTTTAATGCCACCTTGATTCTAAAGCTGGTCATACATGGATTTTTGTCTGGTTCAATGAGGATCAGCTGAATCTACTGATCGACTTCTGTTCAACCACCCTGTCTGTATATTTTTACTCAATCAGCACCACAGGCAATAGGCATCTCCCTGCCATCAGAATACAATGACACAGTGGGGAGGATTCCCATGGACACATTGAACTGACCCATGTATGGCTAGCTTAAAGCGGAGCTCCACCCTAAAGTGGAACTTCCACTCATCGGATTTCTCCCCCTCTCTGGTGCCACAATTGGCACCTTTCGGGGGAGGAGGGTGCAGATACCCGTATAACACAGGTATCTGCACCCACTTCTGGGCATAGATAGCTGCAGAATATCCACAGATACATCACTTCCTGTCCCCCCGTTGTGTTACGGGAAACGTGCAGTTCCCAGAACACAATGGGGACCAGTGAAGACACACGGCGCGACTCACACATGCGCAGTAGGGAACCGGGCAGTGAAGCCGCAAAGCTTCACTTCCTGATTCCCTCACAGAGGATGGCAGCGGGGGCAACCAAGAGATGAGTGGCACCCTGGACAGGTAAGTGTCCATTTATTAAAAGTCAGCAGCTGCATTGTTTGTAGCTGCTGGCTTTTTTATTTTTTTTAAGGTGGAGCTCCTCTTTAACCCTTTTTTCAAAAACAAAGATATTTTATTTCTCTCAACCAGTCATTACAGGATTGTCTTCAATATTATCAGAATTTACTTAAAGTAGCACTCCTAGCCACTCGTTGCTTGCTTTACAATTTCAACGGGACTCTTGAATGTCATATTTCTTTATTTCTTCTGCAGGTGGCAAATGAAAAGTCTCTGCAATGTATGACATTCTGAAATGCTGCTGTAACACTTGCTTGTTGGCAGGTCCATTACTGTAATGTGAAGGGAGGAAGCTTGGCAAAGCCAGGAGTAAACCAGCAGCTTTACTTGCCTTGTACACCAAATTGATTTTAGATTGCACAAAGAAAAGGTTTTCCCATATTTTTCTATTCAGCAAATCATTCCTTATTTCTCTTCAATAAGATTACCTGGGAAATGGATGTAATAAAAAAAAGAAAAAAAATATATATCATTTTTTGGCCAGGCACAGCTGCCTTGACAAATTAGCAACCTTATTCAAAAAGAGGAAAGCTCAGAAACCAAGAGTGGCAAATACAATTTACCTTATACTAAACTCAGTTATGACTGTTTGGTCAAATACATTTGGAGAACCACTGTTAAACAAAATCTGAGATAATATTTGATATACCAATCACATTGTGTCTTTTTTTTTCACATGCTTTAGCTTCCTGTATTAATGCTGACATTTTTGTTAGATACAGATACAAGAGCAATGGCCAAAGAGAGGCAGAAAAAAGACAATCATAATCTTAGTAAGTATTGTATGTCTATCTCCAATTGCAGGAATAATTCAGTGACAATCATAACTTGTTGATAGCTCATCTGAAAATATAATGATTATGCATTAATATTCAAACTGCTTATAGTTAAACAGAAATATGTTTATGACTTGAAACTATCAAATCTTTTATCTGGCCTTTGGGCTTTTAAAAAAGGTCAACAGAATTTGTCATAAGGAATAGTTAATGTCATCTGACAAGAGAATTTCAGCTAGATTGCAGCAAATGAGTGGCAGAGATAGAAAGGACCAGCTTCTATGGTGACACAGACAAATGTCAGAAACAGATATCAGTCATAAACCCTGTGGTAAATTACCTGACTCTGTTCACCATATCTTTCTTATAAAATGTAGAATTTACTGAAATAAGGGGTTAATCTGGCATCTGTATTATGGAATAAATTTGGTTACTATGTGGTTTGTGTTTTAAAAATAGTGCATGAACCACCAGGCTAAGGGTGATATACTTGAACAAATCAATGTACATATTTGGCAGAACACCAGGGATCTTCAAAAAACATCCAAAAGTTTTTATTCAAGGATCACATGCCTGACGAAGTGGTCCTATGTGGCCTTCAAACATTGCACTTTGAGTAAAAACTTTTGGAGGTTTTACTTGAATTTCCTTCTGGCAAATAAGTATGCTGATCTGTAATATTACCAGTTTCCAGAGGGCTGTTGCTGTAGAACACATTTACTTCTTAGCCCATTACATGAATGTGTGCTATGGTAATATTAATACTTAGGGATGAGCCGAACACCCCCCAGTTCAGTTCGCATCAGAACATGTGAACAGGCAATGAATTTGATTGAACATCCAAACACTGTTAAAGTCTATGGGACTCGAACATGAAAAATCTAAAGTGCTAATTTTAAAGGCTTATATGCAAGTTATTGTCATAAAAAGTGTTTGGGGACCTGGGTCCTGCCCCAGGGGACATGTATCAATGCAATTTTATTTTATTTTTTAAACGGCCATTTTTAGCCGTTTAAAAGCAGTGATTTTAATAATGCTTAAAGTGAAACATTAAAAGTGAGATATTCCTTTAAATTTCATACCTAAGGGGTATGTATAGTATGCCTGTAAAGTAGTGCTTGTGTCCTGTGCTTAGAACTGTCCCTGCAAAAAGTAATTTAAAAGCACTCGTGGCTATAATGAATTGTTGGCTCCCGGTAATACAGAGAACAGTAATTGAAAGTGATTGATAAAAAAATAAAAATGCGTGGGGTCCCCCCAAATTCAATTGCCAGGCCCTTCAGGTTTGGAATGGATATTAAGGGGAATCCTGCGTTAAATAAAAAAAAATTATGTGGGGTTCCCCCAAATATCCATACCAGACCTGAAGGGTCTGGTATGGATTTTAGGGGGAACTCCATGCCAAATAAAAAAAAAATATGGCTTGGAGTTCCCCCCAAAAATCCATACCAGACCCTTTATCACCCTATGGGTGATCATCTCCCCAGGGTCCAGCAATGGATGAACTCTCCACTCCAGGGTCCAATGGTGATGTCCAGCGCAGCGCATCCTGTCTCCACCGGAGAAACCGCGGGTATTCCGGCAGCCTGATAGGTCTCTTAGCTGAGGATGGGGCCACCCGTCACGTCACCCCGCAAGGGGAAACCCGGGCTTCCCCAGTGATGTGCGGGTGACCCGGCCCCCCTCTGATGTAACAGAAACCTGCGTACACAATTCCTTTAAATAACATTCCTGGGGGTGCCTTCAACTTGCACTTGAATGGTGCACCTCTAGGATTTCTCTTAAAAATTCATACCAGGCTCCTATCAATCAAGGTCTGGTATAGATTTTGGGGGGATCTGTCCTAATGTGCTTTCTTCAGGGCATGTTACCTGATAAATCTCAGAATTTGTGCCACCCAAAAAAACAACAATGTGGGTTCCCCTCAAAATCCATTCCAGACCTTTATCTTTTATTTGAAGAGAGTCCCTCCTTTGCCTCTGGAGGACATCCTGCCTTGTTAGGGTTATGCCTCCCCCTCACTTTCCTTCTCTGCTCTAGCCAAGTCAGTGACCTCATCATCATCATCCCCTCCATCCTTATCACTAAAGCCAACTTGGCAATACGTTGTGGCTGGGGGAACACGACTGCCAATTTGTTGTTTATCAGTGTTCTCCCCTCTCTGTAGGCTCATGTTACTCCCTTCAACTACCTCAGAACCAACATCAGACTCAAATAATGTCATCCTCAAGAAGCAAGTGACTGACACTATGTTCAAATAATTCAGCTGACTCCTCCATGCATGATGCTGGGGCTATGGCAGGAATAGATGTGGATAAGGATGCAGAATAAGCCACTTTGGCAGCTGTGGTGGACTGCACACTAGTCTCAGCTTGGGTCATAGAGGATGAGGAGGAATGGGATGGTTTAGTAAGCCAGTCCACCACCTCCTTTGCATGCTGTGGCTCGGAAGCATGGGCAACATCACTAAACAGAGACAAACGTGCCCTGCCTGAGGACAGACCACATCCACTTTTGCCTGTAGACACAGACACTGCTGGCATGCTCATAGTGCCATGGGAACATCTACCTCTCCTTGTTGGCCTCCCAGACATGATGAGGGGCTTATTACCCAAATTTAATAGAAACTGGGAAATGTGTGATTGGATGCACTCTATTGAATGAAAAGTGGTGTTTGGTGCACTCAAAATTGAGGGCAGCCACTGACAGAAATGTTAAAACTCAAATGTAAAAAATACAAAAAAGAAAGGGGGAACACCAGCACCACAGTCAGAAACTGAGGCTGACAATTAAAAAAAAAGGGGGGCAGGCAGGGGACAAAGAAAAAAATGAAGCAACCAAATAAAAATGAGTATATAACACTGCATACAGCACAAAATGTTATGTAATGTGTTAAACACTGCACTACACTATCACACTACACTGACACTATACTGACACACTATACTCACACTATACTATACTCACACTATACTTACACACTACACTATACTCACACACCATACTCACACTATGCTTACACTATACGGATACACTACACTATACTCACACTATACTGACACACTAGACTCACACTATACTAACACACTATACTACACTAACACTCTATGCTCAAAGTGACAATAAATTAACAAACTAACCTGCTAGTAGCAAACTGAGCCCCACTCTATCTAGCGCCACTCCAACATCCCACTGAAAAGTTTCCTTTGGGAAGGAACCTTTTATAGTGTGGGGTGGGACTGTGAGCACTGAGTATGATTGGGCAAAGTCATCATGACTTAGCCCAATCAGGGTTCTGACAATGCTCTGTGTCCTGAATGGCCAAAGCCTTGCATCTGAGCAGCGGTCAGGTGCATTGCTTCATCCATTTAGGGCCCAAGAATGCACTGTGAAACATACAGCGAATTATGGGGTGCTCGATGGGTCAACATCCCTCTGAGCGCCCCACAAATTGGGTGTTTGCTGAACTGGAAAACAGGTGACGTTTGGGCCAAACTCGGCCCGAATCGTTTGCACAACTCTATTCAACAGAAACTGATCTAACGATCAGCTTCTGTCAGAGAGGGCTATGCACGGATCAAAATTCAGCTGGCTCCAGCTGAACCGGACGCATTCCCTATCCATAGATAGATAGATAAAAAATTATATTCAGTGTACTAATATTGACTAACAAACCATCATTAAAATGTATTGTTTCAACAGTTGAACGACGGCGACGCTATAACATTAACTACAGGATTAAGGAACTTGGAACACTGATCCCAAAGTCAAATGATCCGTGAGTATATAAAACTGTGTCTGCAGCTGCAGAAAATAGAAGATAAATGTTTTAACTTATAACTTGTATTCTTAGCATGGAGGTTATAATCGAGTAAGGTAAAGACCAAGCTTAGAACCTTCAATTCTTTTCATTTTTTCCTTGCTCTTACCTTTTGGATCAATTTAATAAAGGCAAATAGGCTGGTGACTTTGCAAGGGAAGTTGCACATTGCAAGAGAATTTTCTCTAGAGCCTAGTTAATGTGGTGAAATTTCAGTTTGCAAAGAATACCCAATCACATGGAAGGAAAAAAATATATAATGTTTGCTTGCACATGATTGGATGATGGAAGTCAACAGAGTTTCACCTTTTTCACTAAGCTCTAGGGCACACTGCCTTGCAAAGTTCAACATCCCCATATGTTTGCCTTTAATAAATCAACCCCCTTTATCTGCCACCACACATCGACCCTGATTTACCAAAGAAAGAAAGTATGTGCACTTTGCAAGGGAATTTTCTCTTTGTTTAGTAAATGCAGTGATAATTGACTTTCAAAACAATACCTAACCAAAGCAGACTTTTTACTTGCATGTTATTAGAAGTTTCCATTTATAAATTAAGCTATTGTAAGTTAAAATTCCCTTGCAAAGTTAAAATTCACTTTGCCAAGTAAACTTGCTCAATTTTATTTGTAAATCAGTCAATAAAACTAAATACTATATTATGTAGTTTAAAGCCCAATACATACAGGATACTGCAAGCCTATACCCACATCTTGCTTGGTCCAGTGGAGGATTGCAGGAGGAGAGTAAAGAGCTCTCAATATTGTGTTCCGAGGTATTGATACCCTAAATAGAGCACATTTATGGGAATTCGCTATTTATCCATAGACATCAGCAATCTCATCTCTGTTAAAGTCACTATATAATTTAAAATGATGCCTTACATCACTCGGTCAATGATATGTGATGTAAGGGGTCATAAGCAAGGGGAGTATATTAAGAATTAATTAATAGTGCCTAATTGTGCACACATTGCAACACATCCAAGTCAGGCTTCTAAATGTACCTAGTTCTTTATTCCAAGCTGTCACTCTTCCTTAGTCCTCCTTAAAAAAGATGTGTAAATCCATAGCAGAGAAATGTGCTGGGGGGGGGGGGGGGGGTCTCAAGAAGTTTAACAACTTGGAACAAGAACTGGGTACATTCAGAAACCTGTAATGCTATGCCATACAAGACTGGTACCTTGGAATATAATATTGAGGACGCTTTACTCTCTCCATGAGGTCATCCACTGGATTGAGGTAGCTATAGGTATGGATCTGTGGCATTCTGTATGTATTGGGCCTTAAAATACATAACATAGTTTCTATACTTTCTTGCCGAAGCTCACTGTGAAACACAGGGTAAATAGATACCACCCCTACTTTAGTCGCTCAAGTAAACTGTGTATATGTATATACAGTATGTAATTATCAAAAGTATTTTTAATGTGTCTAGAATTGTATAAACATGAAGTGTGTAACTTAGGCCGCGTACACACGCG
This sequence comes from Lithobates pipiens, assembly GCF_037356315.1. Lineage (NCBI taxonomy): Eukaryota > Metazoa > Chordata > Amphibia > Anura > Ranidae > Lithobates > Lithobates pipiens. Next base: position 210,534,091 of record NW_027507903.1, read on the forward strand.
GGGACTGTTCGCTCAACTTTGTCCGCTGAACAGTGTTTCGGCGGACAGTTCGCTCGTGTGTGGGCTTTCAGCGGACAGTTTCAGCGGACAGTCTGCTGAACAAAGTTTTTCGGAAATTCCGAAAAACTGTCCGCTGAAACTTTGTTTCAGCGAACAGACCCCTCGTGTGTAGGCTTGTTCGTCAAACTAAGTTCCGCGCATGCTCAGAAAGGATTTACACGCCGAAGTTTGCATTGCAGTGTATAGGACGTCGTTTTCTAGTCCCGTCGTACGTGCCGTTCACGTCATCGCGCACGGTTTCAGCGGACTGTTCGTTCGTCGTGTGTGGGCAAGTCCGTCCATGCTAATTTTGAGCGGACTGTCCGCTGAAACTGTTTGACGGACAAAGTTGGGCGAACAGTCCCCGCGTGTGTACGCGGCCTTAGGGGTATTTTGATAGGTGAATTTACTCTCTGAAACAGAGGCTGCTCTATCTACAAATGAATGATAATTAATTGTTGTTTTGCTTTATTTTGGAAACTTAAATGTTCCATATAATCATTTTTGTTTTTTTAATTGTATCTTGGAAGATGTGGTTTAGGTGTGCTAGCACCAAAATGTCAAGATGCTGCTAACACTTGGATGGGTGCAAATGATCTTGAATGGGCATTGATAAAGTTTACATTTAAAAAAAAAGATATATGTTTCCTCTCGCTGTGAATGTAACACAGATGATGGACTTATATTCCTCAAACTTAATGAACTTTTTGATTCACATTACCTGCACACTTTGGAGGCCTGCCAAGTAGAGAAAGAAATTCTTCCTCGAAAATAGCTCAGTTTCTCCTAGGTCCTTCAATACTGTCATATAAAATTAAAGTAGCTCCAACTTAGTCACAACTGTCTTTCACTGAAACCTCCAATTGAGTCATCTACTAAACAATAAGTTATTGCTCGGATTCATTTAGTTCTGTGTGTATTTTTTGACACTGATCCACAAATTGTATTTTATTTATTTATTACAGGTACTTATATAGAGCCATCAATTTACACAGCACTTTACATATATTGTACATTCACATCAGACCGTGCCCTCAAGGAGCTTACAATCTGAGGGCCCTAACTCACATTCATACACATACCAGGGTCAATTTAGACAGAATCCAATTAACCTACCAGCATGTCTTTGGAGTGTGAAAGGAAACCAGAGTACCCGGAGGAAACCCATGCAGGCACAGGGAGAACATACAAACTCCAGGCAGGTAGTGCTGTGTTTGAAATTCAAACCAATGATCCTAGTACTGCTAGGCAGAAGTGCTAACATTTAGCCAATGTGCAGCCCAGCAAGAACCAGATTTCTGGAAATTGGCTTTTTTAAGAAGTGGTGGTGAGAGAAAGCAAAAAAAGGAGACTATAGTTTCACCTGCTGGGTAGATAGAGGACTGCACAATATTCATATGCAATATTTCATATTTACCGGACTAAAATATATATAGTTATATAGCTGGTAAAGTTGAACGGAGACACTGGTCCATCCAATTCAAAGTGTGTGTGTGTGTGTGTGTGTTTATGTCACTACAATTTCCAATATCTCTGTACATTGCATTCGCTAAGAAACACATCTAAAAGTTATTTTTTTATTTATCCAAACTCCATACTGACATCACCAACTGTGGAAGGGAGCTCCACATCCTTACCACTGCTTCTTGACCAACTTCATTAGATGGCTAGGTGTCTTCTTTAGAGACCAGAGTTAAATAGTTTTCTCCCAATTATATTGTTTTCTCGTAAAGATTTGTATGTTGTGATCATATCCCCTCTTAAAGTGGTTGTAAACCCTTACAAACCACTTTGACCTACAGGTAAGCCTAGATTAAGGCTTACCTGTAGGTCCAATAAATATCTTCTAAACCTACACGGTTTAGGAGATATTTGCCAAAACACAGGCACCGCTGTCTACGGCGCATGCGCCGTAGACAGCGGCACGCAGGCGCACTGAGCTTGCCGCTATCAGCGGCGATACGCCGTGAGTGGCGGCTCCCGTGCGCATGCGCGGGAGTGATGTCATCTCGGCTTCGTCGAATGACAGCGGCAGAGCAGCGAGACCCACAGAGAAGATGGATGCTCCAGACTACAGGGGACAGCGGGGACTTCGCTGGCTCCTGTGTCAGGTAAGTGACACATAATGGGCTACTATGCGATGCATAGTAGTCCATTATGCTTTACCTTTGCAGGGAATCAAAGAGGAAGTAAACCCATCAGGGTTTACTTCCTCTTTAACCACTTTCAGACCGGACCATTTTGCTGGTAAATGACCAGAGGTCTTTTTACACTTTGGCACTGCGCTGCTTTAACTGGTAATTGCGCGGTCATGCAATGTTGTACCCAAACAAAATTTGCGTCCTTTTCTTCCCACAAATAGAGCTTTCTTTTGATGGTATTTGATTGCCTCTGCGATTTTTATTTTTTGTGATATAAACGTAAAAAGACCGCAAATTTTGAAAAAAAATGATATTTTCTACTTTTTGTTATTAGAAAAATCCAATAAACTCAATTTTAGTCATACATTTAGGCCAAAATGTATTCAGCCACATGTCTTTGGTAAAAAAAAAGTCAATAATTGTATATTTATTGGTTTGCGCAAAAGTTGTCACATCTACAAACTAAGGTACGTTTTCTGGAATTTACGCAGCTTTTAGTTTACGACTGCCTATCTTATTTCTTGAGGTGCTAAAATGGCAGGGCAGTACAAAACCCCCCCAAATGACCCCATTTTGGAAAGTAGACCCCCTAAGGAAATTGATAAGAGGCATGTTGAGCCCATTGAATATTTTATTTTTTTGCCTCAAGCGATTGAATAATGACAAAAAAAAAAATTTTTTTTTTTTTTACACAAAGTTGTCACTAAATGATATATTGCTCACACATGCTATGGGCATATGTGAAATGACACCCCAAAATAAATTCTGCTGCTTCTCCTGAGTACGGGGATACTACATATGTGGGACTTTTTGGGAGCCTAGCCGCGTACGGGGCCCTGAAAACCAAGCACCGCCTTCAGGCTTTCTAGGGGCGTAAATTTTTGAGTTCACTTCTCACTACCTATTACAGTTTTGAAGGCCATAAAATGCCAAGATGGCACAAAACCCCCACAAATGACCCCATTTTAGAAAGTAGACACCCCAAGCTATTTGCTGAGAGGCATGTTGAGTTCATGGAATATTTTATATTTTGCCACAAGTTGCGGGAAAATTACAAACTTTTTTTTTTTTTTTTTTTTTTACAAAGTTGTCACTAAATGATATATTGCTCATGCATGCCATGGGCATATGTGAAATGACACCCCAAAATAAATTCTGCTGCTTCTCCTGAGTACGGGGATACCACATATGTGGGACTTTTTGGGAGCCTAGCCGCGTACGGGGCCCCGAAAGCCAAGAACCGCCTTCAGGTTTTCTAAGGGTGTACATTTTTGAGTTCACTTCTCACTACCTATTACAGTTTTGTAGGCCATAAAATGCCAAGATGGCACAAAACCCCCACAAATGACCCCATTTTAGAAAGTAGACACCCCAAGCTATTTGCTGAGAGGCATGTTGAGTCCATGGAATATTTTATATTTTGCCACAAGTTGCGGGAAAATTACAAACTTTTTTTTTTTCACAAAGTTGTCATTAAATGATATATTGCTCACGCATGCCATGGGCATATGTGAAATGACACCCCAAAATAAATTCTGCTGCTTCTCCTGAGTACGGGGGTACCACATATGTGGGACTTTTTGGGAGCCTAGCCGCGTACGGGGCCCCGAAAACCAAGCACCGCCTTCAGGCTTTCTAAGGGCGTTACAGTTTTGAAGGCCATAAAATGCCAAGATGGCACAAACCCCCCCCAAATGACCCCATTTTGGAAAGTAGACACCCCTAAATTTAGGGGTACACTAGTGAGACTAGGTAATAAATGGCGGGTGCCCTGAAACTATAAAAAAATAACTAACCAACCAGCGTCACCTGTAACAGTTATATGGTGATCACTGGTGAAAGGGTTAACTAGGGGGCAATCAGGGGGCTTTATGCGGTAGTATATGGGGGTCCCTGGCGCTATAAAAAGCTGCGGCGAACCTAAATACCTACCTGCCTAACTAGCGTCACCTGTGACACTAATACAGCGATCAGAAAAACTATCGCTTATTAGGCTGGGTTCACACTGGAGCGATGCGGGAACGCCACGAATGCGCGGCGGGTTCCCGCATCGCATGCCTCCCGGCGGCAGTTCACACTGCCCTATGCGAACTGCTGGGAGTGTCAGTGAAATGTTAATGACACCCCCAGATCAGTTTGCATATCACAGTGCGATCTGCAAACTTGGATCGCATGGTGTGAACACCCATGCGATCCGATTCTGCTGCGGACCAAAAAAAGGGTCCCGTGCGAGTTTGCGGCGGGTGCGGCGGGTGCGACACGAATTCAGCCATACTATCTGTATAGCTGAACTCGAATCGCACAGAGATCGGATGTGATTTGCACTGCAGTGCGGTGCGAATCACATCCGTTCTCATAAACCGCTGCAATGTGAACCCAGCCTTAGTGACACTGGCGACGGGGGGTGATCACGGGGTTAAACCTTTATTGGGGGGGTTAGGGGGGTACCTTAGAACTAAAGGGGGCTAACCCTAACTGCCCTAACAGTTATTAGTCACAAATGACACCCGCCGGGTGATCAGGGGGTTAAACCTTTATTAGGTAATAAATGGCGGGTGCCCTGAAACTCTAAAAAAATAACTAACCAACCAGCGTCACCTGTAACAGTTATATGGTGATCACTGGTGAAAGGGTTAACTAGGGGGCAATCAGGGGGCTTTATGCGGTAGTATATGGGGGTCCCTGGCGCTATAAAAAGCTGCGGCGAACCTAAATACCTACCTGCCTAACTAGCGTCACCTGTGACACTAATACGGCGATCAGAAAAATGATCGCTTATTAGGCTGGGTTCACACTGGAGCGATGCGGAAACGCCGCGAATCCGCGGCGGGTTCCCGCATCGCATGCCTCCCGGCGGCAGTTCACTGATCACTGGGTTAAACCTTTATTGGGGGGGTTAGGGGGGTACATTAGAACTAAAGGGGGCTAACCCTAACTGCCCTAACAGTTATTACAGTCACAAATGACACCAATGCAAAAAAAATGACATTGGTGTCACTGTGACTGGGGGGCAGGGGTAATCGGGGGGGTGATCGGGGGGGTGTGAGTGTGCCTGGCATGTTCTACTGTGTGTGTAGAGTGTTGGTGCAACTCACCGATCCGCTCTCCTCCGTGTCGGAACGAAAAATACCGACACGGAGGAGAGAATACATCACTTCCTCTCCTGTGTTTACATTACAGGAGAGGAAGTGATGTCACGGGGGATTTCTATTCGTCGGGAGCGATCGCGAGGGGGTGGCCATGAATGAATGGCCGCCCCCTCGTCCCGGATCGCTCCCGGACGAAAACCGACCGCCGCAGGCACCGGGCGGGGGCCCGATCGGGCCCCCGACCCGCGGGAGGCAAGGGACGTACATGTACGCCCATATGCCTGCCCGTGCCATGCTGTCGACGTACATCGTCGTGCGGCAGTCGGCAACTGGTTAAGAGACCTTTCTTCAGGGTGAATTTGTTTAATGTTTATAATAGTTCCTCATAACTTAGCTCCTCCAGCCCACTTATTAGCTTTGTTGCCCTTCTCTGGACTCTTTCCAGATCAAACACAGCTTTCCTCAGGTTTGGTGACCAAAACTGGATGGCATACTCAAGATGTGGTCAAACTATGGTTTTGTAAAGTTGTAGAATAATAGTTCTATCTCTTGAGTAAAAATTCTTATTAATGCATGCTAATAGTTTTCTTGCTTTACTTGCTGCAGCGTGGCATTGCATGCTATTGCTGAGTCAGTGATCTACTAGGACCCCTTTCCATCCTCAATTCCCCCAGAGTATCTCCTCCTAGTGAGTAACTTGCATGTATATTTTTACATTTTTTAACATTAAACCTCATGTGCCATATAGCCGCCCACGCCTCTGTTTAAACAAGGTCTTTTTGTAAAGTTGCTACATCCTGTTGTTAAGTTTTTGCCCTGCTTAGTTTTGTATCATCAGCAGATACTGGGAGTAAAATATTTATACCAACATCAAAATCATTTATGAACTAGTTGAACAGACCTGGGGCTCCCTACTCACAACTTTAGACCATTTAGAAAATGTGCCATTACTCACTACTCTCTGGATGCACCCCCACAACCAATTTTCTGTCCAAGTATATACAATATCATCAATGCCCAAAAAAACTAAATTTGTAAATTAAACATTTGTGGGGCACTGTATCAAATGGCTTAGTGAAATCTAGATAAACTACATCCACATTCCTTTGACTATACAAATTACAGCTTACCTCCTCATAGAATGTTAAATATTGGTCTGGCAAGAATGATCTTTCATAAATCCATGTTGGTTTCTTCTAATGTTACTTCATCAGCAAATTTTTGAATATAGTCCCTTATCATTCCTTTCATTAGTTCACATACTATACTCTTTTTTAATCCACATATGTTTTAAACTCTTGAAATCAAGATTTTTTCAAACCACCATGCAATACCTTTAACCACTTGCCGACCAACCCCCATCATTATACTGTGGCAGGTCGGCACGATCCCCTGAACCGTCGTAGCTGTACTTCGGCTCCTTCAAGCGGGATAGCATTGCGGGGGTGCCCATGCTCGTGGCTGGCAGTCACGATGACCGCCATACACGATCGTGGGTACGAGAGGCAGAACAGGGACACGTGTCTGTAAACACCCAAATCCCTGTTCTGTGAGGAGAGGAGAGGCAAATTGTGATCCTAAAAGCTAGGAACCATGATCTGTCATCTCCTATAGTCAGTCCCCTCCCCCACTGTTAGAACACACAGTCAGAGAACACAATTAACCCCTTGATCGCCCCCTAGTGTAAACCCCTTCCCCTCCAGTGACATTTACACAGTAATCAGGGCTTTTTTTATAGCACTGATCGCTGTATAATTGTCAATTGTTTCAAAAATGTGTCAAAAGTGTCTGACGTGTCCGTCATAATGTCACAGTCCCAATAAAAATCGCAGATTGCCACCATTACTAGTAGTGATGGACGAACGTTTCGCCCGGCGGTCGTTTCGCGGCGAATTTCCGACTTTCGCCGTCCGCGGGTTCGAACGCCTTTTTCCGTCGTTCGCCCCGGCGGACTTACGTGTTTAATGTATACAAGAACTTTAACCTTTCGTGACACGTTTATCATGTGTTACAGGACAACCAATTGAGACATGACAGCTCATGGACACTTGGACATTCCCCCTAACCTATAAATACACCCGATCCGGTGGCCATTTTACATTCTTTCTTCTGTCACTGTAGGGAAAGGATCCTGTGTGGAGTAGGGACAGAGAAAACGCTAGCTATTTGGTACACAAAAGTTCTTTTCAGGACTGGTATAGGTGTTAGGTCAGCAGCCTGAGTTTCTTTTGTCAGTTTAGATAAAGGGACAGAGCGCTGTATGCTGCTATTTTAGGGACAGCTCAGCCAGATTAGTCTTTCTTCATCATCATCATCATCATCATCATTAGCTGTTACTATCAGGTCCACAAAAGAGCTGTTCCAGCTAATCGTTCCAGCCTACTCTTTTTTGCCAATTTGTATAGGGACAGGCAGGAAGCAGTGTGTCAGGCAGTGAGGATAATTTTAAAGACTTGCTGTTACTATTAGTTCCACAGAGGTTCTTTTCAGGACTGGTATCAGTGGTACGGTAATAGGCTTGTACACGTATAATATTCTTTCTTCCAAATATAGAAAGAATATTATACTTGACTGCTGCCCTTCTGCTGCAGTCTGCTAATCATTCACAACTCACTTGTTCCACAAAGCTCTTTATCAGGACTGGTAACTTGGTCTGTCTAGGGTGCTACGGTACATAGGCTTGGGTGCGGTACAGTCTGCTGTTCTGTAAGGACCGCTATCGGTCCACAATACATAGGGTTGCCGTGCACTACTGCTGACCGCTGCCCTATACTGCAGCAGTCCTTCAGCGGTATAGGGACTGACGCACAGTCTGCTAAACACTAATACACAACCTGCTTGGTCCACAAAAGTTCTTATAAGGACTGGTAACTTGGTATAGGGTGCTACGGTACATAGGCCTGAGTGCGTTACAGTCTGCTGTTCTGTAAGGACCGCTATCGGTCCACAATACATAGGGTTGACGTGCACTACTGCTGACCGCTGCCCTATACTGCAGCAGTCCTTCAGCGGTATAGGGACTGACGCACAGTCTGCTAAACACTAACACACAACCTGCTTGGTCCACAAAAGTTCTTATAAGGACTGGTAACTTGGTATAGGGTGCTACGGTACATAGGCCTGAGTGCAGTACAGTCTGCTGTTCTGTAAGGACTGCTATCGGTCCACAATACATAGGGTTGCCGTGCACTACTGCTGACCGCTGCCCTATACTGCAGCAGTCCTTCAGCGGTATAGGGACTGACGCACAGTCTGCTAAACACTAATACACAACCTGCTTGGTCCACAAAAGTTCTTATAAGGACTGGTAACTTGGTATAGGGTGCTACGGTACATAGGCCTGAGTGCAGTACAGTCTGCTGTTCTGTAAGGACCGCTATCGGTCCACAATACATAGGGTTGCCGTGCACTACTGCTGACCGCTGCCCTATACTGCAGCAGTCCTTCATTGGTATAGGGACTGACGTACAGTCTGCTAATCACTAACACACAACCTGCTTGGTCCACAAAAGTTCTTATAAGGACTGGTAACTTGGTATAGGGTGCTACGGTACATAGGCCTGAGTGCAGTACAGTCTGCTGTTCTGTAAGGACTGCTATCGGTCCACAATACATAGGGTTGCCGTGCACTACTGCTGACCGCTGCCCTATACTGCAGCAGTCCTTCAGCGGTATAGGGACTGACGCACAGTCTGCTAAACACTAATACACAACCTGCTTGGTCCACAAAAGTTCTTATAAGGACTGGTAACTTGGTATAGGGTGCTACGGTACATAGGCCTGAGTGCAGTACAGTCTGCTGTTCTGTAAGGACCGCTATCGGTCCACAATACATAGGGTTGCCGTGCACTACTGCTGACCGCTGCCCTATACTGCAGCAGTCCTTCATTGGTATAGGGACTGACGTACAGTCTGCTAATCACTAACACACAACCTGCTTGGTCCACAAAAGTTCTTATAAGGACTGGTAACTTGGTATAGGGTGCTACGGTACATAGGCCTGAGTGCAGTACAGTCTGCTGTTCTGTAAGGACTGCTATCGGTCCACAATACATAGGGTTGCCGTGCACTACTGCTGACCGCTGCCCTATACTGCAGCAGTCCTTCAGCGGTATAGGGACTGACGCACAGTCTGCTAAACACTAATACACAACCTGCTTGGTCCACAAAAGTTCTTATAAGGACTGGTAACTTGGTATAGGGTGCTACGGTACATAGGCCTGAGTGCAGTACAGTCTGCTGTTCTGTAAGGACCGCTATCGGTCCACAATACATAGGGTTGCCGTGCACTACTGCTGACCGCTGCCCTATACTGCAGCAGTCCTTCATTGGTATAGGGACTGACGCACAGTCTGCTAAACACTAATACACAACCTGCTTGGTCCACAAAAGTTCTTATAAGGACTGGTAACTTGGTATAGGGTGCTACGGTACATAGGCCTGAGTGCAGTACAGTCTGCTGTTCTGTAAGGACCGCTATCGGTCCACAATACATAGGGTTGCCGTGCACTACTGCTGACCGCTGCCCTATACTGCAGCAGTCCTTCATTGGTATAGGGACTGACGTACAGTCTGCTAATCACTAACACACAACCTGCTTGGTCCACAAAAGTTCTTATAAGGACTGGTAACTTGGTATAGGGTGCTACGGTACATAGGCCTGAGTGCAGTACAGTCTGCTGTTCTGTAAGGACTGCTATCGGTCCACAATACATAGGGTTGCCGTGCACTACTGCTGACCGCTGCCCTATACTGCAGCAGTCCTTCAGCGGTATAGGGACTGACGCACAGTCTGCTAAACACTAATACACAACCTGCTTGGTCCACAAAAGTTCTTATAAGGACTGGTAACTTGGTATAGGGTGCTACGGTACATAGGCCTGAGTGCAGTACAGTCTGCTGTTCTGTAAGGACCGCTATCGGTCCACAATACATAGGGTTGCCGTGCACTACTGCTGACCGCTGCCCTATACTGCAGCAGTCCTTCATTGGTATAGGGACTGACGTACAGTCTGCTAATCACTAACACACAACCTGCTTGGTCCACAAAAGTTCTTATAAGGACTGGTAACTTGGTATAGGGTGCTACGGTACATAGGCCTGAGTGCAGTACAGTCTGCTGTTCTGTAAGGACTGCTATCGGTCCACAATACATAGGGTTGCCGTGCACTACTGCTGACCGCTGCCCTATACTGCAGCAGTCCTTCAGCGGTATAGGGACTGACGCACAGTCTGCTAAACACTAATACACAACCTGCTTGGTCCACAAAAGTTCTTATAAGGACTGGTAACTTGGTATAGGGTGCTACGGTACATAGGCCTGAGTGCAGTACAGTCTGCTGTTCTGTAAGGACCGCTATCGGTCCACAATACATAGGGTTGCCGTGCACTACTGCTGACCGCTGCCCTATACTGCAGCAGTCCTTCATTGGTATAGGGACTGACGTACAGTCTGCTAATCACTAACACACAACCTGCTTGGTCCACAAAAGTTCTTATAAGGACTGGTAACTTGGTATAGGGTGCTACGGTACATAGGCCTGAGTGCGTTACAGTCTGCTGTTCTGTAAGGACCGCTATCGGTCCACAATACATAGGGTTGCCGTGCACTACTGCTGACCGCTGCCCTATACTGCAGCAGTCCTTCAGCGGTATAGGGACTGACGCACAGTCTGCTAAACACTAACACACAACCTGCTTGGTCCACAAAAGTTTTTATAAGGACTGGTAACTTGGTATAGGGTGCTACGGTACATAGGCCTGAGTGCAGTACAGTCTGCTGTTCTGTAAGGACCGCTATCGGTCCACAATACATAGGGTTGACGTGCACTACTGCTGACCGCTGCCCTATACTGCAGCAGTCCTTCAGCGGTATAGGGACTAAGAGTTTTGTCACAGGGTGATTTAAAAAATGACAGGCAGAGGAAGAGGCAGGCCCTTCCGCAGGGGTGGTAGGGGTAGGGCAGGAGCAACAGCCTTGAGCCAAAGTGGGAAGTTGCAGAAGGTGCGTTCAATTACTTTAAAGGACGCACCAGACTTGGTTGAGTGGCTCACTCAGCCTTATTCTTCTGCACCCTCCTCATCCTCTCGATCTGCACCCTCTTCTTCACTCTCTGCTATGTGCACCCCCAAAGACACTACCACCAACAACACCACCACCACCACATACCTTCCGCTTGAGTGCAAATGGGGGCCTTCATGCTCCAGTGTTTTAATAGGGACCCCCGTATAAAAAGCATGAGGGTCAAGGACCAGTACTGGGTGGCAACGTACTTAGATCCCCGGTACAAACACAAAATGGCGGAAATGTTACCGCCGTCGCAGAGGGCTGTCAGAATGCAGCACTTCCAGGCCTTGCTTCGAGAAATGCTGCATTCTGCTTTTGCGTGCGCTGGCAGAGGAGCAATTCCCACTCCCAGAGAAGGATTTGCGGGTACCAATCCAACAGCGCCTGCAAGAAGAGGCCGGTTTGAAGATGTGTTGGTGACTTCGGATATGAGGTCATTCTTTCAGCCGACCCATCGACAGGTGTCATCCGGATCCAGCATCAGGGAACGCCTAGACCGTCAGGTGTCCGACTACATTGGGTTAACGGCCGATGTGGACGCTCTGAGGAGTGATGAACCCCTAGACTACTGGGTGGGCAGGCTTGACCTCTGGCCAGAGCTTGCCCAATTTGCAATCGAACTGTTGGCTTGCCCCTCATCCAGTGTCCTGTCCGAAAGGACGTTCAGCGCAGCAGGGGGGATTGTGACCGATAAGCGTACTCGCCTAGCTCACGACAGTGTTAACTACCTCACATTTCTAAAAATGAATGAGGCATGGATCTCGGAGGAATTCAACACATGTGATCAGTAGACCATGTATATGTCTATAAACAATTTTTGGAATCAAGCACACAGACCTTCTTAATTCATTTGGCTCACTTCCCTGACCCAAAAAAGCACACCGTACTATATGCCCCTACCCTCCTCTTTGAAGAGGTTGAGCGGTGTCATATTTCTACTGGGGCTGCTTATTATGAGGGGTTCCCACCATCCCTGTGCTGTGCTGACTTCCTCCTGGGTGTTCTTATTATGAGGGGCTCCCACCATCCCTGTGCTGTGCTGACTTCCTCCTGGGGGTTCTTATTATGAGGGGATCACACCATCCCTGTGCTGTGCTGACTTCCTCCTGGGGCTGCTTACGGTGCTGCTGTCAGCGCTGTATGTCACGGAGCTGCTGTCAGCGCTGTATGTCACGGAGCTGCTGTCAGCGCTGTATGTCACGGAGCTGCTGTCAGCGCTGTATGTCACGGAGCTGCTGTCAGCGCTGTATGTCACGGAGCTGCTGTCAGCGCTGTATGTCACGGAGCTGCTGTCAGCGCTGTATGTCACGGAGCTGCTGTCAGCGCTGTATGTCACGGAGCTGCTGTCAGCGCTGTATGTCACGGTGCTGCTGTCAGCGCTGTATGTCACGGAGCTGCTGTCAGCGCTGTATGTCACGGAGCTGCTGTCAGTGCTGTATGTCACGGAGCTGCTGTCAGCGCTGTATGTCACGGAGCTGCTGTCAGCGCTGTATGTCACGGAGCTGCTGTCAGCGCTGTATGTCACGGTGCTGCTGTCAGCGCTGTATGTCACGGAGCTGCTGTCAGCGCTGTATGTCACGGAGCTGCTGTCAGTGCTGTATGTCACGGAGCTGCTGTCAGCGCTGTATGTCACGGAGCTGCTGTCAGCGCTGTATGTCACGGAGCTGCTGTCAGCGCTGTATGTCACGGTGCTGCTGTCAGCGCTGTATGTCACGGAGCTGCTGTCAGCGCTGTATGTCACGGAGCTGCTGTCAGCGCTGTATGTCACGGAGCTGCTGTCAGCGCTGTATGTCACGGAGCTGCTGTCAGCGCTGTATGTCACGGAGCTGCTGTCAGCGCTGTATGTCACGGTGCTGATGTCAGTGCTCTGTATTACGGTGCTGCTGTCAGTGCTCTGTATCTCCTGCACCCTCTTGTTTGCCTACCCTGGTCCCTGACCTTCCCTCTCCTCCATTGCCTTCATTAGCTCCATAGTCCTGAATTGTCAGAACAATTTCCCAAATAAAAAAAAAATGCTTGTAGTTATCGATCCCAAATTCACCTCATACATGTATTATGCTATTGTCCAGGTGGTGGGACTACGTGCTACCCCCTAATAATTACCCCGTGGCCGCAAATTCGACCTAAAGGTTTGCGAAATTCGCCTCCCATTGAAGTCAATGGAGCCCGCGGCGAACGGTCGTTTTCGCGAACGTTTGTGTCCGTTCGCGTTTCGCGTTTGCGAAACGTCCCGTCGGAAGTTCGTCCATCACTAATTACTAGTACAAAAATAAATAATAATAAAAATGCCATAAATCTATCCCCTATTTTTTAGACGCTATAACTTTTGTGCAAACCAATCAATATACGCTTATTGCGATTTTTATTACCAAAAAATATGTAGAAGAATACATATCAGCCTAAACTGAGGGAAAAATTCGCTTTTTAAAAAATAAATGGGGATATTTATCATAGCAAAAAGTTCAAAATATTGTGTTTTTTTCAAAATTGTTGCTCTTTTTTTTGTTTATAGCGCAAAAAATAGAAACTTCAGGGATGATCAAATCCCACCAAAAGAAATCTCTATTTGTGGGAAAAAAGGATGCCAATTTTGTTTGGGTATAATGCCACAACCGCGCAATTGTCAGTTAAAGTGACGCAATGAAGAAACGCAAAAAATGGCCTGGTCATTGAGCAGCCAAATCTTGCGGGGCTGAAGTGGTAAATTGATGGACTTGGTGTTTTGTTTACAAGATGTGCTTTTAATCTGCTCACACTTTCCTCCAGGAAAAAATATGTACCCCACACACGACAAACTGGTAGTACCTTTTTTGGAACTAGTAGTGTTAAATGATTCTGAGGCCATTGGGACCAACTTAAAAGGGTAACACCAATGCTTGTATCTTTCTTTTGAAAAACCTACCCAAGGGCATACAGACAAGCAGTAATATGGCAGGTGGTTGGCTGAGTCATTCATAACCATTTTGCTATGGAAATACCAGCCTGTATGCCTAATGTCCCAGGTTGGTATCATGGGGGTATAAATGGTGACTGTATCCCATTTTTGGCAGCAATATTTTTAATGTCAATAAAATCTGTAAAGAAAAGAAACAAATGGCAGGAATCTGAAGGGCCAGTTACTCACTGAACTGAAATTTGCTATAGATATCCACCTTATGCAAATTGGCTTGATTCCAATCAAATGTAAAACCCCTGGGTGGCTGGTTTGCACTGGTTATGTCTGGTCGTAGAAATCCTGCTGAAAAAGAAATAATTAAAGGGGTTGTACCTTAATGCATTCTATACATTTAAGTGAATAACCTTTTGTAGTGCAGCAGCCCCCAAAAGCCACCCTTTTACTTACCTGAACCCGATTGTTCCAGCGTTCTGGATAAGCAGAGCAGCTCCAGCCCCTGTCTCGAGTCCTTATTGGCTGGATTCCTAGCAGCAGGAGCATTGGCTCCTGCTACTGTGAATCAAAGCCAGTGACAGGCAGCCGGGGGACAGGGCAGGGTCCTACTGTCTGTGTAAATGAACGCAGGAGCAGGATTCAGAAGCACACCCACAAAAGTACCTCTAATGAATGTGGGTCTCCGTGGGGGCACTTGAGAAGAGGAGGAGCTGGGAGAATCAGGGCCCCTTTGTGCAAAATCCTTGCACAGAGGAGGTAAGTATGACCATGTTTGTCCTAAAAAGAAAAATGAACGGACCTTTACAACCCCTTAAGGTCTAATTAAGCTTTCTAATAAGATATATATATATATATATATATATATATATATATATATATATATATATATATATATATATATTACACTAACCGGCCACTTTATTAGGCACACCTGTTGAACTTGCTGTAGTTTAAACAGAGCATTAGAATGGGGAAGAAAGAGGATTTAAGTGACTTTCAACGAGAGATGGTTGCTGGTGCAAGTCGAGCTGGTCTGAGTGTTTCAAAAACAGCTGATCTGCTGGGATTTTCATGCACAACCATCTCTAGGGTTTTCAGAGGAACTATCTAGTGAGCGGAAGTTGTGTGGAGGAAAATGCCTTGTTGATGTCAAAGGTCAGAGGAGAATGGGCAGACTATAGAAAGACAACAGTAATTCAAATAACCACTCGTTACAACCAAGGTATGCAGAATACCATCTCCGAACGCACAACACATAGAGCATTGAAGCAAATGGGCTACAGCAGCAGAAGACCACACCGGGTGCCTCTCCTGTCAGCTAAGAACAGGAAACTGAGGCTACAATTCACGCAGGTTCACCAAAATTGGACAATAGAAGACTGGAAATAGTTTGCCTGGTCTGATGAGTCTCGATTTTAGCTGCAACATTTAGATGGTAGGGTCAGTATTTGGTGTAAACAACATGAAAGCATGGATCCATCCTGCCTTGTTTAAACAGTTAAGGCTGGTGGTGGTGGTGTAATGGTGTGGGGGATATTTTCTTGGCACACTTTGGACCCCTTAGTATCAATTGAGCAGTTTTTAAATGCTACGGCCTACCTGAGTGTTGTTGCTGACCATACCTATCCTTTTTGACTAGAGTATACCCATCTTCAGCAGATCTCAATCAAATAGAGCACTTTTGGGATGTGGTGAAACTGGAGATTTGCATTATGGACGTGCAGCCAAAAAATCTGCAGCAACTGCGTGATGCTAAATTATATTCAAAAAGTGGTTACATAGTTACATAGTAGGGGAGGTTGAAAAAAGACACAAGTACATCAAGTCCAACCTGTGTGTGTAAATATGTCAGTATTACATTGTATATCCCTGTATGTTGTGGTCGTTCAGGTGCTTATCTAATAGTTTTTTTTTAAACTATCAATGCCCCCCCCCCCCCCCGCTGAAACTACCGCCTGTGGAAGGGAATACCACATCCTTGCCGGTCTTACAGTAAAGAACTCTCTACGCAGTTTAAGGTTAAACCTCTTTTAATTTTAATGAGTGCCCACGTGACTTATTAAACTCACTTCCACAAAAAAGTTTTATCCCTAATGTGGGGTCACCAGTATGTTATTTGTAAATTGAAATCATATCCCCTCTCAAGTGTCTCTTCTCCAGAGAGAATAAGTTCAGTGCTCGCAATCTTTCTTCATAACTAATATCCTCCTGAACCTTTATTAGCTTTGTTGCCTTTCTTTGTACTCACTCCATTTCCAGTACATCCTTCCTGAGGACTGGTGCCCAGAACTGGACAGCATAATCCAGGTGAGGCTGGATCAGAGTCTTGTAGAGCGGGAGAATTATCGTTTTATCTCTGGAGTTGATCACCTTTTTAATACATGCCAATATTCTGTTTGCTTTGTTAGCAGCCGCTTGGCATTGCATGCCATTTCTGAGCCTATCGTCTACTAGGACCCCAGGTCCTTTTCCATCCTAGATTCCCCCAGAGGTTCTCCCCCAGTGTATAGATTGCATATTTTTGCCACCAAAATGCATTATTTTAATTTTTTCCACATTAAACCTCATTTGCCATGTAGTTGCCCAACCTATTAATTTGTTCAGATCTTCCCATCCCTGGCCATTCTGAGCATTTCCCATTTCAATCCATGTACTCACCCTATGGTCCATACCAATGGACCTTACTTTGTACAGTAAACGTTTATGGGGAACTGTGTCAAATGCTTTAGCAAAATCCAGATACACCACGTCTATGGGCCTTGCTTTATCTAGATGGCAGTTCACCTTCTCATAGAAGGTTAATAGATTGATTTGTTCAGAACGATTCTTCATGAATCCATGCTGATTACTGATAATGATACAGTTTTCCTTACTAAAATCTTGTATATAGTGCTTTTCTATCCCCTCAAAGAGCTTGCATACTATTGATGTTAGGCTAACTGGTCTGTAATTCCCAAAGATGTAGTTTGGCCCTTTTTTAAAGAGGAAGTAAACCCTGATGAGTTTACTTCCTCTTTTTTTCCCTGCAAAGGTAAAGCATAATGGACTACTATGCATCGCATAGTAGGCCCATTATGTGTCACTTACCTGACACAGGAGCCAGCGAAGTCGCGCTGTCCCCTGTAGTCCGCCGCATCCATCTTGCTTGTGGCGTCTCGCAGCTCCGCCGTTGTCATTCGGCGAAGCCGCGATGACGTCACTCCCGTGCATGCGCACGGGAGTCGACAAATGCGGCAGCTCCATTTTTGGAACTGGCGCGTTCAGTGCGCCTGCGCGCCGCTGTCTACGGCGCATGCGCCATAGACAGCGGTGCCCGTTTTCGGGCAAATATCTCCTAAACCATATAGGTTTAGGAGATATTGCTTGGACCTACAGGTAAGCCTTAATCTAGGCTTACCTGTAGGTCAAAGTGGTTTGTAAGGGTTTACAACCACTTTAAATATTGGTGCTACATTGGCTTTTCTTCAATAAGTTGGTACGATTCCAGTCAGTAGACTGTCAGTAAAAATGAGGAACAATGGTCTGGTAATTAATATTGCACTCCCAAACACTAATGTGTTAGTATCCCTTTAAATCTGCTTGCACACCAATTTTCAAAATCAGCGTGTCATATCAAACCATACACAGTAAAACCTTGGTTTAAGAGTAACTTGGTTTGAGAGTGTTTTGCAAGACGAGTAACATTTTAAAATAAATTTTGACTCGATATACAAGTGATATCTTGATATACAAGTAGCATCATATGACAACTGAGTATAAAACAGAACAGAGGCGCCTCTAAGAGTAGCAATATGGTTAAATTTAATGACGGTACAACATTTAGTAACTTATATGGTTGATAATTAAAACAGGCACATCTAAGTATGCGGGCACCCGGGGATAAGCTGTCCACATAGACCAGGGATATGCTATTAGCGGACCTCCAGCTGTTGCAAAACTACAAGTCCCATCATGCCTCTGCCTCTGGGTTTCATGCTTGTGGCTGTCCGAGTCTTGCTATGCCTCATGGGAATTGTAGTTCTGCAACAGCCGGAGGTCCACTAATTGCATATCCCTGACATAGACCATCCTCCACACCACCATCAACATCATCCCTTCCATGCTGCACTCGCTTTCAAATCAACTTTCAACTCTACTGCAGGGTAGTCTTCCTGGTCATGATTGCAGACTGACAGCGGTAAGAGCAGGTGGTGCAGGGGATGGTCTATGTGGACAGTTTTACCCCAGATGCCTGCATACTTAGATGTGCCTGTTTTAATCATCAACCATGTGAGTTGCTAAATGTTGTACCTTCATTAAATGTAACCATATTGCTATACTTAGAGGCACCTCTCTTCTCTTTTATACACTGTAGCTCCTGCTGGATTTTGCTTCTAATCCCCTTGTGGATGCTGCCATTTGTGGATGGACATTTTATGGTTACACAACCTTGCTATAATCTTTTTATATGGATTATAAACTGAAGGATTTATGAATAAATGGTTGTGGAATGAATCATCTGAGTTTCCATTTTTTCTAATGGGGAAATTTTCTTTGATATACAAGTGCTTTTAATTACAAGCATGTTTCCGGAACGAATTATGCTTGCAATCCAAGGTTTTACTGCATAACATTAGCAAAACAACCAATGCATCGGTCCATAAAGTGTCCTTTGGTATGAATTTTCTTGCATACGCTCAATCTTTCATAAAAAACAGGCTTGTGTTCACATATCCAAACAACTGCTTCCTTAACCTACTCCCGCCCACGCTATAGCCAAAAGACAGCTACAGTATGGGCCTTAATTTCTGGGAGGGCATCCATGTACGCGACTCACTCTCTGATTAGCGTGTCATTGAGACTCAGCTGATCACAGATCCTGGCCCTTTACCACACGATCAGCTGTCAGCCAATGACAACTGATCACATGATGTAAAAAGAAGAACAGAAGATTGATAATCAGCTTTTTGTTGTCAGCGTGAGGAGGAAAAAGAGCCTATCACCAGCTTCTGTCAGAGGGAGAGATGAGGCCACCACTGACTCATCTGTGCCCACCAGTGCCACCTACCAGAGCCCACCAATGTCACTTCACAATGCCCACCAGTGCCACCTATTAGTGCTGCCTATCAGTGTCACCTACCAGTGCCTACCAGTGCCACCCATCAGTGCCCTTCAGTGCCGCCCATCAGGGCCCATCAGTGCCACCCATCAGTGCCACCTCATCAGTGCCCATCAGTGCCACCTATCAGTGCCCATCAGTGCTGCCTTTTCAGTGCCTATCAGTGCAGCCTATCAGTGCAGCCTGTCAGTGCTCATCAGTGCAGCCTATCAGTACCCATCAGTGCAGCCGCATCAACGCATGTAAATAAAGGAGAAAAATTACCTGTTTTCAATATTTCATAACAAACTATGAAACAGTTTTTTTTATCTTTTTTTAGTTTTTGTTTAACAAAAAAATAAAAACCAAGCAGTGATTAAATACCACCAAAAGAAAGCTCTATCTGTGTGAAAAAAATGATAAAAATGCAATTTGGGTCCAATGTTGCATGACCGCGCAATTGTCATTCAATGGGTGACAGTGCTGAAAGCTGCAAATTGGCTTGGGCAGGAAGGGGGTTTAAGTTGTCAGTAAGCAAGTGGTTAATTAGAATTTACCACTATGTGGTCCAATCATCCACATGCATTAGTGATAATCCTTACATCCGATGTGCCCTCACCTGGGGGATAAGTCCAACCAATGGTCTATATGCGTTTTTTTTCCTCTCTGGGGATCTGTTGTATGCTGTTTCACTCATTTGCTGGCAATCTTGAGATTAGAATCCTCTTTCTCTTACACTTATCTCCATACACCTGAATCATAAAAAGAGAAAGCTGGACATAGTGCTTTATCTTATCTTTTAAAACAACTGGTTTATTAAACGCCAAGTATAAAAACACTCACATTTTCCTGGTGCTTAGAGTGCACCAAACTGTAAAAAGCATTCTGTCCTCACAGTGCAGGTATAAGACAATCAGACAGTATTACCACAGTATGCTCACAATTAGCGTGACAACAGATTGGCCCCTCCCCTATGCATTATGCCACATGGTCATGTGGCTTTCTCAGGGGGATATCACACTTTCTCTTTTTATGATTCGGGTGTATGGATTTAAGTGTAGGAGAAGGAGGATTCTAATCTCAAGATTGCCAGCAAAGGAGTGAAACAAAATCGCATATAGACCATTGGTTGGACTTATCCCCCAGGTGAGGGCACATCAGATGAGGGGATTATCACTAATGCATGTGGATGATTGCGGCACCTAGTGGTGAATACTAATTAAGGAAGTAGTTTGGATACATGAACACAAGCCTGTTTTTAATGAAAGATTGAGCATATGCAAGCAAATTCGTACCAAAGGACACTTAATGTACTGATGCATTGTTTGTTTTGTAAATGTTTTATATGGTTTGATATGATATGCTGATTTTAAAAATTGCTTTGCAAGCAGATTTAAAGGGATACCAACACATTAATGTTTGGGAGCGCGGCACCACTTTTTGAATATCATTTTGCACATTGATACACATTTAGAGAGTGTGTATAGGTGTGAGCGATCCGCTGAGTATGTTTTGTAGTCTCATAGAACTCAATAGCACAATATAGCAGCGCGCAAGTACATACATTTTTAACTGTGTGATGTTCTCATGTCAATATGGACCAAAATCTCTGCGGAATGTTTCTACCTTGTTGAATCTATGCCATGAAGAATTAAGGCAGTTTTAAAGGCAAAAGGGGGTCCAACCCAATACAGTACTAGCAAAATGTACCTAATAAAGTGGCCGATGAGGGTATAAAGAAAACAGGCATCAAACCAGGTAGTAAGGGCAAACTTAATATAATATTATATTATTATTATATTAGTATTATTATTATATATATCAGGCGAAAAAAAGATGCAACAGCAAGCACCAGTTTTTGCTTTTACTTTATTGAAACAGATATGAGATATGGTATATTCATACTAGGTGTTTCTTGAATCTACAACAGATACAATTAAACACAGCCAAACTGGTTTGGTAATCCCTGGTGAAAAATAAAATAGACTGTTTTTTTTTCTTTCTTTTTTTTGCTTCTCAAATATTATAATTTCATATAATGTAATAATTTAAATAACAATCACTATTCATAACTTAGTTTATTTTATTCGAACAAAGGAACCATCTCCTCTTCCTGAAAAGAGCCACATATAAAGAATATTATTCTTGAAATGATCTTTAAAATGTAATCTGAAGTCCTTGGCAATGTACATTTTCTTCTCCATTAATGTATAAGTACTGAACATAGATTTTAATCTGAGAGTTAATAATAAAAGCAATTTTCACTTAAAATTTAAAAACTGTAATGGTGGAATCATGATAATACATTTAGCCTTCTCACAAAAAAGTCTCTCTATTAGTTTCTTTTGACACATTTTTTCATTCCAGGATCAATTTTACTATATAAGGACTTCTTAACTATTCTATTAAAATTTCCATTCAGAAGCAATAATATCTAACAGTGAATAATAGTCATGTAAATCATTATTTCAGGTTAATGTAAAAGATTTTGTAAGTTCTTAGGAATTCTGCTGATGTGCACAGTTGTGAAAAGGTTATTTCTCCATTTTGCAGTGATATGCGCTGGAACAAAGGAACTATTTTAAAGGCTTCAGTGGAATACATCAAATGGCTACAAAAAGAACAACAAAGAGGCAGAGAATTAGAACACAGACAGAAAAAATTAGAGCAGGCCAACAGGAGACTGCTGCTTCGTATTCAGGTTGGTTAAATATTTAAAAAAAAAAGTTCCAGAAATCATCCCCATCAATTCTATCAGATGATATTTTATTTATTATTCTCATCATGCACTGGAGCCATTTCGTAGCTCCAAAATGTGCTTAACCTTTTACAAAGATCAGATAGATGAATATATTCGCAAGTGATTTAAGGTGTGGAGGATTATGGTATAAAAACTTGCAGTACTTAGTATTTTCTTAAATTTCTTGTGATGCTTTCTTCAGTGACATAGTTCTGAGAGTAAAGCCCTAATAGATCCTGGCATATGGGGTAGCTTACATACTAAAATGTTATATAAATTCATTACAATAGTTGGAGTTTAACCACTTCAGCCCCTGAAGAATTTACCCCCTTCCTGACCAGAGCGCTTTTTGCGATTTGGCACTGCGTCGCTTAAAGTGACAATTGCGCGGTCATGCGACATTGCATCCAAACAAAATTGACATCCTTTTTTTCCCACAAATATGGCTTTCTTTTGGTGGTATTTGATTGCCTCTGTGGTTTTTATCTTTTGCGCTATAAACAAAAAATAACAAAAATTTTGAAAAAAACACAATATTTTATATCTTTTGCTATAATAAATATCCCCATTTTTTTAAAGCAATTTTTTTCTCTGATTAGGCCGATATGTTTTTTTGTACATATTTTGGGTAAAAAAAAACACAATAAGCATACATTGATTGGTTTGTGTAAAAGTTATAGCGTCTACAAAATAGGGGATAGACTTATAGCATTTTATTATTATTATTATTTTTTACTAGTAATGGTGGCTATCTGCGATTTTTATCATGACTGCGACAATATGGCAGACACATCAGACAATTTTGACACATTTTTGGGACCATTGGCATTAATACAGCGATCAATGCCATAGAAATGCATTGATTACTCTAAAAAATTCACTGGCAATTAAGGGGTTAAAACTAGGGGCAATCTAGGTGTTAACTGTGTTCCCTGGGAGGTGATTCTAACTGAAAAGGGAGGGGACTGACTAGAAGAAGTGACAGATCGTAGTTCCTAGTTAATAGAAACACACGATCTGTCACTCCTGTCAGGACAGAACAGGGAAGTGTGTGTTTACACACGCTCGTCCCTGTTCTGTGTCTCCTGCTCACAATCGCTCGTGGCCGGCGGTAATCACGACTTTCAGCCACGAGTATTGGCACCTCTGCTGTGCAGCGGGTGCATGCCTGCTATCTCACCCCTTTGAGCCGATGTATAGCTACAACGGCTCGTGCAGGGGAGCCAACCTACTGTAGTATAACTGTGGTGGTTGGTCAGGAAGCGGTTAAGCAAATACCAATTATTATACAGAATGTATGTCAACAAAAATTTTCAGTTATTAAAAAAACTGTTAATGAATTATTTGGAAACCCTTACACAAAATAAAAGCCACTGGTATTGTGTTAATAAAAATATCTAAGGGCTCTTGAGTTAATGTGACACACACCAAGGGATGCCCTTTAAATATTTGCATTCATAAACATACTTTAAACAGGGTGTTAATATTTTTTCCCTAAACCAAAGAAAAAAACACTGTGCTATCCAAATATAAAAAAAAAGCTGCTAACACTAAAATGGATATTTTAGCAAAAAAGGGTACAAATATTATAAAAAAAAGTGTAGCGCTAAACAATTATACTGAAAAGAAATTATAAACAATATAACATCTGTATGTATGACCACATAGATCATGTGAAATTTATAGTGGATAAACACCAAAACATTGTGCTCATATATGTCAAGTAAATAGAGGAGAAAATTAATATGTGTAAAGTCTCTTTGTATCTAAAAATAAAAAATAAAGAATAAATATTCAAGTCCCACATGTAAAATAACACTTCAGATACACCATCCGATCCAAAAAAGGGTTAACATGCGAACACCCATGTGATGATACCGCCACCTTATCAGATGCAGGCTTACCAGATGGATATGACCCAAGAGAATATATATTCTAAGGGTCCTGCAAGCTTTTTATTAGTCGTGGAAACTTGAACTGGCCAGCATTGGAATACCAAAAAACGGGAACTGGCAAATGCTAGAATGCCAAACAACCATCCAAGAAGTCTTCCCAACCACAATAGGTTTTCTCCACACGTATAAAGGCCCAATTCAAGGTGATGAACACATAAAAGGAAAACATAGGGCCATATAGCGTAATTCCGTTAAAATCAAAATTTATTTAAAAAGGTAGTAACAAACTCACATTTCTGTAGTTTAAACAAGCGCTTTTCATAAAACAGGCGACAGTGGAGTCCTCCCAAAGCGTTTCGTCCTCATAGACATCGTCCCCAGGTTTTGGCGCTAGAGTGGCCAGGGAAGAAACATCAGTATAATGTTTGTTTATGTTGTGATTTGAAATTTTGCAACCGACAGAAGTCTGCAAAATGTGCAAAATGTTTATTTTATGACTGTTTACTACTATATAATGTATATGTGAGTTATTATTGCACTTCAATTCCCTGCAAACTTGCATCTCCACAATATAACTCTTTGAAGATAAAGAAGCTATATTGAGCCCACCTTCATTTCTTGGCTGAACAACTTCAGTCATTCACCAATCACTTGTCTCTCTGATCAATGTGTCATCATCCTATTTGGAAGGTTGTTCTGGGGCACTATGTGAGAAAAAAAAACACATCCCAGCATCCATTCAAATGTGCATGATTAAAAGCAACTAATCAGCAGACTGAACAGCACCCAATGGCCAGTGGACAGATTCCAGGGATGTGTTCTTTCATACAGTATGATACATTTTGATAAATCTCTGAGGCAGAATGCTGTGATGTGTTTAAAAGCCTGCCAGCCCCCTTCACCAAACTAGAGCTTAAAACAGCAGAGACAACAAATTATGAAAAAACATTATCAAAAAAGATATTTATTGAGGAAAAAATTATTTGATTGAACGTTTTTAATTGCATCTTGATAAGGGTATCAAGTCATTAGGGTAGCAAGATATTTGCAAACACCATGCTTAGATTTTTTTTAGCAAAGTTAATGTTCAATTTACTTAGTAAATAGCGTGAATAGAGTTCAATTCATTCATCAGAAATAATGCAAAATTCCATTTTTGCCTTGAAGACAATTGGTTATTTAAAGTGAAAACAGTGTTACCTTTTCTACTAAGCTAAATGAACATGCATTTTAACAAAGGTGAACACTAACTTTGATAAATAAACAGCATCTTTTCCAGATCAAATTCTGTACAGCCCTGCTGGTTCAGTAACATATCATGCCAAATCCTGCTGCAATATAGGCACTAACTGTGTACAATGCCCTTGGGGGTCCATTACAGGCCTTTACTTTTCAAAAAAATAATAATAATTAAGTGCAGTGCTGCTAATTTAATGCAGCAGTTTATTTAAATTTACTTAAAAATAAAAAAGATTAAGTGCAGTGTTGCTAATTTATATGCAGCAGTTTATTTAAATGTACTTAAAAAAAAAAAAGATTAAGTGCAGTGTTGCTAATTTAAATGCAGCAGTTTATTTAAATTTACTTAAAAAAAAAAAAGATTAAGTGCAGTGTTGCCAATTTAAATGCAGCAGTTTATTTAAAGGTAACATGTATTTATTTTATTCCCATTATTCCATTATAGGAACTTGAAATACAGGCCCAAGCACACGGCCTGCCACTGCCAACAATGTGCACCGTGGAATTAGCCTCACAAGTTATTAAACAGCAGGCATATGGAGAAAATATGCCAGAAGATTATGCTCACCAGCTTCCTCTCTCTATTGGGAAAACAAATGACCTGTGTGATGGATCAACGGGATTTTCAGATCCACTCTCACACTTTACAGATTTATCATTTAGTGCTGCTTTAAAAGAACAGATGCTAGAAGAGATGTCTCCATTTGGAACAGACCCTTTCCTGTCTGCGACATCACCTGATCTTTCCAAAGGAAGCAGCAGGAGGAGCAGTTTCAGCACAGATGATGACGATGATCTATAAGTACAATGACTGGTTTCTAAGAGACATTAATCTATCGTGTTTTTTGCTTCCTCACTAAAAGACTATGGACAGTATTGACCAGTGTTTTTCGAGCACGCGCTGAACCACTCCAGTTAAAGAAAGCATCTCTTTTATAATAGCAGGTTTGACAGCATATATCATATACCCATTCCGTTGGAGGGACCCTAAGTGATTTTATCTAATTAATGAATAATGATCACACTGTTTACCGGCCTCTAAAATCACATGATGTGCTAAAAAATCTCAAATACTCTTTGTATATTATAATAGACATTTCTATTTCACATTTGTATTAAATGTGCTTTTTTCCTAAAACTTTTTATTTTAACTTTGGATAGAATGTGTAAAGGTTAGAAACCCAGTCAGGTTTTATTGCCATCCACGGCTCCATTAGAGATATTTACCCTCATTTTCTGTTTTGTGGGGGGAAATCTGCATCAGGGAAAAAAAAGAAAAAAAATGACAGGTTTTGTAGCAATCCCCTACTTAATTTTAAAGATGTTTTTCTTCTGTCTATGTTGCTGTTACAGAGATTTCCCCTGTCATGTGGACAAACGTTGTGCCAGATTGGAAAACGAAGTAATCGCTCCAACAGAGCCTCAGATGTCAATTAAGCCTTACCCTTACCCCCCCCCCCCAAAAAAAGTTTTTGGTATAGATATACTTTAAGTTGTCTTTTCTCTACTTTGGTAAATGCGTCTTACTTTTACTAAATAAAATTAGTATAGCTGCTTAAGCATGTACACAGTAGACACTTGCTGCCTTTAAATAGAGAACGCAGTGCAATTTATTGCAGCATTTAAAATGCAAAAATTTCACGTGTTTTAAGGAACAATTTGTTTCTGAAATGTTGTGTGCAATCACATGTTTTTCAGTAGCCATGTAATTGTTTGCTTCAAGAAAAGAGAACTTAAATACAGTATATGTTCATACCAAAATTAAAAAGAAAGTTTGAGGTATAGGAAAATAATATATTTCATTTAAAACATTTTTTTTACTAAACACTTCACAGAATAATTTATAGCACATAAACCACAACAGAGATATGAAACTACCCACATTTAGATAAATTATAACTATATTTCTCAACCAAAAAACACATATTTCTTTCTAGTTTTGGATAAAATAGTAAGGGTTATCATGTCTATCATGTTTTTTTTTTGTTTTTTGTTTTTTACTGTCTGTGACACTAACACTATCCATTAAGGACACATGGCAGTATCTCATAATGGGAAGAAATCTCACATTTGATAGTTATTACTGGAAAATGTGCTCCTATTAGAGGATTTACCCTCAATTCACAAACTGCTGATAAGGACCACATTTTGAATTTTTTGGGACAGAGACAGCAAGAAAAGCTGACAGAGGTTCCTAAACTCTTCTCACTCAAGCCAAAACTATCAAAAGCAAAGATGATCCAGCATTACACTTTAATATTAATTGAAAAAAACAAAACAGTACTGCATAGTTTAGCTATCCATAAAATAAAAGATGTCAGTGTTTCACTGTTCTGGTTTCTCTATATAACCAGTTAAATGTGTTTCATTTGGCTAGCTAACAATATGAAAAGAAGCCGATCTCCTAAACCAAGAAAAAGAAAAGGTATGTTATATAAAATCTGCCTTCACATTATTGGTATTATTGTTTGGCATGAACACAAGTTCTTTTCAAAAGGATCATAAAATATTCCTTTAGTAAATCAATCACTATGACTGCTGTTTCACCATAATAATTGGTTTGTGGCTGTGGTCCCAAGTGGCAGTATACACAAATCATGTTAATGACTGTCAGAAACCCATTTCTGTGTACGATACAATACTTATACTACTGCTCTGTCTGACAACACATTATTATCTATTCATGTATAAATTGTTGGATATATTTGTTTATTGAATAGTATATTGTATATTAGTATACAATCTGACCACTTTGAATCTATGCATTTGGAAACAAACACTTAATGAGTAGGGTGACTGTTTCTCCACTTTTCCAGGTGTACCGACACGAACATGGCAAATTAGTTCTTTCAATCTCACAAAATTGAAGTTACGTGTGACTTTAGTGACTAAGATACCCAATTATGTTACTGTGATAATAAAGGTGGCCATAAGCCAGTAGTATTTAGTTTGATTGTTCATATTAAAATACTGAATAATCCTTTGTCAGAGCATTCAAAAACAAATGTTTTCAAATGAAATATTACCGGTGTATGGCCATCTTAGGTGCTAGTTAGTCAGTTAGGGTGACCATTGGTAAAAGTCAATCAGCATAAGGGGCAGGAAGTAAAAAGAAAAGCCCTGAAGCTGGGAATCCTAATGTCAACCCCTTTAGGGGTCTACTCAAGAAGGTGATTTTTAACCTGAGATTTAGAGACAGCCTGCAGAAAAATTATGATTCAACTTTTTTTCATATAATATGAATGCTTATGTGAATTACCCGTATTCATGGACACCCATATTTTAACGGATTGCTTTTTTTCTGCTCAGAGAATTAAATAAAGCAGTACATACAGTATTATGCAATTTTCAGTAAGTTTGTCAAGGTTAATTATCTATACTCAGTTATCCATCACATCCAAAGTATGAATTTAAATATGTATCTACAAGTTAGAATATAGCCCAGAAGCACTGGTAACTTACAGCCTGGTGAGTTTAAGTAGGAGCAAACACTTGTACTGTTACAATACTTTTTCATAGGTCATCACGAGTGCCTATTTGAATGTTTCATCGTTAATTAAATTAGAATTCTTTTCTGAGATGATCTAATTCAGTGAAGGTCTAATTTATCAGTCCTTTTTTCAAGGTCAGCATGTAGAATTAAAAGAAAAAAGCATGGCATTATATAGAGAACAAAAGGCACAATTCAACAATCATGAAAATTTGCATTCAACACTAAACTTAGAGAACATCAATAGATAGTCCATGTTTGTAGTTTTGCTTCTTTTATCTCATTATTTCCCATTAACCAATATCAAACATGTCATGTTTTCTATTATTGAAAACAACTATACGTGCTTTTGACACACAATGGCACTTACTTATAATGACAAGCTAAATGCAGCAACCAAACAGAAATAACCTTACTAAACTTACAAAAGATGGACCTTAATAGATTAGCTTTCACATATTTAACCCTCTTATTGACCAGAGCAGTTGTATACATTTCCACTGTGGGCTTGTTTTTTTTCTGCAATAACTTTTTCAATATCTAAAACTATATTAAACCCAAAGCCAAAATGTAATATATTGCAGCTTACCATTCATTAGATGTAGGGGTTGTGTTTGTTTTATTTATTTTTTTCAGTTTTTTTAGGGGTTTCTTCCCTCTATTTTCTCCTGGTGATCTGGCCAGTAACACCCCTACTGTATTAAACAGACACCATTTTAAATAAAGGAGAACATGAGGCAGAATAGGACAGCAGCATTATCAGTCTGGGGGACGGTATTGTTAGAAGTACTAGCAGATATAAATACAGTAACAAATTGAAGCTCAATTCCAGCTAACTCTTTATAATCGGTTACAGCAAACAGTATTTTTTCCTTTTTGAGATAAATATTTTACATACATAAATAGAATCTGAATAGTTTAAGCACCTCCGTCTGTGTTAAATGGTCGGCCTCATCCCTCTAATTGCAAGAGAGCTTTTCTCTTTAAAAATCAACATACTTACTGACTGGATTACCAGATGAAAATAGTAGAAAGAAAGCCTAAAAAAAGAAACAAATACAGCCATCACATCTAAGAACAGGTGAGCTGCAATATAATAAATGTTTGCTTTTGGGTTTAATACTGCTTTAAGGTAATAAAGTAATACATACATTTTGGCAGGTACAAACTAAGCTTTATTTGGCAATAATGCCTTAAAAATTGATTGCATTTTCTATGTATAAATATATTATATCTATAGACAAAAAGGTGTAAAAAAATAAAAAAATTATACATTTTGTAATCTATTTTTGACCAGTGGTTTCTGGTGCAAAGTGGCATAAAGTTATTAAAAAAAAAAAAAAAATCTTTTTCAATTTGAAAAAAAAAACCCCCATGAACTATTAGGTAATGATCACTATCAACATAATAGAGAAAGGAAATAGGAGAAAGGGAGAAAGAAATTAATTAGGGCTGATTAGTGTTAACTGTGGATTAATAAGAGGATAACCACTTGCCGACCAGCCGTCGTCATTTTACTGCGGCAAGGTGGCACGATCACGTGAATCTCCATAACTGTACGTTGGCTCAGTAACTCGCTTTTGTGGGCACATGCTAAAAATTTCTGATCACTGCCATTACTAGTAAAAAAATAATAATAAAAATGCCATAAATCTATCCCCTATTTTGTAGATGCTATAACTTTTACGCAAACCAATCAATATACGCTTATTGCGATATTTTTACCAAACATATGTAGAAAAATACATATTGGCCTAAACTGAGGAAGAAATGTGTTTGATTATATTTTTTGAGGGATATTTATTATAGCAAAGAGTAAAAAATATAGCTTTTTTTACAAACAAAAACAATCTTTTTTTGTTTATAGTGCAAAAAATAAACACCACAGGGGTTATCAAATACTACCAAAAGAAAGCTCTATTTGTGGAAAAAAAGGTCATACATTTTCTTTGGGTACAACGTCACACAGACATGCAATTGTCAGTTAAAGCTATGCAGCGCCATATCGCACAAAATTACCTGGTCATTCAGGGGGTAAATCCTTCCGGTCTTTAAGCAATTAAATAGGAATACATTTTATTTTAAAAAAACATTATTTTGACTTGTAAGGTTTCTTTAAATGATGTCATGTGCAAATCAAAGATAACATCTTTGATCTACATGTAAATTAAATAGTAACTAAAGTGTAACAATACTGTGTTACACTGTATTACTCAGTGGCACTTGCAGACTATCTACAAGTGTCACTATACACAGGGGCGGCTGCATTTTGACAGCCTCTCATACTGTGTAATACAGGCACTTTTAAGTACACAATGGGGTTTATTTACTAAAGTTGGAAAGTGTAAAATCAGGCTCACTTCTGCATAGAAACCAATGAGATTCCAGGTTTTATTACCAAAGCTTAATTGAACAATCTGGGGTTAGAAGCTCATCGGTTTCTATGCAGAAGTGAGCCTGATTTTGCACTTTCCAGCTTTAGTAAATAAACGCCATTGTGTACTTAAAAGTGGGGTATGCCTGTACAAAGTAATTCCTAACTGTCATTTTGACAAATGGGGAAAGCAGCAGGGAGAGGAGCGCAGGATATAAGAGATGGGTCCAAGAAACTTTTTTGAAGTTTCTAGGACATGTTTCTTACATTCAAAATCCTTGAGAGATTAACAACTTATTAGTGGTTAGCACTACTGCTTTGCAACACTGGGGTCTTTGATTCAAATCCCGGACAAGACAATATCTGCATGAAATGTGCATCTTCTTCCCCTGCTTGTGTAGGTTTCCAGTTGGAACTCTGTTTCCTCCCATACTCCAAAGACATCTTGGTAGGTTAATTGACTCTTGTCTAAATGTTGGCTCTTGGCCCCAGTTAGTGTGTATGTGCATATGCATATGAGATAAGGACCTTAGACTGTAAGCTCCTTAAGGACGGGGACTTATGTGAATATACGGTATGTAAAGTGATGCGTAAAATATTGGTGCTATTTAAATGACTATTCTCAAATAAATACATAAACCATAAGTGACTGCAAATTTCTATGTTATGTATTAACTTTCTATGTTATGTGTTATGTATTAACTTATTAAGTTAACCTTGTTACATGTACTGGCAAGAGTGATTTGTTTATGTGTTTCCAAAAAGATCAAGATAACATCAAGATATTATTCAGAAATTCAACAAATTAATTAGAACGTACAGTGAAGCAAGAAAGCTCTTTCATAGTAATAACATGAATCCCCAAAGGCTTAAAAAATTGGAGATCAGTAAATGTGACATAATCTAGTGTTTATGAGTATCACTGCCTAAATCAATTACCAAAAATTCATTGGATCAGAATACAGTTAAAGTAGAATTATAGCCATAGCTTTTTATTTTATTTTATTTTGGTTAGAACAAGGGAGGGTTATAACCTCTTTCAATTTTTTTTCAACATCTGTGTTCTATTGTGGAGACTTCCTTTCACATCCTGTCCCATAGATAAACAGGAAGTGAGAAGAAATCCCTGCAAATAAGGGAAATCCTTGGGGACCCCCTGGTCACCAGGAACTAATGTCCCCATTGGAAGATTTTCCCTCTACTATTTTATTGGGGACAACCCGCAATGTGTGATTTTCTTTTACTTTCATGTTCAATGATAATGGTAAATAGGGCAAATAGAGAGGGTGAATCTCAGTAATAAAAACTGACACATATTCGAATCCCTCTCTACTCTATCCAAAACTAAAAAAATGTTTGCCTTTAGTTATACTTTAACCAAAGATATGGTGATACATTTTTAACGTAAACTCTTTCAAACTCTCGAAATCAGAAATTTTACAGACATTGCTGCAAGAGAAAAAGGAGCCTTGCAGCTTTTTCTTTTTATGTGCCCTAATGTAGTAATGTGTGAGGATGTGCTATAAGGCATATTATGCAAGGACTGTTCAGTAAGTAAAATGCTTTTTAGAAAGTAGATGTTTTCAAGCAATAATTAACTCTTATAACCATTATGCTTCATATATGCAGTTGTTATTAAGTTATGCTGATACAGTAGTCTGTTTTCAGGAAATAGGTGTGTCTTCTTTTATGATGTCAAGGATTGCAGTAAATATGTTTTAGTATTTATTGTTTTTCTTTACACAAAAATATTATCATAAATACTAAATCCGAACAAAGGTTTGTAAAATCTATTAAATACCTTGAGAACATAACAATATGTTTACATCTGGATTGGTACAAAAAGTTGTGATGTTAAACTTTTAATGACCAGACACTTGATCATCATTATTATTTTTCATCCTACAGCATGTGCAGAGTGCTACATGCTTGAGAAATGGTACATAAACCTTACTCAAAAAGATCCCTAAGAACTGATTAATGTGCTTTGAGGTTCTTTATCACATTCCTACTACCTGTCTGATAAACGTATTTCTAGATTTTGCATTCTCCAATAAATACACATGACCTAATAGCCTTAAAAACTGATTTACAAAACATAAATCATTATAATGTATATGTCTTTTGATTTTCCCTAGTTTTATAATTTGATTATTCCATGCAGTTTTACATTTCATCAGTTTCTTTTTAATTCTATATATACGTTACTGTTTTGTTGCTTTTTTTATGCCTTTGTGCTTTGTTCCTAAAGGGCTATTTTTTTTTGTTTTGTTTTGTTTTGTACAGTAAATTTATGATGTTGCTTGTAAATAAAAAAGAAGGTAATACAAAGGTGGCTTCAGAAATTAGGTAAAATTGCAGTTAAAAACTTTTACCATAGACCTCTATGTGAAAATATTCATTGCAATGTTTCTTTATTTTTTAAGGTGACATCTGTACAGTCATTTTACCTTTAATGTCTATATTGTCTGTTGATCTATTAAATATTTGAAATCGAAACCAAACTTTTTTACACCGTCTATGTAAACTAATGATATGGCATTGGTATTAAAAGGATTGTAAGAAAACATTATTTTGATGTGTTTTGTTTTATAATCAAAGAATGCAGAAAGTAGCTTACCTCAGGTCCCCGAGCTACGACCCTCAAAGCTTGATCGCTTTTTTTTTTGTTTGTTTGTTTTTTCCTTCTTTTTTTTCTTCTGGTTATGGCAAGTGTTCTGTCTCACCTGCCTCCCCTGACTGCCCACATATATATATATATATATATATATATATATATATATATATATATATATATATATATATATGTAAGAAGGCCAGTGTGGTGGCCTGAATTTATGGGAGGAGCCCGGAGGGTATTTAACCAGCCCGCTCGCCTGTGGTCTTTGTCGGTTTCCGGTGCGCGGCACTACGTCACTAGGCCGACGGCTCGTGTTTCGTTTCCATCCGGACAAAACGTCTCTCTCGTGGTTTTCTTTCCCGTTCGTTTTGTACAACGTCGCCGGCTCTGTACAACGTCGCCAGCTCGACTGCCGCAGGTAAGGGTCTCGATTGACCTTCCTGTACTATTTTTAGTGTCGTTAAAACCTGAAATATCGAATCGTTCGTTATGATACCGGTTGTTATCACTCAATACGCTCCTATTTCGCAGCGCCCTTCATTTCACGGGCGTCATTTCGGTAGATATTGCTGGTAGGAAAAACTGCACTGTTTTAGTACTTGTTATATAGTCTCGTTACTGTGTTCCACAGTCAAAATCATTGCCAGTCGTGTCTCACGGCACAACGACTCCTACCTCTGCCATAGCTGGCTCACGTAGGTCATTTCATCATTTCACTCATTTCTGTTACGCACGGCGCTCCGGTTCGAATCCAGTCGCATCCGCTAAATGCGCCGATTCATTCCGGTGTGCCCCTAACTGCTTGGCCGCATTTCAGTACATGCTCCAGAGCTCGTTCGTGGCTAATCGATCGGGTCTCTGTCATGGGAATTCATTTCACTGTCACCTAGTACGTTCAAATCGAAACCAGTCGCAGTTCTCGAACGCACAGGTTCGATCAACGTGTCCCAGTTACGTTGGCCTCATTTCGGTACATGCTCCAGAGCTCGCTCGTGGCTAAATCGATCAGGTCTCTGTCATGGGAATCATTTCACTGTCACCTAGTACGTTTGAGTCGAAACCAGTCAAATTTTTTCAAGAAAACGCACAGGTTCGATCGACGTGTCCCAGTTACGTTGGCCTCATTTCGGTACATGCTCCAGAGCTCGCTCGTGGCTAATCGATCGGGTCTCTGTCATGGGAATCATTTCACTGTCACCTAGTACGTTCGAGTCGAAACCAGTCACATTTCTCAAGAAAACGCACAGGTTCGATCGACGTGTCCCAGTTACGTTGGCCTCATTTCAGTACATGCTCCAGAGCCCGCTCGTTGCTAAGCGATCGGGTCTCTGTCATGGGATCATTTCACTGTCACGTATCACGTTCCGATACGAATCCAGTCGCGTCTACGACGCACCAATTCGTGCCGGCGTGCCCCAGGTATTTCGGCCTCATTTCAGTACATGCTCCGGAGCCCCGTTCGTTGTCAGTCGCAATCGCGGCACGACCGATTCGGGCCTCTGTCATGGCAAACTTTTGTCACTCATTTCACTGTCACTTACCGCGCTCCGATTCGAATCTAGTCGCATCCGTGATGCACCGATTCGTTTCGGTGTGCCCCAGTTGGTTACGGCCTCATTTCAGTACATGCTCCAGAGTCAGGATTCATTATTGGTTGCAGGTTTCGGTTCTCTGATTCATGACTCTGTCATGGGAAATCAATTTCACTGTCACGTAGGACGTCCGATACGAATCCAGTCGCATCTACGATGCACCGATTCGTCCCGGCGCGCCCAGGTATTTCAGCCACATTCCAGTACTTGCTTTAGAGCATGCACGATTAACGGATAGTCGCAACAGCGGCACGACCGACTAGTGCCTCTGTCATGGCAATCAAATAAATTTCTCCACCGCGTACCGCGCTCCGTTTCGAATCCAGTTGCATACATGCACCGATTCGTTACGGTGTGCCCCAGTGCTTTAGCCTCATTTCAGTGCATGCTCCAGAGTCCGGTTCGTCATCAGTCACAGTCACGGCATGACCGGCTTATGCCTCTGTCATAACAGGTTTTCATTAAATGGACTTATGGCAATCGTTGCAAGCACGCATTCAAGCATAGACTTCTTGCAATCTTTGCATACACGCGTCCAAGCATGGACGCACACAAGCGTACACTTCTTGCAATCATCGCAAACACGCATCCTAGCATGGACCTCTTGCAATCGTTGCTAGTACGCAGTCAAGCATGGACGTCTTGCAGTTGGTGCGAGCACGCATACAGGCCTGGACTTCTTGCAATCGTTGCAAGCTCGCATTCAAGTGTAGACTTCTTGCAACCGTTGTGAGCACGCATTCAGGCATGGACGTCGTACAGTCGTTGCAAGTTCGCATACAAGCGTAGATTTTTGCAATCGTTGCAAGCACGAATCCAAGCATAGACTTCTTGCAAATCATTGCAAGCACGCATCAAGCATAATCTTCGTGCAATCGTTGCAAGCTCGCATTCAAACATGGAAGTCTGGCAGTCATAGCAAGCACGCATACAATAATAGACTTCTTGCAATCATTGCAAACACGCATCCATGCGTAGACTTCTTGCAGTCATTACAAGCATGCATCCAAGCGTAGATTTCTTGCAATCGTTGCAGGCACGCATCCAAACATAGACTTCTTGCAATCATTGCAAGCACACATTCAGGCATAGACCTCTGGCAAATCATTGCTAGCACGCATTCGAGCATAAGACCTCTTGCAATCATTGCGAGCAGATGTCCAGGCACAAACTTGTTGCAATCATTGCTAGCAGGCAGTTCCGGCTGGCTCAATAGATTGCTTTGGGAAAACCTGGATACTTTCCTAAATGTACATTGTAACGGGGTGCTTATTTTATAGGTATAGTTGATCCAGGGAAAATCCGATTGCCTCTCGGGGGATCAGGAAGGAATTTTTTCCCTGCTGTAGCAAATTGGGCCATGCTCTGCTGGGGTTTTTTGCCTTCCTCTGGATCAGCTGTGGGTGTAGAATTGGGGGTCGGGTTGGGCGATATTTATTTGTTTGATTTGTGGTTAGGACTGGATGGACTTCCGTCTTTTCCGACCTGGCTACCCATGTATCTTACCATAACTTCTTGCATTCGTTGCAGGCACGCGTCCTGGCATAACTCCTTGAAATCATTGCAGGCACGCATCCTGGCATAACTTCTAGCAATCATTGCACACACGCATCCTAGCATAACATCTTGCAATCATGGCTAGCACGCATCCTGGTGTAACTCCTTGCAATCGTTGCAGGCACGCATCCTAGCACAACATCTTGCAATCGTTGCAAGCACGCATCTTGGCATAACATCTTGCAATCGTTGCAAGCACGCATCTTGGCATAACATCTTGCAATCGTTGCAAGCACGCATCTTGGCATAACATCTTACAATCGTGGCAAGCATGCACCCAATCACATGTTCAAGCACAACTCCTGCAGTCTTCGCAAAGCACATGCGATAATACGAATTTCTCACAGTCACTATGAACACATTTCCAGTGACAAACTCCCACGCAATTGTCGCAAGCACACGTTTAAATAGGATAGTTGAGTTCAACCTCCATCCAGCACCTGGATCGTGTCGACACACGCAACTGGCTTCTTCCTGTAACACGCTCAGGCTTTACCTAGCCAGCGTTCAGCATTTCTCATCCTTACAGGGCCCGGAGAGCCACCTGTCTTTATGGCTCATACAGCAAGATCCCCACTTCGAGGCATCCAGAGGCATCACCCATAGCCAACGGAAACGCTCGCTCATCACAACTGCCATCTTTAGGGACATGAAATCCTCGCATATTTCCCAGTCTGGTCATCTAAGCGGCCATCTACGTGGCCCTTTGTGGTTTTCCATGGCCTAGCCAATTTAGTGTTGGGAGCACTGGCAGCCAGGTTCTACACAGACACTACCTGACGAATGTTCGAATCTGCAATACGGGCCATTCCCCAGGATCGATCTTTATGTCACGCCTCCTGGTCCTCCTCTCACGGACACAGGACCCTTCTCAGATCCTTAATTTAGATGCCGTGGCAATAGCAGACCTGTCAATGTCGGAAGGTTCCTTACTGCATGGATCGATGTATCGGTGTTTAAACCGTCTACGATGCCCCTGTCGCCCCCGGTAGTGACAGATGCCACAGCCTCCACAGGCTTCGCGGGAATTTTTGGCCACCACTGGTTTACAGGACCATGGCATCAGGGATACTCCTAAACCCCGGTTTACCTGGACTTCCTCCCTCTTCAGGCTATACCCGGTCATGACAGCCTCTCGTATCTGGGGTCATGTCAGGACAGGACAGGCGGTGGTTTTCACCACCGACAACTGGGCCGAGGCTCATCTGGTTATTGAAGCCAGGTCTGGACCGCTCTCGGTTGTGTCCTTCCTGCACAGACTGCTGCAGTTAGCCCGGTGGCACCAGGTTAATGTCCATTGTATGTTCATTCCAGGCCTTTAGCAATCCCGCAGGCCAAGTTCTGCATAGTCGTCACTTGGCTCGCTACCAACTTCATTTCATCCTCCTCCTTGCAGTGTCTAAAACCCAGCAATCTGACTCCAGGATGGACGTCCATTTCTATAGAGAAGCAGGGCTTGGTATCAAGTAACCGTACTCGACTACCTACTGTCACTCCTACCGGAACGCGTAGACTCTTGTTCCCTGTTGCTTTCGTGCCAACACTTGTGTACCTACCAGTTTCCCGAACACATGGGGTTCTTCTACACAGCCTACACCTCGACCCCGGTCCATACCCTGGACACTCTTAGTGTTTGAGCACCCTTGGCAGCATGTTGGCGTGGGTCCCAAGTCACGTCATTGAAAGACTAAGCAGTTGGGACCCTGCCTACCTCGCCCGGTACATTCCCAATCCTCGGGTGGAAATGGCACAAGCGTTCACCAAACTTGCTCAACTAATTAAGCTAAAACTAATAAACTGCACCCCTACCTGAATGTTTTGCCCCCTTATTTTGGTATACCGACCATCAGATCAGGGCACACTTCAGGTCCATTTCATGTGGTTAATCTTATGGTAGAGGCTACTTGTTCATATCCGTATCGGCCATAGGGCTTTGACCATAAATATATATATATATATATATATATATGCAGTTGAGTAAGATGGTGAAGGGGAAAAAATCCTATTATATGTACTTATCTGTAATACCGTACTACCAGGAGAAGGAACTCAGCTACATTGAGGCTCATAGTGCTAAAGAGCACCAGAAAACAAAACACAAGCCATAATACTAGTACATCCTAACCAGACTGTCAGCCAATGGCTACAGATGGCGAATTATTGGCTATCACTGGAGACCGCCTAAGGCTCATGTGTTTAATATGTTACACTTTGTATTTAATAAATTGGCTCCGTCTCTTTACTAATAGGGATGACACAGTAGACCACCCCTCCTCAAAAAAAAAAAAAACCTCACTCCTTTGGTCCCCATGACTGTACTCTTTGCTGGTTCTCTAATTATCCCACCGCACCATCAGTGTCACTTACAATTTTACTTCCTCTTCTCCTCTTCCTTTATCAGTCGGGGTCCCCAAGGTTCTGTTCTTGAACCTCTTTTATTCTTGCTATACACCTCCACACGGGATCAGTTGATAGCCTCCCATGGCTTCCAATACCATTGCTATGCTGATGATACCCAAATCTATCTCTCTACCTGTCAGCTCACTTCATTAGTCTCCACATGCGTCACTAATTTACTAACAGTAATATCAGCTTGGATATCACACCGTTTCCTCAAACTCAATCTATCCAAAACTGAGCTCATAATATTTCCTTGCCCATGTGCTGACTTTTCTGTTAAGATCAATGCCACAACTAACAACCCGTCCCTGCATGCCAAGATGCTAAGTGTTATTGTATACTCTGAAATATCATTTTGGCCCCACATCTAATCACTGTAAAAAAAGTTGCTGCCTCAACCAACGCAACATCTCCAAAATATGTCTGTTCCTAGCCAATGACACCACTAATTCACTCCCTGCCATCTCTCTCCTCTACTACTGCAAATTACTTCTTATTGGCTCACTTTTACATAGGCTATGCCCCCTTCAGTCCACCATGAATTCTGCTGTCAGACTCCCACCTTACCAACCGTTCAGTGCTACTCTTCTCTGACTACTCTTCACTGGCTTCTGCTCACTCAACAAATTTAATTCAAAATACTAACAACAGCTTACAAAGCCATCCACAACTCAATCCCCAGATACATCCCTAACCTAGTTTCAAAATACCAACCAAATCATTCACTTCATTCCTCCCAAGGCATCCTGCACTCTAACTCCCTTGTCACCTCCCATGCTTGCCTCCAGGACTTTTCAGGACATTCCTATACTATCAATATCTCTACCCCAATTTGTCTGACTGTCTCCTACTCTGTCTACACTTAGACAATCCTTGAAAACCCTACTCATTAGAGAAGTCTATTCTGCCTCCACCTAACAACTGTACTTTAATTTTCTTCATCAGCTCATCCTCCACAGCTTTTACCTTTTGTATCACTTGACCCCCCTTTTAGACTGTAAGCTCATGTTGTAAAGCACTGCACAAACTGTTGGCGCTGTATAATTCCTGAATAATAATAATAATAATCTTCTTAAAGGCCAAGTTCCCCTTTAGTAAGCATTGTACTCGCTATCAGTAGAACTTGTGTGGCATTTTAGGCATTTTTAGGAATTTTATGGTGCAGAGAGATGAACTCCCACCCACTGTCACAGGGAAATGAGGGTGAGGTGGGGGATGCTGAACAAGTTACATGTTACACCCTAACTACAAATGAAATATGTAACACATGTCTAGAAAGTGAACCTATTCCTTAAACCAGAATTCTAAGAAGCCAAGATAATTTTGGATGGAGCAGATGATGGCATGATTTTTGACCCTTGAGACCACAATCTGCATTATTTTATTTAAAATTATTTGTTTGTTGTGCTATCATCTGGCTTCCTCATTGCCTCTAGCATCAACTCTAGCCCAGAAAACACATTTCCTATAACTGTGAAAATAATATTGAAAAGTATACTTCGCTGTGATAGAAAACTTTTTGGTCAAGCTGTCAACCCAGCTTCTAGACAAAAAAGCATAAACAAAAGAAAATTAAATGGGTAACGCTATGACCAAAAAAAAATATAAGATTATATGTGTCACCATATAAATCTCAAACGAAATATGAAAAAAACATATTCACTAGTGATACTAAAATGTGAAGCCAGGTTATAGCTATTAAATAAAGTACAAATATAAATGAATATAAGTGACACAATAATAAAACGTGAAAAATGAATAGTCCTTCACGGAATATTCTCAAAAGGTGTCCCCTAGTGATACTTAGACATGGAACCAAGTACAAACTATTAATTACAAAATAAAAAATATATTCAGATTAAATTAAATGCAAATAGAATTAAATATAAATGGAAAAGGTAAACAGATGAACAATCCTTCCCAGGTTATTCTTAAAGAATGTGCAAGGGCTGAAATAAGTCCAAAAATGTGAAATCCAAATTAAATTTGCAGAAGGAGGACCTTCCAAAAGTGTACTCTTCATGCACGCTTCACCACCACCACTGTGAGAATGGGGGAGGCTTACCGGAAAACTTGGACTTAGCTAGGTGTACGCCCCCAAGTCTTGTAGGCTTATATATGGAATTCAATAGGTGTAGATATTCAGCGACTCCAACTTGCACCACCGCATCAATTGGACGAACACCTCATCAATATCCAATGAGAGATAGAGCAATGGTATTGTGCATGTAACCATCCAAAAACCGGAAGTGAGAGCAGCCACGCCTCGCTTTCATAGCGAGGCCTGAATAGCGACATTCGATTGGCCACAGACAGATCCCAAATGAGGCTTGGCTAGTGTTAATAAACACAGAGCCCATCGTGGGTATGCGCTCACTTAAATAGACTTTTACTTATACAATTTGGGATATATTAAGACGGAACGTACAGGGGAACATTAAAGAGGGCTATTTAGTCTTCTAACACACAACGCTTATACAAATTATACACTTCCGGTTTACAACCGGAAGTGAAGTCGAGCGGAAGTGTTCCTGGCGTTCCAAACAACCTGGGGGTCACCATCCTTATATAAGTGATGCTGGAAGAGAAGGTTCACACCCCAGATGATGATTCTGTAGTCGAAACACGTTGGGTGGACCTCTTTGTAGACATTGCTTGCCTTCTATTCATGTACATGCCGTTTTGACATCTACAAAATGTGAGTTTCCTTTATACGCTTATTTAATAAAGTACATTCTGAGACAGTATCACGCTATGTTGGGTTTTTATCTTTATGGTTACATGTACAATACCATTGCTCTATCTCTCATTGGATATTGATGAAGTGTTCGTCCAATTGATGCGGCAGTGCAAGTTGAGTTTGCTGAATGTCTACACTTATTGAATTCCATATATAAGCCTACAAGACTTGGGGGGCGTACGCCCAGCTAAGTCCAAATTTTCCAATAAGCCTCCCCCATTCTCACGGTGGTGAATGAAGAGTACACATTTGGAAGGTCCTCCTTCTACAAATTTAATTAGAATTTTACATTTTGGACTTATTTCAGCACTTGCACATTCTTTAAGAATAACCTGTGAAGGATTGTTCATCTGTTTACCTTTTCCATTTATATTTAATCCTATTTGTATTTAATTTAATCTGAATTTATTTTTTATTTTGTAATTAATAGTTTGTACTTGGTTCCATGCCTAAGTATCACTAGGGGACACCCTTTGAGAATATTCCGTGAAGGAGTATTCATTTTTCACGTTTTATTATTGTGTCACTTATATTCATTTATAGTTGTACTTTATTTAATAGCTATAACCTGGTTTCACGTTTTAGTATCACTAGTGAATATGTTTTTTTTCATATTTAGTTCGAGATTTATATGGTGACACATATAATCTTACATTTCCTATAACTGAATGCTCATATAAAGCATCAGAGTGCAGAAATGGCTGCCATTTAATTTGTTGTAAAGAAGGAAACGTTTTGTGTAATATGTTAGTTCAAAAAGTGGACAAACTGCTAATGTAGAGAACCCTTTCTTATACTGATGGAAACATCTTTTTTTTATTCTGAACACAACTGACATTTCCTTGTCCCTTGTAAAGTCATTTTGGTATAAAAGGTTAATTTGCCCAGTCTTTATTCAGGCCTTGGATATATTTAGACTAGGGATGAGCTTCGCGTTCGAGTCGAACATACGTTCGACTCGAACATCGGCTGTTCGCCCGTTCGGCGAATTCCGAACGTTATGGGCCGTTCGCGCCAAATTCGTGTGACGCTCACGGCCCACAATGCACTGCGTCATCGCAGTGCATTGCTGGCTCATGATTGGCCAAGCATGCACTGTGACCCCGCCTGCTTGGCCAATCACAGCGCCAGCAGCGAGCAGAGCCATGATTGGCCACAGGCAAGATGCCTGTGGTCAATCATAGCTCAGGCTGTGTAGTACACGCCCCACACTATATAAGGCCGCCAGCGCGGCGGCCTAGTGTAGTGTGTTGGCATCTGAAGCAGTTAGTGGGTGTTCTGTGTACCTTCAACACAGTACACACCAAACGTTTTCGGCCGATTTTCGATCTTGCTGTTTTGTAGTGGTTGTTGTCTGTGTGCCCTGACCGCAGTATACACCGCTATATTCACCTCACCTATATAGCTAGTGATCTATCTTTTATAATAGAGCTTGCAGTCAGTAGTGTTAGGAGCTTGTGCGTGCTGTCTGCGTGCTCTGTACCCAGTACACACCGCTATATCCACCTACATAGCTCTTCTCTATTTGAGCCCACTTGCCATCTGCAGGAGTTATTGGAAGTTGTGTGTGCCTCCAGCACAGCACAGTATACATCTGTATATACCCCTTTATCTCTGGTGTTCTATAAAAAAGGCATCTGCAGGAGTTAGTGGGTTTTTTGTGCCTCCAGCACAATATACACCTGTATCTACCCTTTATTGCTGTTCTCTAATAGAGGCATCTGCAGGGCTTAGTGGGTGTTATGTGACTCAATTACAGTATACCCCTTTATCTCTGGTGTTCTATAATAAAGGCATCTGCAGGAGTTAGTGGGTGTTGTGTGACTCCAGCACAATATACACCTGTATCTACCGTTTATTGCTGTTCTCTAATAGAGCAATCTGCAGGGCTTAGTGGGTGTTTTGTGACTCCATTACACTGCTATTTTACCCAACTCTCTTCAGGCCATTACCATGTCTGGAAGGCCAGCAAAGAGAGGCAGACAGGCGTGAGCCGATAAAAGAGGGCAAGCAGGCTCTGTGTCTAGAGACAACAGTGCTGGTCGTGGACGTGGTGCATTGTCATCAGCACGTGGCCATGGGACACGCTTGTCCTTCTTTTCGGCA
This sequence comes from Lithobates pipiens, assembly GCF_037356315.1. NCBI lineage: Eukaryota > Metazoa > Chordata > Amphibia > Anura > Ranidae > Lithobates > Lithobates pipiens. The sequence continues at coordinate 210,578,147 of NW_027507903.1, forward strand.
GCTGGACATGTTGAACCGCAACATGCCAACGACTTGGTAGAGTGGATGACCAAGCCCTCTTCATCCTCCTCATCCTCTCTCACCCAGTCTCAGGGTACTAGCAAAGCAGCTGCCAACGCATCGTCTTCCCTCCTCTCAATGTCATCATCAGTGACTCCTTCCCTAGACCCACCACGTCCTCCTGAGGAGTCTCCTGAACTCTTTGAGCACAGTGTTGGGTACATGCTCCAGGAGGATGCCCAGTGTTTTGTGGGCTCTGATGATGACACTCAGCTAGAGGAAGGCAGTAGCGTGAGCGCAGAGAGAGGGGATGCTCAAGAAGGACAGCAATCTGGCAGTCATGTTCACATGGCCAGCACACCGACTGAATCATACCACAGTGCTTCGTCTGTGCAGGGCGCTGCCTCTGCACGTTATTCTAAAAGTTCTTTGGTGTGGGCCTTTTTTGAGACGAGTGCATCAGATCGCACCGCTGCTATTTGCAACATATGTCTCAAGCGTATCTCGCGTGGCCAAAACATCAGCCGCTTGGGCACCACATGCTTGACCAGACATATGTTGACCTGCCATGCAGCTCGTTGGCAAGCGTACCTCAAAGACCCACACCAAAGAACAAAGCGGACCTCTCCTTGCTCCTCATCAGCTGGCATCTCCAACCCCACTAGACCTTCAGTCCTCTCTGAAACCTGCTCTGAGAGGAATGAAGGTGTAGAATTAGGTGTGTCACAGCCAAGTGCTTCCGGGAACTCTGCTAGCGGTACACCCACGTCCGATTATAGCAGGCAAATGTCCCTGCCCCAGCTGCTGGACCGGCGAAAGAAGTTCACTCCCAGCCATCCACATGCCCAGCGGTTGAATACTAGCTTGGCTAAATTGCTAGCACTTCAACTGCTGCCTTTTCAGTTGGTAGACTCGGCCCCCTTCCGTGAGTTTGTACAATGTGCGGTTCCTCAGTGGCAGGTCCCCAAACGCCACTTTTTCTCACGGAAGGCGATTCCGGCTCTCTACCGGCATGTGGAAGGCAATGTCCTTGCCTCGCTGGACAGGGCGGTCAGCGGTAAGGTGCATATTACCGCTGACTCATAGTCCAGCAGGCATGGACAGGGACGTTACCTGTCTTTCACGGCCCATTGGGTCACTCTTCTGGCAACTGGGAAGGATGCAGGACAAGGTGCAGTAGTGTTGGAGGTTGTTCCGCCACCACGCCTCCAAAATGCTACTATTGGTTGTGACACACCTCTCTCCTCCACCCCCTCCTCTTCTTCTTCCTCCATGGCCTCTTCCAGTGCTCTGTCCTGAGAACCAGTGGTGCTCCTTAGGCGTTCCAGGGGCTACGCAAGTACGCAGGCAAAACGATGCCATGCCGTGCTTGCGCTGGTTTGTTTGGGGGACAGGAGCCACACTGGGGCGGATGTTTTGTCAGCTCTGCAGGGGCAGGCCGAGAGGTGGTTGACGCCACACCAGCTTAAGCCAGGAATGGTGGTTTGTGACAATGGCACCAACCTCCTCTCCGCCCTCCGACAGGGACAACTGACCCATGTGCCCTGTGTAGCTCACGTCCTTAACCTGGTGGTGCAGCGGTTCTTGGGCAGGTACCCCGGCTTACAGGATGTACTGAAGCAGGCCAGGAAAGTCTGTGTGCATTTCCGCCGATCATTTAATGCCTGTGCTCGGCTGGCTGAGCTCCAAAAGGAGTTGAACCTGCCCAAGAACCGCCTTATATGTGACATGCCCACCAGGTGGAACTCAACGTTGGCCATGCTGCAGTGGCTGCACACGCAGCAGAGGGCCATCAATGAGTACCTGTGCGACTACAGCACCAGGACAGGGTCAGGGGAGCTCGGTTTTTTCTCACCACGCCAGTGGGGCATGATCAGGGATGCATGCACTGTTCTGTCACCGTTTGAGGAGGCCACAAGGATGGTGAGCAGTGACAGTGCATGCATCAGTGACACTGTACCTCTTGTCCACCTCTTGGAGCATACGCTGCGTGGAATAATGGACAGGGCACTTGAGGCAGAACAGAGGCAGGAAGAGGAGGACTTCCTTGCCTCTCAAGGCCCCCTTTATCCAGACAGTGTTCCTGCTGTGCCACCCATCACACAGGAAGAGGATGAGGAGGAGGAAGAGGAGGAGGAGGATGATTGTGTCAGCATGGAGGTGGAGGCTGGCACTCAGCATCAGCAGCAGCAGCAGTCTTGTAGGGATGATTTACAGTCCCAAGAAACACGTGGACTTGTACGTGGCTGGGAGGAGGTAGCTGCGGATCATGTTGCCCTTAGTGACCCAGAGGACTCCGGACCGAATGCCTCAGCTAACCTACGCTGCATGGCCTCCCTGATCCTGAAAAGCCTGCGGAAGGATCCTCGTATTCTTCGGATCAAGGAGAGGGACCATTACTGGCTGGCCACTCTCCTTGATCCACGGTACAAGGGTAAGGTTGCCGACCTTATCTTGCCATCGCAGAGGGAGCAGAGGATGAGACATCTCCGGGAGGCCTTGCAGAAAGGTCTGTGCAACGCGTTCCCAGAGACTGGGAGGTTACAAACTCCTGGTCCTGGACAACGTGTTGCTGAGGCATCGGTCAGAAGGAGCGGTGGAGAAGGTGGCCGTCTGACTGATGCTTTCAGACAATTTTTTAGTCCGCAGCCCCAAGGTATGATCAGTTCCAGCAAGCATCGCCAGCGTGTGATTTACATGGTGCAGGAATACCTAGGGGCAAGGTCAGACTTGGACACCTTTCCCTCCGAAAATCCTCTGGCTTACTGGGTCTTGAGGATGGATCACTGGCCAGAGCTTGCACAGTATGCAATTGAGCTACTGGCCTGTCCTGCATCCAGCGTTCTTTTGGAACGCACCTTCAGTGCTGCTGGTGGCTTTGTTACCGATCACAGGGTGCGCCTGTCCACCGAATCAGTTGATCGACTGACCTTCATCAAGATGAATCAGTCTTGGATCACCCACAGCTACCAAGCACCTGAAGCTGATGTAACCGAATAATTTTTTTTGAAATATCACATCCCTTCAAGACTGCCTATGCTGATGCTGAGTGACTGTCCTGTTATGTTGATTGTCTATCCTCTTCCTCCTCCGCTGATATGTTGGAAGAACATTTCTGGTTCTGGGTGATGCCATTAGCCCATTTTTTCTGCCCCTGTTTAACAGGGGCGTTTAAGTACAATTTTTGATGCAATGCTTTGCAGCAGGGCTAATTCCTGCAATAAAACTAGAGTATATGGGAGAGGTTGCAGTGTCGTGGCACCAGCACCAGTGCCTAAGGCCCATTTTTTCTGCCCCTGTTTAACAGGGGCGTTTAAGTACAATTTTTGATGCAATGCTTTGCAGCAGGGCTAATTCCTGCAATAAAACTAGAGTATATGGGAGAGGTTGCAGTGTCGTGGCACCAGCACCAGTGCCTAAGGCCCAATTTTTCTGCCCCTGTTTAACAGGGGCGTTTAAGTACAATTTTTGATGCAATGCTTTGCAGCAGGGATAATTCCTGCAATAAAACTAGAGTATATGGGAGAGGTTGCAGTGTCGTGGCACCAGCACCAGTGCCTAAGGCCCAATTTTTCTGCCCCTGTTTAACAGGGGCGTTTAAGTACAATTTTTGATGCAATGCTTTGCAGCAGGGCTAATTCCTGCAATAAAACTAGAGTATATGGGAGAGGTTGCAGTGTCGTGGCACCAGCACCAGTGCCTAAGGCCCAATTTTTCTGCCCCTGTTTAACAGGGGCGTTTAAGTACAATTTTTGATGCAATGCTTTGCAGCAGGGCTAATTCCTGCAATAAAACTAGAGTATATGGGAGAGGTTGCAGTGTCGTGGCACCAGCACCAGTGCCTAAGGCCCAATTTTTCTGCCCCTGTTTAACAGGGACATGTAATTACAATTCTTGATATAAAATTTCACAGGAGGGCCCGTTCCTGTGCCCACCCAGAGTAACTGTGAGGACTTATAGTGTTGTGGCACCAGCACCACAACCACCAAAGGTCAATTTTTCTACCACTGTTCAACAATGGCATGTAATTACAATTCTTGATATAATCGTTCACAGCAGGGCGCTCCAGCGCCCAGCAAGAGTCACTTTGAGGGCTTACAATGTTGTGGCAAAACCAACACCTTGTTCCGCCATTTCTGCAGAGCATATAGGGCAGGCCCCTACTTTTAAACATCCAACTTACAAACATCTCCTACTTGCAAACGGAAGGAGACAACAGCAAGTGAGATGAAAAAAGATGGACGACAAAACAAATTATACAGGGGTGATAACCCTTCCCTATGTTTTCCAAAAAGCTTAAAAATAGTTTTTTTGACTGGAGCTACACTTTAAAAATGTACCAGTTGAAAATTACAAACAGATTCAACTTAACACAACAAACCTACACAGTCCCTGTCTTGTTTGCACTGCCTGTATACTGCTGTTCTGAGTATATAGGGCCTGGGGGCCACACGCATTTCCTTTTTTTAATATGGGTACAGGGTTCCCCTTGATATGCGTACAAGACCCAAAGGGGCTGGTAATGGGCAGGGAGGGCTACCCATGCCATTTTTCTCAATGGTTTTCAACCATATTGCAGGAACCAGATATCACATTAAAACCGCAAGCAGTTTTCAATGATGTTATTTCTGTTTAATGTCATTTTGTGCAGGGACTGTTCTAAACATGGGAAACGCGTGGCACTTCACAGGCATACTACAGACACCCCCCAGGCACCATATTTAAAGGAATATTTCACTTTTTTTTCACTTTAATCATCATTAAAATCAGTGCTCCTGCCAAAATGGCCATTTTTAAAAACATTTTAGGCATTGACCCATGTCCCCTGGGGCAGGAGCCAGGTCCCCAAACCCTTTTTAGGACAGTATCTTGCATATTAGCCGTTAAAATGAGCACTTTTAATTTCGAACGTTCGAGTCCCATAGACGTCAATGGGGTTCTAAAGTTCGTTCGAATTTGGGGTCCGTTCGAAAGTCCTGGTGCGAACCGACCGGGGGGTGTTCGGCTCATCCCTAATTTAGACATAATAGTTAAGTTCACTTTTTAAGAACCCCATTTATTCATTTAGTTGCCTACATCTGAAACTGCTTTATCCTTTTTTTTAAAAATATATAAAATGGGACCCTGTATTTTAGATGGGGCATTACACATGTTTGATACAGAGGGCACTTTAAATTTTAATCACACTATTCTATTTCTATTGTTATACTTTCTGGTATTGTTTATGCTTTTGCAGCTGCCACTTGGCATTGGGTGTTGCCATTAAGATTATTGTTAAAAAGTATGTATAAGTCTATCTTTACCTCTGCTTTGCTTGTCTGTATTACATTTATGATATAGTGATTATGTTATTCCCCTTACCTAGATGCATAATGTTACCATTTTCACTATAAAATGTAAAAATCTTACTGTCTATGTTGCCATTTTGTCAACATCTTCCTGAAATACATTACAAGTCTTCAGATTTTTTTTAAATTCTACATAACTGTGTGCTATTATGACAACACATGCCATTCACTATTTCAGATCCCTTGTATTTTTTTATTTTTTATATTACATACTACTCATAAGATAATATTACAAGGACTAAACTGATCATATTTTATCATCAAAATAGAATACCCTGTAAGCAGTAACATTTAATAGACATTTGATAGACACAATTATAAATAACAATATGTGGCACCTGATTATAATGATGCAGTTCAGGTTCAGAGTTTTACTACTATTCATAAAGTGCTTCAGCAGACCTTTCCTGATTTATGACGCCAATAGATCCCTTAAATTACCTCTAATATTAAACTGTATGCAGTGTATTGTCCTATGAAACAAAATGTGACTGTAACATGAACATTAAATACTGAATGTATAATCCATTGTGAGACAATTTTTTTTTCTTCTGAAGGTCAAGGTTAAATGTTACTAGACAATGCAGTGGATAATAGCATACTTTAAAAACAGTTAATATGGTACATCCAATTCAATCACACAGACATTCTAGCTTTCAAGGACATCCACTTTTATGTGAACATGACTCTTCATTTTATTTGATCTTGCTTACAGAGCTTTGTTGTAAATGGTGACACATGCATTGGTTTATAGAATATATGCTTTGTTGATATTTATGCTATGGATAAATGTTTGTAAGTTGAATAGCATATTGGCATTGCATGTCTTTTTGAGGCTTCGGTGATGCGATCCCCTTCCTGTTGTTCTTGGATGCCCCAGCATGAATTCTTTCCATTTTGCAAGAAGAGTGTTCAAAGGGATTGTATGCAATATATTGTGACAAACACATTTTTACAAGCTTGCTCTTCTATAGTTATGTTATTGTATTACACATAGAGATTTGTAGATTAAAGTGGATGTAAATTGTCCTCACATATACCCAGTGAAGTGAACAGCCTCAGGTGATACACAGGGATGAAACATATCTCCCTACATAAGTTTTACTTCTTTATCTGATGTCTTCACATTTATATATGGTTTAGAAAGTGAACGTCCTGTTAGAATTTTCACTTCCTTATTTCCCTATGGGAGTGGATTATTACTAGACACTGTGAGACAGCTGATTGGAGGAAAGGCACACACCCCCTCCCCACACATGCAGAGCTTGCCTCTGAATTGTGCAGCAGTGTGCTAATCTATTTATAGCAACCTCCTCTGAAACACAGGTCTATATCCAGGCCTCGGAGAGCTTGTCAAAGGGGAATGTTGCAGGACAAAGCTAAGAGACTTAAGCCTTGTACACACGATCAGATTTTCCACAGACAAAACCTCATACTTTTGTCTGAAGGGCATTGGCCAGGAAAGTGACTTGCATACAAATGGCAAGGAATTGTCGTCCAACAAGTGCAAATGTAGTGAAGTACTACGTTCGCTTTTCACCATTTGTGCTCCTTCTGCTAATTTCATGTTAGTAGAAGTTTGGTAAGTGTTGAATCGCTCTTTTCATTTGACGCTTTTCATTTTGCGCTTTTTAGTTTGCACTTTTCATTTTGCGTTTTTCAGTCTGTGCTTTTTATTTCATGCTTTTCAGTTTGTTTCTGAACAGTTGGTCGTCAACCAGACATGTTGCGGAATCAGAGGAGATAACATGTTATTTATTATTGGCCTTGGAGTTAACGCTTTGAAGTCCAGTCCAGGAACAGAAGGAGGAGGATTTCTTGGACCAAAAATTGATTGCTTTATTAATTGAGATCACTTGTGTCATATGCCTTTGCTGCTGGATCTCCAGGAGAATAATCCTGATGATTTTTGGAATTATCCCTGGTATGTTGGACCCCTGCTTTCACCAACTCTTGGCATTGTTGACCCCCTATATTAAGAAGCAGGACACATGCATGAGATTTTTTTTTTTTTTTTTTTTGGTAGAATAATGATTTCATTTGGTATATTTTCTATATTTTTGGATGCATAGAATACACTTTTTGGTTAAGTTCTATTGGCAGATAGTATGTCTAATTTTTTTTTTTTTTTTTTAACGCACAATAAAAAAATCGTGGAGAATAATACTTAGCTGTGTTTTACATAGGAGTAGGCAGTTGCATTTAAAAAAATACAATGTAAAATTAACAAGGGACACCAACATACTTGTATCTTTGACCTTAAAAACTACAGGATAATGGTGTTGTGGTAACTTGCCCAAAAAAAAAGAAAAAACAAGCATAATAATATTATTTTTGATATCACTACAAAATAAAAGCTTTTTAAAATACGCTTGGCAGAACTCCATCAGTATCACCAACAAAGCTGCTTCATTATTATCCCATTAAAGAGAAGAAGAGAATGTGCGCTGCATTTCGAGATTTAATACTTTTTCCACGTCACAAATGGTAATTCTCCATTACGAATGTTAGTTTACAAGACCAACCACTGGCTCGTCCTTGTTTCCAAGCATGCACATTTGTACTTTGGGACTTTTGTCTGACGGACTTGTGTACACACGATCAGAAAATCCAGCAACAGCCATTTGTCCATGGAAAACTTTAAAGCCTGCCATCCAACATTTGTCTGCAGAAAGTCCGACAACAATTGTCCGATGGAGCGTACAAACAGTTGAATTTTCCACCAACAGCCTGTCATCACACAATTCCCATCGGAAAATCCGATTGTGTGTATGAGGCTTAAGTGCTTAGAAGAGAGATAACAAAACAATGCAGCACAAATTTCATGAATCAGGTTTACATCCACTTTAACAACTACATTGAGCAGACACTAAATTAACAATCAATTTTCCTCCTATCTTAAAGTGTATGTCTGAGAAGAAAAATAAAACATATTCCGTATATTTCATTATTTGCATATATTCCTATTTTTTGCTTACAGAAATACTGTACCTGCAGAAAAATTGAAGTTGATCTGTCAGAAATCCAGTGCCTCTTCTGCACTAAAGCTCAAAGCAGTGTTGTCAACCCCACTCAGTCTTCCTTTTATAAGTACATAGGTGCACCCTCTCCATAACATACTGTAAAGGGTATATGTTTGCATTACATCAGGAGAGAACTGGGCTAGGCTGAGAACACTGCCTGGCATTTCAGTGCAGCACAAGCAGTTAGGAGCACACAGAACTTCTGGCAGGATTAGCTTTAAGAAATGAGCCCTGAAGCTCCATGGCTTGTATTTCCTTAATGCAATAATCTAAGCTTCCTACATTAGCTTTGTAGAAGAAGCATCCTTAACCACTTGCCGACCATGCACTGTAGTTTAACCTCTACAGTGCCGGCTAGCTGCTCAGAATCATGTATGATTTTGCATTCCTGGGTAGGGAACACGTGCGTGCATGTTCCGCCCACCCGACAGTGCTGTTATTGGCTCCAGCACATGCCAATAACTGACACCCGGCCAATGATTTATGACCGGGACATGCCGATAATCAGAGTGAGTGACAGGAGACAGCTTTGTGTATGTAAACAGCTCAAAGCTCTTTCCTGGCAGCTTCCTCCTTTTTTTTCCCCCCGGCGAAGCAGGGAGTAAGAAACTAGCAAATACCTTAGTAAAAGCATAGTAAACACTTTACACACAGGCACACATTTAACCCTTTGATTACCCCGGATGTAAACCCTTTCCCAGTCAGTGTCATTCGTACTGTGTCAGTGTTTATTATAAGGACTAATCACTGTATTAGTGTCACTGGAGATGTCATTGGCAGTTAGCCAGTTCCCACAAAGTGTAAGTTAGGGTCAAATTGTCCACCACAATATCACAGTCCTGCTATCAGTCGCTGACCACTGCCATTACTAGTATAAAAAAAATGCAGTCATAGTTTGTAGATGCTATAACTGTCACACAAACCAATCAATGTACACTTTTTTGTATTTTTTTATCAAAGACATGCTATCATAGTGATCAGTCACTTTACAGCCCACCCTTGGGTTGTTTTCTCTTCTTAAATTGAGAAAGTATACATTGTATTTTTTTTCTCCTGGCTGGAGAAAGTGTATGTAAAGTGTATGTAAAAAAATAATAGTATAAAATAAAAATATAATAGCTAGATCAGGGTTTAATCTAGATCAGTGTCAGGGTAATGGTTAGGGTCAAAGTCATGGTCAGAATTTTTTCATTTAGAATAAATTTCAGTTAGTGTCTGTGTGTGTTTTAGGTAGGATAAAAAAGCAAAACATACACTATTGATTCTGGTCCCTACTATGGGTACAAGCCACAAATAATATACATATACAGTCTGTGGTATTGCTGTGCTTGTCAGTAGCAGAAGAATTTATATGTTGCATTGTTCTTTGTAGGTTATGATAATAGTAAGAAATAATTTGTTGCAAGTGTAGCGCACTACTCCCTTGGGAGCTGCAAAGTTGTTCATTTTCCCACCGACCATCCCAGTCATTCGGGGCTACCCTTACCTCTGACACTTCAGGTTCCATGCTTGCAATAAGACAACTCACTGTTTTGTAAGTAAATTTTAGAATAAGTTTACTGAAGGAGATTAAGCACAAGCACAAGATATTTAATAGAACAGGTATAAACAGTGGTTACAATAACTACACTGCTACACAAACGTAATGCAGAAATGCAATGAATATTCACAACTTCTTCAGTATAAAGGGTTTGTTTGACCAACCCCTGTACGTGCGTCTCCAAGTGGGACCAATGCTCATAGTGGCAATGCCTTGACTCTGGGCACCTTCCCACTTCCAGCACACCCAAATAATCACAGAAATAAAAAGTTATTAACACCACACAATACAAAGGAGCTCCCCCTTCTTTATAATGCAGTCCTCTCTTATTGTGATTGAACGTAAAGCTTACAATAAAGGATGTAGTCTTTGGTCTTCTGTCTTGTGCTAGCTATTGCATTGAAGTGATTGTAATCCAAAGGGTTTTACATACAATGAATAGTGTAGATTGAGTATTGAAACTGTTCTTGTGATGTAGCCACTTATAACTGCCTCCTGCTCCTATGTAGTTGTCTCCAAATCACACAGTATCAGTTCTCAATAGAGTATAGGCTTGAGGCCTGCTCTGTGGGACTACAGGTCCCAGCGACACTGTGGTCTGAGTCTAAGTGTGTAAAAGTGCATAAATAATTATGGGCAGCAGCCCTCTCACCAAACCAGGACTGGAAGAATAGGAAACCTATGCTCCGGTTGTCTCAGTCCTGCTTGACGCCAGCACCGTTGTGCTGCTTCTGTTCCGCAAAATGACCGGGCCCCTCCGAATGGCTCATTCAGGTGTCTCTGGATCCTTCCCGATCCGGTCACACTGTCTCTTCAGTACACTGGTATGAGGCAGAGTCGCTGGTTGTCCTGCTCTGCAATTGTTGTAGGCCGTGCTCTCTGTAACACCTCCTCAAAGATCCTTGTAGGCAGGCCATGCGTCCAGAAGATAGAGACAGAAAATGGCCGCGCAGAGCCCTTTATAGCCTATCCAGCATGCAATTCAGTACTAAGTATTCATGGGTAGGTTAGTTAGCATTGTGGGTAGGTCAGTCCCTGTATGATGTAAGCAATTGAATAATTTCCTGTAATGTTTCGCTTATGTTCTTCAACAGAAATAGACAAAGTCCCTTCTACCTTTAGGCCACTCGATGGTGCCAAATACCAATTTAAAGCATTGTCCATATATTATATGTAAAGTGACTCTGTGCATAAATGAGAAAATTGATTGGTGAATTATCACATTGTATCATATTTTGAATAGTCCACTGTGTTAAGATGATTTTCAAATGTAAAATTGGCACGCGATGCACCCAAAAGTCGTGGTTGACAAAGATACTCTAAACACACTGCAGCTTACCTATTACAGGAGATCACACTCGCTTGTGGCCTAATACCCAGACCGGGCCTTTAAGAGATGGAGCGATAATCCCAGCATCTTCCCAGAGTTTAATCCTTCAAAGCCACGTATTGCCCATTGGTCCCCATAAAAACATAAAAGCTTCCATAAAATGTTTAAAATCCTAGGTGACTTTATTAAATGTAAAAGTATAGCACTTACAGCTTAAACAATAATAGATTGCAGTATAAACAAGCCGGCCGGCTCTCCCTTGCAGCCCGTCACTCCAAGACCGATGTGAATGTGGTGACGTCAGCATGTCGTTACTCCCTACACGTTTTGTCACACCTGACTCACCACCTTATATCCTTCCAATGATTCAGAGATTCCTCCCCGGTCTGAGCTTTGGGGGACACCTCCCTAATTCACCATCTTACCAGTGGGCAAATGCCCACACTCAGCTGAATGTAGTTTTAAAAAATAAACCAAAGGTAACTGCTCCGCCATAGCCGAAACTGTCTCATCCATCTCAGCCATACAGGAGAAACCCCCCAGTGTTGTGCATTGAAAGTTTATTTAGTTAAAACTAATGTGTCAATACCTCAATTCGCCATGCATTTCTAACTACAGGCATGACGTTAGATTGCTGGAATCTCCATTCAAATCTGGGGAAAAGCATCAAATAAGAAAGGAGCCATATTGTTCACATAGATGGATCCACATTCCTCCATGTGTACGAATACACTCTCCCTTCATGTAAAAAATGTAGAAAAGGAAAAGCCCAAAAAAGGAACCACAATCTAATTACATATATCAATATCTAATAAAAATCTTCATGCTGGCAAGCAGGAAGTGGACCAAATCACATCTCCGGTGACACCCAATTTCCAGATCTTTCTGTCCCAAGTGGTCAAAGGAAGGCATAGGCGGCGTGCTGACTCGCCCCCTTATGTTTCTCCAATCACTTAAAAAACACACCCTTGTCTATGCTTTGGATAGCACACCTCTAATTCGCCAATGCCCACACTCTGCTAGTTATGCTAACAAAAATGACAATAAAAATAAATAAAAATAAATATAAACAAGAGGTCACCTCTCTGCCACAGCAAAAACTGTCTCGTATCAGCTCATCCCTACGGGAGCAACCCCCCAGTATTATACAATGCCATTAAATGTTAATTGAATTAAAAAAGATGTATCAATGTCTCAATTCACCATACATTGCTAAGGGCATGATATTAAACTACTAAAATCCCCTTTCAGATCTAGAGAAAAAACTGAAAAAACACATAATTTATATACAGTGGTGTGAAAAAGTGTTTGCCCCCTTCCTCATTTCCTGTTCCTTTGCATGTTTGTCACACTTAAGTGTTTCGGAACATCAAACCAATTTAAACAATAGTCAAGGACAACACAAGTAAACACAAAATGCAATTTGTAAATGAAGGTGTTTATTATTAAAGGTGAAAAAAAATCCAAACCATCATGGCCCTGTGTGAAAAAGTGATTGCCCCCCTTGTTAAAACATACTATAACTGTGGTTGTCCACACCTGAGTTCAATTTCTCTAGCCACACCCAGGCCTGATTATTGCCACACCTGTTCACAATCAAGGCATCACTTAAATAGGAGCTGCTTGACACAGTAAGGTCCACCAGAAGATCCTTAAAAGCTACACATCATGCCGAGACCCAAAGAAATTCAGGAACAATTGAGAAAGAAAGTAATTGAGATCTATCAGTCTGGAAAGGGTTATAAAGCCATTTCAAAAGCTTTGGGAATCCAGCGAACCACAGTGAGAGCCATTATCCACAAATGGCGAAGACATGGAACAGTGGTGAACCTTCCCAGGAGTGGCCGGCCGCCCAAAATTACCCCAAGAGCGCAGCGACGACTCACCCAAGAGGTCACAAAAGACCCCACAACAACGTCCAAAGAACTGCAGGCCTCACTTGCCTCAGTTAAGGTCAGCGTTCATGCCTCCACCATCAGGAAAAGACTGGGCAAAAATGGCCTGCATGGCAGAATTCCAAGGAGAAAACCACTGCTGAGCAAAAAGAACATCAAAGCTCGTCTCAATTTCTCCACAACACATCTTGATGATCCCCAAGACTTTTGGGACAACATTCTGTGGACCGATGAGACAAAAGTGGAACTCTTTGGAAGGTGTGTGTCCAAGTATATCTGGCGTAGAAAGAACACTGCATTTCATAAAAAGAACATTATACCAACAGTAAAATATGGTGGTGGTAGTGTGATGGTCTGGGGCTGTTTTGCTGCTTCAGGACCTGGAAGACTTGCCGTGATAAAAGGAACTATGAATTCTGCTGTCTACCAAGAGATCCTGAAGGAGAATGTCCAACCATCTGTTCGTGTACTCAAGCTGAAACTGACTTGGGTTCTGCAGCAGGACAATGATCCTAAACACACCAGCAAGTCCACCACCGAATGGCTGAAGAAAAACAAAATGAAGACTTTGGAGTGGCCTAGCCAAAGTCCTGACCTGAATCCTATTGAGATGTTGTGGTATGACCTTAAAAAGGCTGTTCATGCTCGAAAACCCTCTAATGTAACTGAATTAGGACAATTCTGCAAAGATGAGTGGGCCAAAATTCCTCCAGGACGCTGTAAAAGCCTCATTGCACGTTATCGCAAACGCTTGATTGCAGTTGTTGCTGCTAAGGGTGGCCCAAACAGTTATTAGGTTTAGGGGGCAATCACTTTTTCACACAAGGCCATGATGGTTTGGATTTATTTTCACCTTTAATAATAAACACCTTCATTTACAAATTGCATTTTGTGTTTACTTGTGTTGTCCTTGACTATTGTTTAAATTGGTTTGATGTTCCGAAACACTTAAGTGTGACAAACATGCAAAGGAACAGGAAATGAGGAAGGGGGCAAACACTTTTTCACACCACTGTAAATTAATCTAAGATTCTATGTGTGTATGGATGTGCTCCCATTACATATAAAAAGGTGGAAAATTAAAAACCTAAAAAAAAAGGAAAACCACATTTTTTACAAATATCCATCTCTACCTGAGACTTAATGTCAGTGAGCCGGAAGTGGGCATCGCTAGGGATACCCAGCTTTCAGGTTTCTGTCCCCAGTGATGGAAAAAGGTAATTGTCTATTGACAAAATCCCCCTTATAACCCTTACTGGAAACCTAACCTTTGAATAGGCAGAATTTACACTATAAAATCGAGTCACCAGTGGCATTCTTAGGATTACCCAAGCTGGTAAAAAATATTCATCCTATCTCCAAAGATTCTGCAAGATATTGCTAAACTTGGGAAGAAAGAAATACACTTAAAAAGAAATTCGACAAGAAATTAGCTTTTCACCTAAAAAATAAATGTAGTCATCACAAAACTCAAATCGGGTTTACAATGCAACAATCTATATACTCAGGAATTGTCTATAAATGCATTGACATCCACATCTATGTTGAGACAAAAAGGGATATAGCACCATGCTCTATGTATTGATACCATTTCCAATTGTGATAGCTCTCTAACCAGGGAACTGCCCCTCCAATGACCGCTAAATTTATCGATACCTATAAATAATGTATTAACTGGATCTTTGTTGTGGTATGTGGCATAGTGTTTTGAAACTGAATGGTATGTAAAACCATTTCTAACGTTGCCAATATGTTCACCCAAGTGTATCTGCATGGTGCGTTTGGTCCTACCCACATATTGCAACCCACACGGACATTGCAACAGATAAGCCTCACCTGTCGTGGAGCAAGTGATAAATGATTAAATTCTGTGCTCCACTGAGGTGCTCGTTGAAACAAAAACATTCGTTCTCCTGCTTCTATTCTTATTTAGAGAGAGGACTTGGCATTTTCAGCATTGATGGTACCCTGTCAAATTTTGAAAAAAATACAATTTTTTTAGTGGGAGGATCCACAACATTGTGGGCAACCTTATCCCTAAGTGAGAGGGCTCCCCTAAAAAACACTTGTGGGTTGGTTGGTAAAAAAAAGTCCTAATAACCCAATCATTGCCCAACAGATGCCAATTTTTATGGATGATCCTATTTATTTGATAATGTTGGGTCGAGAAAGTGGTGATAAAGGGCACCCAAGACCAGACTCCCTTTCTCTTGTGCCCTTTGGAATTCCCGCTCTGTCTAACAAACTCACCTCTCTCCATGACCTGTTTATCACTAACTCATTGAATCTACTTGCCATTACCGAAACCTGGCTTCCTAAAACAAACACTGCATCTTCTGCTGCCCTATCCCATGGTAGTCTTCTCTGGACTCACTCCCCCAGATCCAGGGGATGTAATGGAGGAGGTGTTGGAATCCTTCTAGCCCCACATCGCACCTTTCAGGTAATTCAACCACCTCCCTCTCTGTCACTCTCCTCTTTTAAAGCACACTGCATCTGTCTTTTCACTCCAGTTTCTCTTAGGATAGTTGTGATCTACAGGCCCCCTGAACCAGTATAAACCTTTCTTGATGACTTCTCTGCCTGGCTACCCTACTTTCTTTCTTCTGAAATACCCACAATCATTCTGGGTGACTTCAACATCCCTATTAATACTAACATTCCTGCCACTTCCAAAATTGTCAGCCTAACCTCCTCCTTTGACCAGAAGAAGTGGATACACTCTCCCACTCACTCTGAAGGAAATACCCTTGACCTCGCTTTCTCTCACCTTTGCACTCCATGCAACCTCTCTACCTATCCATTCCCTCTCCCTGATCACTACCTTATTAGTAGGGATGGGCTTTATGTTTGGGTCGAACATGAGTTCGATTTGAACATTGGATGTTCGACCGTTCGCGGAATAGCGAACAATTTGGGGTGTTCGCGGCAAATTCGAAAGCCGCAGAACACCCTTTAAAACACTATGGTAGAAATCAAAAGTGCTAATTTTAAAGGTTAAAAAAAAAAGTTAGGCCCCATTTCAGACAGACGGATAGAATGGTGCTTTTAGCTGCGGATTTTCTAGTTTTTTACCGCAGCTAAAAGCACACAATGCTTTCCTATGGCCCCATTCACACACAGCGTTAGCTGTGATTTTGTTACATGCAGTTCGTTGAGAATAGAAAAAATAGAATTGAATGCATCCAGATGCGATGTAGCACAGCTATATGCACATAACCGCAGGTAATCTCAGTCTATTGTGTCAACTGCGGATAGCAGCGTGAGAAGGGTTTCAAGGGACCAAAAAAATAAATTTAAAAAAAGGTTGCTATGGGAACGACTATATTAGATAACTGCAGCTGAACGCAAGTGCACAGAAACGCACATAAACGCAGGTAATTGCACTGTACAAATGCAGCTGATCGCTGTGCATGGAGTCTTGGATTTCATGCAAAAAATAAACATGCTAAACTGCGGCAGAACAGCCGTCCATGTGAAAGGGGCCTTATTGTCATAAAAAGTGTTTAGGGACCTGGGTCCTGCCCCAGGGGACATGTATCAATACAATTTTATTTTTAAAAACGTCTGTTTTTTCAGGAGCAGTGATTTTAATAATGCTGTGAAACAATAAAAGTGTAATAATCCTCTACATTTCATACCTGGGGGGTGTCTATACTACGCCTGTAAAGTGGAGCATGTTTCCTGTGTCTAGAACAGTCTGAGAGCAAAAATTTAATTTCTAAAGGAAAAAAAGTAATTTAAAACTACTTGTGGCTATAATGAATTGTCGGTCCCAGCAATTCACATAAAAGTCATTGTATAAAATGGCATTAATGGCCAAATTCCATACCAGGCCTTATGGATATTAAGGGGAACCCCGCACCAAAATTAAAAAAAGAAAATGGTGTGGGAGTCCCCCTCAAAATCCATACCAGACCCTTCAGGGCTGGTATGGATTTTAAGGGGAACCACGTGCCAAAATTTTCAAAAAAATGGCGTGGGGTTCCCCCAAAAATCCATACCAGGCCCTTATTCAAGCACGCAACCTGACAGGCCACGGGAAAAGAGGGGGGATGAGAGAGCGCCCCCTTCCTGAACTGTACCAGGCCACATGCCCTCGACATGGGGAGGGTGCTTTGGGGTAGCCCCCCAAGCACCTTGTCCTCATGTTGATGGGGAGAAGGGCCTCATCCCCACAACCCTTGCCCGGTGGTTGTGGGGGTCTGCAGGCGGGGAACTTATCAGAATCTGGAAAGCCCCTTTAACAAGGGGACCCCCAGATCCCGCCCCCCGTGTAAATTGGTAATGGGGTACAAATGTACCCCTACCATTTCACAAAAAAGTGCCAAAAATTAAAAAAAAATACAATAGCCAGTTTTTGACAATTCCTTTATTAATGTCTTCTTCTTTCCCCGCTTCTTCTTCCATCTTCTTCTGTTCTTCCTTCAATTTTCTTCTTTCTCCATCTTGTTCTTCCCCTGCTTCTTCCTCAATCTTCCTCTGCTTCTTCCCCTGGTCTTCTTGCTCCGGACAATCCGCCTCAATGGGAGTCTCCCACTGTTGACGCTTCTGTTCAGGTGACAGCTCTTATATATAACTGATGCACGGGGATTTCCCTATGGCTTTCCTATGGTGTCGGGGGGGGGGGGGGGTCGGGGTCACTTGTTTATGTAAACGGCTGACCCTGCCCACCTCTGATACCACAGGGGAAGCCATAGGGAAGACCCCGTGCGTCATAGGGGGCGAGTTCGAGCTGTTACCTGAACAGAAGCATCACACAGGAGGAGACTTCCATTGAGGCGGATCGTCTCGGGGAAGCAGGGAAGAAGAAGCTGGAGGAAGATGCCGGACCAGAAGACCAGAGGAAGAAGCAGAGGAAGATGGAAGAAGAAGTGGGGAAAGAAGAAGACATTAATAAAGGAATTTTCAAAAACCAGCTATTGTCTTTTTTTAAATTTCTGAAATTTTTCGTGAAATGGTAGGGGTAAATTTGTACCACATTACCAATTCACACGGGGGGGGCGGGATCTGGGGGCCCCCTTGTTAAACCCCCCCGCTCGCAGATCCCATACAACCACCGGGCAAGGGTTGTGGGGATGAGGCCCTTCTCCCCATCAACATGGGACAAGGTGCTTTAGGGGGTTACCCCAAAGCACCCTCCCCATGTTGAGGGCATGTGGCCTGGTACAGTTCAGGAGGGAGCGCTCTCTCGTCCCCCCTTTTTTTCTGCTGCCTGCTCAGATAAGGGTCTGATATGGATGTTTGGGGGGACCCTACGCCATTTTTATTTAAAATTTCATCACAGGGTTCCCATTAAAATCCAAACCAGATATGAAGGGTCTGGTATGGATTTTGAATGGGACCCCATGCCATTTTCTTAAAATTTTGGCACGGGTTACCCTTAATGTCTATACCAGACCTGAAGGGCCTGGTATGGAATTTGGGGGGACACCCACGCATATTTTTTTAAATTTGGGTTCAGGGTTCCCCTGTGGGGTAATCCCATGCCATTTTTTTTATGACTTTTATGTGTATTGCCGGGACCGACAATTCATTACAGCCGCGAGTAGTTTTAAATAACATTTTTTCCTTTAGAAATGCCATTTTGAGACTGTTTTAAAGACGGGAAACATTCCACTTCACAAGCATAGTATGGACACCCCCCAGATACGAAATTTAAAGGAATATTTTACTTTTATTGCTTCACTTTAAGCATTATTAAAATCACTAATCCCAAAAAACGGCCATTTTTAAAACTTTTTTTTCATTAATATATGGGGCAAGACCCGGGTCCCCAAACACATTTTATGAAAATAACTTGCATATAAGGCCGCGTACACACGGGCGGACTATCCGTCCAACTAAGTCCGTCAGACAATCCGACAGACAGTCTGTCCTACTTTTGAATGAACGGACTTGACCACACACGACGAACAGACAGTCCGCTGAAAGCTTGCGCGATGACGTGTACAGCACGTACGACGGGACTAGAAATACGACGTCCAATACACTGCAATGCAACCTTCGGCCGTGTAAATCCTTTCTGAGCATGCGCCATACTTAGTCCGTCTAAATAGCCTACTCACGAGCGGACTGTCCGCTGAAACCAAGTTTGGACGGACAATATTACGGAAATTCCGAAAGACTTAGTCCGCCAGACTGTCCGCTGAAAAAGTCCACTGAAGCCCACACACGAGCGGATTGTCCGCTGAAACACGTTTCAGCGGACCAAGTCCGTCAGACAGTCCGCCCGTGTGTACGCGGCCTAAGCCTTTAAAATTAGCACTTTTGATTATTCATGTTCGTGTCCCATAGACTTTAACGATGTTCACGCGTTCAAACTAATTTTTTGCCTGTTCGCATGTTCTGGATGCTAACCGAACCTGGGGGTGTTCGGCTCATCCCTACTTATTAGTTTCACTCTCTCCCTCTCCCCCACCTCCTCTCCCTCCAACCGCCTAAAAGTTACCTGCAGGGGTAATGGCTTGGCGCATGAAGGAGACGGCAGCTTGAGACCTCAGCTCCCGCTCCACAGCACGATACGGCGCACAGCACAGCCAGCTATCGCTACACAGCCTTCCCTCATGAGCAGGAGGGGGACCGGAGACACCCCGCACCTCGGGGAACCACAAAAACGGGGAAATTGGCAGCTATTTCACCACAAAAGGACCCGCAAGCCGGACCACGCCGGCTTCCAAGATGGCGGCAACCCGCGCGGCAGCAGCACAGGCAGCCCTCACTGCCTCACAGGTACTGGCTATGCAGACTGCACCCTCTCCTTCCTCACCGCAATCCCCTGTGCCGGGAAACTAGAACCCTCGGAGCCCGCTGCGTCCCAGGAGCCGTCGCCTCAAACACACAACCAGCAAGGGACATGGGATATGGAGAGTTATATTAAAGCTCTCCCCACTAAAGGGGACATTGAGGCCTACATCAGCAGGCTGGAGCGCTCATATAAATGTGAAATCACTGACCTGCGCCATGATATAGGCCAGCGCTTTGAAGATATTGAAGCTACTGAGGAGTCAGTGACCAGGAACATTGAACACGATCACATATTGCAAGAGCATACAAATCAGATTCAGCAGTTGTTTTATGGTTTCGACGACCAGGAGTATAGAAGTCGCCGCAACAATATTCGCATCCGAGGGCTCCCCGAGTCGGTCGAGAACAAGGACGTGGCTAAGGCGGCCACAGCAATGTTTAATCAACTACTGAACAAACCTAAGGATGATCATCTGGAAATTGACAGAATTCACAGGTCTCTGGGCCCTCACAACCCAAACTCAGCATACCCTAGGGATATCATCTGTCGCATTCACTTCTTCCACACCAAATCTGAGATCATGCAAGCTGCCCGCAACCAAGACTCCATCTTGTTTAATGGCTCACCCATTATGCTTCCGACGGATCTCTCAAGGCAGACTCTACTTATGAGGAAGGCCCTGAAACCGCTCACGGATACCCTTCACTCCAAGCAACTCAAATACAGGTGGGGCTTTCCCTTCCACTTGTTTGCATCCCACGAGTTTAAATTGGCTACCTTTCGCACCCTCGGAGACCTGCCTAATTTCCTAGGAGTATTTCAACTGCCCCAGATTAGAATTCCGGATTGGCCATTGGAAGCGGCCACCCCAGGTTTTCCTAAGGCCCCCAGATGGGAAAAGTAATCCAGGAAGAAGAGATCCCGATCCCGCACATCTAAATCCCCTTCGGGATGATTTTCTCGCCCCTTTATGGGGGAACCCCCCCTGTTTTTTTCTTTAACTCATGTTATTTTGATGTCCCGGTCTGCCTTTTGCAGTGGCCGATGATGCGTGATTCCTCCGCTACTTTCCAGAGAGACCACCTGACTTGACTTTGAGTGCTAGCAATGCATTGCCGACCATAAAGCTCTACCTCCTTTCCAGGACTTCCTTTCTACCTGCTTGGTCTAACTGTTTTTGCCATCTCTTCGGAACCGCTGGACTCAGTTCAGGCCCATCTGACAGCCACCTTGAACACGGACCTGTGTCTGATTCGGACACAAACTCATTTTGCACTGTTAATTGTTGGTTTAAGCTCTCTTAACGCACTGTGCTGTGCGCTCTAGATAAGCATTTTTTATTAGTTGTTTTAACATGTTGGGGCAGAGCCCCTGCGATTCGCCTTACCACGTTCCCCACGTTAGGGCGTGCAGAGTCTTTACTGCCTCTGTTTCTTGATATATTCTTAGAACCACTGTATAGTGTTCATCTCCCTTTTCCCCACTGAACACTAGAGGGTGTAGTCTAACTGCACCCTGCTTACCCTACCTAAGGGTGTTATATCCTAGCATATTTACACGGGTCCACTGGGGCCCTCTCGGGGGTGACGGTGCTCCCGTGTATCCTCCCTGGACGTTAGTGTCAGACCCCTCTGCTGGGGCTGGTAATCTTCCATTTCCTTGGCGCCCTCCCCTTTCCTGAGTTTACCCTCCACTCACTGACCCTTTACCCTCAAAGCTGGAGGCTACCTCCTCCAGCTCCCTTGACAGGACCCTAGTACTCCCCATGTGTCCCCCCCCACTATGTCTTCCCTAGAAATCAAAATTTCCTCTCTTAATTGTAGAGGGTTCAACACCCCAGAAAAGCGCAGACAAATTCTACATCACTTTCACAAAGCTAAAACACAAATTTTATTGTTACAAGAAACTCACTTCAGGTCAGATAAAATCCCCTCCATCTCTGACAAACGTTACCCGTCTTGGTTTCACAGTACCAACCCCGACGCTAGAACAAGAGGGGCCTCCGTGGCCTTCCATAATTCCTTTAACCCTGCCGTACTTGATCAAGAAATAGACCCTAATGGTAGATATGTATTTTTGAAACTACAGGTTCGACAAACTGTTTTAACCATTGCTAATGTTTATTTTCCAAATCAGAATCAGTACCGATTTCTTTCTTCCGTGGCATCCCGCCTACAAGCCTTTGGAACTCACAATCTGATCCTGGGAGGTGACCTGAACATATTACTTGTACCGAAGACTGGACTCATCTACTGGTAAGTCGAATATACCACCATCCGCTCTGAAAGACATGTCCCCAGTGGACCCGTGGCGAGTACTACACCCATCTGAGAGGGATTATACTTACTACTCTCCTGCACATAACTCCTACAGTAGGCTTGATTACATTCTTATCTCCCAATCAATGTTAGACTGTGACCCTGTCAGCGAGATTGACCTGAAAATATGGTCTGACCACGCCCCGATGCATTTGACGCTGGGGAGACCCCCACACCTCCCTAGACATAAATCCTGGAGACTGAATGACAACCTCCTAAATGACCCTGTGTGCAGTGTGGCGATAACCGCAGCGATTGCGGAATTTAACTTGACCCATGCTCATGATGAAACCTCTAACCTAACCAAATGGGAGGCACTCAAATGTGTGTTTTACGAGGAATTTTCATACAGCATGGTTCCAGATTAAAAAAAGCCTGCACAGCTGATATCAGCCGACTGTTCAAGCTGATATCTACCCTCGAAGATTCCCATAAGTGTTCCCTGGACTCTAGGACATTAGCAGAACTTTCTAATGCGCGTAGGGACCTCAAACGGATATTCACAGAGCGATCTGTGAATGCCTGTATTAAAGGCAGAAACTTCTTCTATGCCCACGCAAATAAATGTGGGAGGCACCTAGCTCGCACGATCCACCCCCAACAACGTAGACAAAATATCTCACACCTTATGTCCCCCGCCCAAGTAAAACACTCCAAAAACTCGGAAATAGTCTCGGATTTCCGAGACTTTTATTCATCTCTGTACAATCTCCCAGCAGCTACCACCCCCACCCCCTCCTCGCAATCGGACCCTTTACAATACATACAAGACACAGCATTGCCACGGATAACCCCAGAAGCGGCGGCAGACCTGGAACAACCACTGACCACATCTGACTTTTTGGTTGCCATAAAAGGGCTTAAGAAGGGCAAGAGCCCTGGCCCAGATGGCTACACACCTTTATTTTTTAAATAATATGCGCAACAACTAGCCCCAATAATGGCAAAGGCATTTGAGGAGGTGGACAACCACCATCTACTTTCTCTCGTGCTTTTGCAAGCCCAAATAGTGGTGATCCCCAAACCCGGGAAAGACCACACACTATGTGGTAACTATCGCCCCATATCTTTACTGAACGTTGACCTGAAGCTTTACGCTAAAATTCTAGCTACTCGCTTGGCCCCCCTTCTCCCCTCTTTAATACACGGTGACCAAGTAGGGTTTGTCCCTGGTCGGGAGGCCAGGGACAACACCACGAAAATGCTCCACCTAATCTCCTACGCTAAAGAACATAATATCCCCACCTGCCTCTTGGCCTGCGATGCTGAAAAAGCATTCGACAGGGTGAGCTGGCCGTTCCTAAAGGCATCCCTACAACAAATAGACTTAGGTCCTAGACTGCTCTCGAAAATCATGGCCCTATATTCCCAGCCCACTGCTCAAGTTACAGCTAACGGGGAATCATCCACACCGTTCAAAATTAGTAACGGTACGAGACAAGGCTGCCCTCTTTCGCCCTTGTTGTTCGCAATTACGATGGAACACCTAGCACAAGCTATACGTCTATTCATGGTATTCCCACTCCTTCGGCTCCCCGCAAGCTGTCACTTTATGCCGATGACTTACTTCTGTACGTCCCGAAGCCCCATACTAACATACCGATTATTCTGACGGAGCTGGACCGCTTTGGTAGCTATAGTAAGTTTAAACTAAACATCACAAAAACAGAAGCCCTTAACATCCCGCTACCCCAGCAGGAGCTGACGGCCATCCAAGGAAAATTTCCATTTCGGTGGCAGTCACGCTCAGTTAAATATCTAGGGACTGAAATCCCTAGGGACATACAGGACATTTACTCCTTGAACTTTAGCCCGCTGCTGACCAACATTAGGCATTCTCTCGAATCATGGCACAAATTGAAGCTCACCTGGTGGGGGAAGATGAACGCCATTAAAATGGATATATTACCTAAAGCTTTATATCTCTTTCAAACATTACCCATACTCCTCCCCAGGGCTTTCTTCCTTTCCCTTCGCTCCACGATAATTAAATTTATATGGCTAAATCACCCTTCCAGATTAAAACATAAAGTCCTCTGTGCCCCCAAAATCAGAGTTGGTACCGGCTTACCCGACTTCCAATTGTATCACACGGCGTCCTTATTGTCCAGACTTCTGGAATGGTTTCCGAGACCCTTGTTTAACCACTTGACCACTGGGCACTTAAACACCCTTAATAACCAGACCAATTTTCAGCTTTCGGTGCTCTCACATTTTGAATGACAATTACTCAGTCATGCAACACTGGACCTATATGAAATTTTTGTCCTTTTTTTCACACAAATGGAGCTTTCTTTTGGTGGTATTTAATCACCGCTGGGTTTTTTATTTTTTGTGCTATAAAAGAAAAAATACAGAAAATTCTGTAAAAAAATGAATTTTTCTTCATTTCTGTTATAAAATTTAGCAGATTAGTAATTTTTTCTTCATAAATTTTGGCCAAAATTTATACCACTACATATCTTTGGTAAAAATAAGTACAAATTGGTGGATATTATTTGGTCTTTGTGAAAGTTATAGAGTCCACAAGCTATGGTGCCAATATCTGAAAATTGATCACACCTGAAGTACTGACGGCCTATTTCAATTCTTGAGACCCTAACATGCCAGAAAAGTACAAATATCCCCCAAATGACCCCTTTTTGGAAAGAAGACATTCCAAGGTATTTAGTAAGAGGCATGATGAGTTTTTTGAAGTTGTCATTTTTTCCCATAATTCTTTGCAAAATCAAGATTTTTTTTACTTTTTTTTTTTTTTTTCACAAAATTGTCATATTATCAGTTTATTTCTCACACAGCATATGCATACCACAAATTACACCCCAAAACACATTCTGCTATTACTCCCGAGTACGGTGATACCACATGTGTGAGACTTTTACACAGTGCGGCCACATACAGAGGCCCAACATGCAGGGAGCGCCATCAGGCGTTCTGGAGCACCCAGGACAATTCTGACATTTCTCTCCTACATGTAAAAATCATCATTTATTTGCTAGAAAATTACATCGAATCCCAAAACATTATATATTTTTTTTTAGCAAACACCCTGGAGAATACAATGGTGGTCGTTGCAACTTTTTATCTCGCACGGTATTTGCGCAGCAATTTTTCGAATGCTTTTTTTGGAAAAAAAACTGTTTTGTGCTTAAAAAAAAAAAAAAAACACAGTAAAGTTAGCCCAATTTTTGCATAATGTGAAAGATGAAGTTACACCGAGTAAATCGATACCTAACATGTCACTCTTCAAAATTGCACAGGCTCGTGGAATGGCGCCAAACGTCGCTACTTAAAAATCCCCATAGGCGACGATTTAATTTTTTTTTTACTGGTTATATGTTTTGAGTTACAGAGGAGGTCTAGGGCTAGAATTATTGCTCTCGCTCCAACGTACGCAGCGATACCTCACATGTGTGGTTTGAACACCGTTTTCATATGTGGGCGGGACTTACGTATGTGTTCGCTTCTGCATGCGAGCACATGGGGACAGGGGCGCTTTAAAAAAAAAAAAAAAATTATTGTTCATTTTACTTTATTTATTTTAGTTTGACATTTTTTTCCCCAAAAATAAATTTTTTGATCACTTTTATTCCTATTACAAGGAATGTAAACATCCCTTGTAATAGGAATATGGCATGACAGGTCCTCTTTACAGTGAGATGTGGGGTCAATAAGACCCCGCATCTCACCTCTAAGCTGGGAAGCCTGAAAAAAAAAAAAAAAGATTCTGGATTTGATAGTATTGGCGAGTCGGTAGAAGCACCGGAGGGCGGCGGGAGGGGGGGGTGTCTATGGCTGGGTATTGCAGGGTATCACCGACTATGGCTGGGTATGGCTGGGTATATCAGAGTATGGCTGGGTATCTCAGAGTATGGCGTTGCAGAGTATTGCGTTGCAGAGCATTGCAGGATATTGGAGGGTGTTGCAGAGCATTGCAGAGTGTTGCACGGTATTGGCGGGTGTTGCAGAGCATTGCAGAGTGTTGCAGGGTATTGGTGGGTGTTGCAGAGCATTGCAGAGTGTTGCAGAGCATTGCAGAGTGTTGCAGGGTATTGGCGGGTGTTGCAGAGCGTTGCAGAGCATTGCAGGATATTGGAGGGTGTTGCAGAGCATTGCAGAGTGTTGCACGGTATTGGCAGGTGTTGCACAGCATTGCAGAGTGTTGCAGGGTATTGGTGGGTGTTGCAGAGCATTGCAGAGTGTTGCAGAGCATTGCAGAGTGTTGCAGGGTATTGCAGAGTGTTGCAGGGTATTGCAGAGTGTTGCAGGGTGTTGCAGGGTATTGCAGAGTATTGCAGGGTATTGCAGAGTAATGCAAAGTAATGCAGGGTAATGCAGAGTAATGCAGAGTAATGCAGGGTAATGCAGGGTAATGCAGAGTAATGCAGAGTAATGCAGGGTAATGCAGAGTAATGCAGGGTAATGCAGAGTAATGGCAGGGTATTGCAGAGTAATGGCAGGGTATTGCAGAGTAATGGCAGGGTATTGCAGAGTTTTTGCAGGGAATTGAGGGGTTCATTTTCGGTGAGCAGCGATGTGGGCACTGCAGATGCAGCCCACATCGCTGCTGACACCGATCTCCTCCCCCTCCGCTGTTCCGATCGGTACAGAGAGGGGGAGGGAGGAACCGGCGTCATAACATGACGCCGGTTTGTTTACAAGTGATCACTATGTCATTTGACGGAGCGATCACGTGGTAAACGGCCGCGACGAGATCCGTGATCCGTGATGCGCCTGGTCCTGTGGACCCGGCGGTCACGGATGCTCTCGAGTGCGCGCCCCAGGGGGCGCGCGAGAGCGGAATTCTGGGAGGACGTCATATGACGGCCTCCCACAGTTAAGAAACTGCCCTAAAGCCGTCATTCGGCTATAGGGCGGTTATTAAGTGGTTAAACCCTCAGTTGCTATTGAACAAGATATGGTCCCAGTTGACCTCAGAGCCCTCATATGGGGATACCATGCCAAATATCGCTCGCTCCGACAGATTTCCCCGCTAACGCTGGCGGTCCTTACCAAATGGTATGAGACGTCTTGTAAACTCGGCCTGTCTACGGACCCCAGTCCTCTCTCCCCCCTCTTTGATAATGCACAACTACCCACTTACCTCTCAGGAAAACATATTGGGGCATACCACAGAAAGGACTGGCCTACGGCTAATCAATTTGTTCACCCTTCCACCGGACAACTGAGAGAGCTGTCAATGCCATTGCCCTCGACCTGTTTGGACTGGCTTTCCATGCAATCCCTAAACCAATTTTGTAGGTCACTACACACTTCCGGTCGTATCCATAGGCTGCTCACCCTGTTTGAGGAACTCTGCACCCTCCCGCACACTCCTAAACATACCTTATCTCTCCTCTATAAAGATATCCACCTACACCTCCCTTCCACTATACACTCACAAATGGTCCAGTGACGTTGGCGCGGAGATTACCCCAACGCAATGGCAAACAGCCTTCATACTTACCCACCAATCCTCCAGATCAGGATTTACTCAGGAGAAGAATTACAAACTGATTTCACGTTGGTACAGAGTTCCAGTCTCGGTGCACAAGATGTTCCCCGGATCAACTGATATGTGCTGGAGATGCCACGGAGGAAAAGGAACATTTCTTCACACGTGGTGGGAATGTGCTAAGGTCCGTCCTTTCTGGGATAAGGTTTTTGAGACGTATAATGCTATGTATCAGACTGCCTTGTCCCCTTCGTCCTTGGTCGCTTTCCTGTCCATCATACCGGGCTCCATTAAATCGCACAAAAATTGCCTCCTCAGATTTCTTCTCTCTGCTGCCCGCCATAATATCACCCTTTACTGGAAAAAGGATTGTACCTGTCTATGGTAGGATGGGTCGACATCCTTAATGATGTGATGGTCATGGAGGAGCTACAGGTGAAGGTTGACGACAGGTATGACAAATTCGTCACACTGTGGTCTATATGGCGCCACCACTCAGCCATCATGCCTGTAGTTAGAAATGCATGGCGAATTTAGGTATTGACACATTAGTTTTAACTAAATAAACTTTCAATCGTTTTGCACAACACTGGGGGGTTGCGCTGTATGGCTGAGATGGATGAGATGATTTTGGCTATGGCAGAGTAGTTACCCCTGGTTTACTTTTTAGAGCTACATTCAGCTGAGTGTGGGCATTTTCCCACTTGTAAGATGGCAAATTAGGGATGTGTCACCCAAAGCTCAGACTGAGGTGGAGTCTCTGAATGATTGGAAGGATATAAGGTGGTGAATCGGCACGCCGCCCATGCCCCAGGATGACGTTAGGTGTGACGAAACGTGCAGGGAGGAGAGATGCGCTGACATCATCGCTTTCACACAGGTCCCGGAGTGACGGGCTGCAATCAAGAGCTGGCCGTCTTGTTTATACTGCAATCTATCATTGTTTAAACTGTAAGTGCAATACTTTTTTATGTAATAAAGTCACCTAGGATGTTACACTATGGAAGCTTTTATGTTTTTATGGAGACCAATGGGCAATATGGGCCTTTGAAGGATTACACTCTGGGAAGACACTGGGGATTATCGCTCCATCTCTTAAAGGCCTTGGCTGGGTATTAAGCCACAAGCGAGTGTGATCTCCTGTAATAGGAGATCATTTGAAGTGGGTAAGCGGCAATGTGTGTAGAGGTGGAGGTTTTCTCTTTCTCAACCACAACATTTGGGTGCATAGTGTGCCAGTTTCATGTTTGAAAATCATCTTAACACAGCGGACTATTCAAAATATGATACAATGTGATAATTCACCAATCAATTTTCTCATTTATGCACGGAGTCGCTTTACATATAAAATATAACATTATTAACGTTTATTGCTAGAATTCACTTATATGAGAGCATAGTGCAACTTAATATAGAAAGCATTAAGACATGTCTTACCCTGAGTCATGAAGGGGGTTAAGCTTTGGTATTAAAGCTTACTCATATTTCCATCATCCGTAAGCATATTATATTTTGCAAATGGTTCACAGAATATAAAACATTCTGTGATTGGACAAGAGCAGAGGAGGAGCAAACAATAGCACAGTTATGGTGTAGAAGAGCCACGCATTTTTTGACAGAAAACCTGACAGAAATACCATAAGTATAGCAAAAGCTATGCTAATGGAGCTCAATGGAAGTAAAAAAGTGTAAATCCGGGATAAAATATCTTCTTTACTGCATTTACTTTGCTTAATTTTCTTTTTTAAATTTACTTTTTTTTTTATTTACTTTTCCTTTTATCACCTAGTGTTCTGGGCAGTAATACCCTTGGTGTCTTAGGGTGTCTCCACTCAGTTAAAATGTTGGCTTCAATCCCCCGCATTGCTGGACCCTGGGACAGGTAAGTGTCCGATCATTAAAAGTCAGCAGCTGCAGTATTTGTAGCTGCTGACTTTTAATATTTTTTTTTTAAAGTGGGAACCCTGCTTCGACTGGGAAACTGTGTGGAAAATAAGGTTTAATGTTGATCAATGTAAAGTTATGCACATAGGGGCTAGAAACATGTACACATCTTACATACTAGGAGGAGAACGGCTGGGAGAGTCAATGGGGGAGACGGATCTGTGTGTTCTGGTAGATCATAAGCTTAATAATGGCATGCAGTGCTAAGCTGCAGTTTCTAAAGCAAGCACAATCCTTTCTTGTATTAAGAGAGGCATATAGTACAAATCATCTGGAATATGCAGTTCGGTTTTGGGAACCAGTTTATAAAAAGGATATTGGGCACTGGAGAAAGTGCAGAGAAGGGCAACCAAACTGATAAGAGGCATGGAGGAGCTCAGTTATGAGTAACGATTAACTGAACTGAATTTATTCTCTCTTGACAAGAGGGGGATTAAGGGGGCCAGATTAAGGGGGCCATATATTCAACATTTATAAATGCATAGTGGGTCCATACAGTGAACTTGATGTTGTGTTATTCTCTATAAGGTCATCGCAGAGGACAAGGGGGCACTCTTTACGTCTGGAGGAAAAGAGATTTCATCTCCAAATACGGAAATACTTCTGCACAGTAAGAACTGTGAAAGTGTGGAATATACTTCCTAAAGAGGTGGTTCTGGCCAGATCAGTAGATTTTTTTAACCACTCAAAGACCTCCCTATATATACTGTGGTGGCAGGGCGGCTCTATTGTGCGAAACATGTACATCATTTTGTGCAATGGATACTGTGGCCACCACAGAGAGGCAGAACAGGGATGTACACAAGGATCTTCTGTTCCTTGTAAGCAGGAACATTGATCTGTGTGTTTTTCCTGTAAGTCCTGTAAGTCCACCACCCACACAGTTAGAAAACACTCCCAGGCAACACAATCCCGCAATGTCACAGTCCCACTAAAAATCACTGAATTGCCGCCATTACCAGTAGAAACAAAAAAATAAAATGTAAAAGCCCATAAAACTATTCCATAAATTATAGATGATATTGGTTTTGCGCAAACCAATCAATATACACTTATTGGGATTTTTGTTTATCAAAATATGTATAAGAATACCTGTCCACGAGAATGTGTTTCCAGCGCAATCCCATCGTGCTGGTTCTCTGCGATAGGGTACTGTACATCTCGCGCTGTCTGCAATAGGAAAAACACATTTTCCTATTGCAGCGATTGCGAGAGGGAATTCCCCTCCAAGAGCATACCAGGCCCTTAGGTCTGGTATGGATTTTAAGGGGAACCCCCTACGCCAAAAAACGGCTTGGAGGGTTCCACCCAAAATCCATACCAGACCCTTATCCGAGTACACAGCCGGGCCTGTCAGGAAGGGGGGTGGGGATGAGCGAGCGCCCCCCCTTAACTGTACCAGGCCACATGCCCTCGAAATGGGGGTGGGTGCTTTGGGGAAAGGGGGTTCCCCTTAAAATCCATACCAGACCTAAGGGCCTTGTATTCTCTTGGAGGGGAACCCATGGCGGGTGACCTTGCCCTTTATGATGTCACAGTCCCATCATGCCCCGGGTCTGTGATGTCCCATTATGCCCCGGGACTGTGATGTCATAAGGGCGGGGTCACTGGGTGACATCACCTGGTGACCATGACCCATGCCTATATAAGTTGTTGCGCACCTCGCACATGGCATTACAGCAGGAGAGAGCATCGTGTGAACATTGGAAGATGAGAAGAGGGATCAAGACAACAGGGAAGACCAGGCCACCACTAGCAAAAGAGTAGCAAAAGAGCAGAAGATAGCGGCAGAATAACCAGAGAGTGGGAGAAGAGGCTGCCAAGTACTTGCTGTCTGCTGTCTTTGGGTGACAAGTAGTTGCTGTCTGCTACCTGTCAGCCTGCTAAATACCTGCTGTCTGCTACCTGCCAACTTGCCAAGTGCCTGCTGCCTGAGACCTGCCAGCCTTGCTAAGTACCTGCTGTCTGCTACTTGCCAGACTGCCAAGTACCTGCTGTCTGCTACCTGCTAGCCTGCAAAATACATGCTGGATGTCACCTGCCTAGCACCTGCAGCCTGTCACCTGCCAGCCTGCCAAGTACCTGCTGTCTGCCACCTGCCACCTGTCAGCCTGCCAATTATCTTCTGGCCTGTGTCACGATCCAGACTGCATCCAAGTACGTATCTGCTCATCTACAGCCTTCACCACCTGACCTTTTAGGCCCTCGTGCCACTCCAGGCTTCCGTGCCTCCAGTTTACTTTATCAGGAGTACCATGCTGAAAGTGTAAGAGATCGCCTTCCTCTCCATGTCAATTCCATTTTCAGGTACGTGGCACTAATGCCCTGTACGCATGGTCGGACTTTCCGATGGAAAATGTGCGCTCGGCTCTTGTTGTCGGAAA
This sequence comes from Lithobates pipiens, assembly GCF_037356315.1. Lineage (NCBI taxonomy): Eukaryota > Metazoa > Chordata > Amphibia > Anura > Ranidae > Lithobates > Lithobates pipiens. The sequence continues at coordinate 210,610,132 of NW_027507903.1, forward strand.
GTCCGATTGTGTGTGGGCTCCATCGGGCTTTTTCCATCGGAATTTCCGACACACAAAGTTTGAGAGCAGGATCTAAAATTTTCCGACAACAAAATTTGATTGTTTAAATTCCGATTGTGTGTAGACAATTTCGACAAACAAAGTGCCACGCATGCTCAAAATAAATTATTAGACAAAAGTGTTCTGAACGATCAGATTTTCTGACAACTGTGTGACCGTGTGTATGCAAGACAAGTTTGGGCCAAAATCCGTCTGAAAAAAATACGATGGATTTTGTCGTCGCAATGTCCGACCGTGTATACAGGGCATAAGTACCTACTTCAAAATGGTTCAATAAAATCTAATTTAAAATAATTATTTTAATAGCCCAGGATGTAGATCCTTCTAATTTAGCACATAGTCTGACTGTATGTCATTGAAAGTGTTTGTCTTTTTAGACATGCCTTTTACAGAATGTTTAGATATGCACATGATCCAGGTTTAACCACTTATGGACAGCCCGCTGTTCTCCAGTGCCCTTTGTCACTTATGTCACTTATCAGAGACACTGGCAGCCTCAGAGGGGATTGGGTCCTGTCTCCTCTTAGCCCTTGTACACACGGACGGAGATTCCGACGGAATGTGTCCGATCGGACTGTTTTGTCGGATATTCCGACTATGTGTGGTCTACATTGGACAGTTTCCATTGGAGTATCCGACGGACCAAGTTTTCCAACTTGCTGGTAAAATTTTCAGACAAAATGCTCCGATCGGACATACTCCGATTATGTGTAGAGAATTCCGATTGGACAAAGTGCCACGCATGCTCAGATCAAATTCCTACACCAAAGCTATTGGCTACTAGCGTGAACATAATCCCATTGTAACAAACTAACGTAATAACGTCAGATTTTCCGACAACTTTGTCCGACCGTGTGTATGCAACAGTTTCGGACAAAATCCGACGGACAAAATCCGACGGATTTGGTTGTCGGAATCTCCGACCGTGTGTACAAGGGCTTAGGTATGGTGATGAGTGAGGGGAAGATGGCCCCAACCCATCTCCATAGCTTTGCAGCATGGAAGCGACGTCAAAACGTCAATTCCGCCCATAGCTCTTAAAAGCAACTTTATTTTTTCAAACAACATTTAATTATTTTATTTTTTTATTGCACTTTAGTGTAAATATGAGATCTGAGGTCTTTTTGAACCCAGATCTCATATTTAAGAGGTCCTGTCGTGCTTTTTTCTATTACAAGTAAGGTATTTTAGCAGGTTTGTGTTTTCTCAAAACAATTAATTCTTGCACTTGCCCCTAATGGAGCTTCTGGAATTTCATGGGTTCTCCTACCTTAGTGGTGATGACCCACTCTGTAGCTGTGTCTAACAACACACTAATAGTGGCAATTAAGCCTTTTCACTTTTAGTCTTTTTGTACGTTTTTTGCTCAATGAACTTGTGGCCTACTTATATCAACAGCAAAAAAAAAGGTTGGTGGCTATTAAGCCCCATACACACATCAGATTTTCTGCTGATTTTTGTCCTCAGATTTACCAAAACCATGTAGTGCAAGGGCCTGCCTGATTGCATACACATTGAAACTCCTAAGGTTTGACCTCATATTATGTGGTTTTGGTGAATCTGAAGGAAAAATCTGCAGAAAATCTGATAGTGTGTAGTGGGCTTATGTATTCTAGTAACAGCCCCCCAGTTATGTCAAAATGAATGTTGCCCCTAGATCCCTCAGTAGCAGCCCCCAGTTACTAATGCTTTTTAAAAAAAAAACACTATTGGTGGTCCTAGATTTAACAGAAGCAGCCTGCCAATAGAAATAGGCACTCAGACTCTAGTAGGCATATGTTCCTTAGTAATGAGGAACATAGTTCTTAGTAATGAGGTATCTATGTAACATCACTGCAGCAGCAGCTTCCCTTAGAGGATAGCTCCATGTTTGTAGGAAAAAAAATATAGAAAACAAACAATACATCATATAAAATCTATGCAATATTTTTGTCAGGATTCAGCAGCAGAGATGACCAGATCTGGGTGGCTACATCCAGAAAACTGGGACCAGACAGTATATGCTTTAGGTGAGATTTATTTACAGTGAAACAAAATTCTTCAGCAAACATAAAAATAATGTACACAAAAACTCCAGTAACAGAATTCCTGACTAGTAAACCTAACAAACAGGAATCCTAACTAATCACTAACTATATGCAATATATACAACATGGGGAATAGAGAGAAACAGGGAACATTAGAAATGCAGGGAAGTAGATGGGAAGGACGAACCAAAACTAGGGTCCAGAACAAAGGAGAGAAGGTACAAGGCAGCAGGATACAAAGTACAAGGTACAGGGCAGGAGCAAGATCTGGATTACTGGCAGCAGCAAAATCAGGCTATAGCAAAGCAAAAGCAAAACACTGACGTGGAGGTGCAGTGTAATAGCAGAGGAGGACATATATACACCCTCACAGTAACCAGCATCAGCTGGAGACAGCTGGTTGCTGGGAGACGCCTGCTGGTAGACACTGGAATTGCAGCCTCCCATAACCTCTCCTTTTCAGGCTGGGTTTACACCATTGCTTATTGGATGTAGATTTCCTAATTTGCAATAACAGAAGATTTTTACCGGTTCTCCATGGGGCCAATTCACACATCTTCGCAGCCAGTCAATGCGATTTGCACAAAAATGCTGTGCATCTTTTGGTCCATTTCAGGTCTTATATCAGCCCAAAATTCGGGCTGAAATCGGACCTGTAATGGTGAACCAGGACACACCAGACTCCTGCTGTGAGCTACATGCAGCTCATATGTGAACCCACTCTCAATCTGCAGAGTTGTAATTTTATGTAAAATGAAATGCAATGTGATGACCTGCAGGCCTTCTGTACACAGCTAGTATACAGAACTTCTTCAGAAATGTAGTTTCCCACATGTGTGATTGGCTCACTGATTTCTCCAATAGTCTGCCCTAAGATGTCCGAATAAGGCATCATCTGCAACAAAAATGTTATTTATTGGTGGTAAAATCCCAAATGGTTAATCACTTCTAAAGAGATCAAGACCCTGCAACTCTCAACACTAAAACTCTGAAAGTGCATCAGTTGATTAAAAATGAAAAAGTCATGCAGATTACTTTGTGCACAACCAACAGTTTTTCTTTCAGAGCAGAAACAGGTAGGAATCTGAATCAAAGTTTGTTAACATTTCTGCAATGTAAATTACTCACCCAGAGGGTTTGCTTTTTTCTCAACAAAAGTGGAGTATTACCACTTCAGCCCCAAAAGAATTTACCCCCTTCCTGACCAGAGCACTTTTTGTGATTCGGCACTACGTCGCTTTAACTGACAATTGCACGGTCATGCGACGTGGCTCCCAAAAAAATTGATGTTCTTTTTTTTCCCACAAATAGAGCTTTGTTTTGGTGGTATTTGATCACCACTGTGTTTTTTATTTTTTGCGCTATAAACAAAAAAAGAGCGACAATTTTGAAAAAAAACGCATTCTTTTTTACTATGCTATAATAAATATCCCCCCAAAATATCTCAGTTTTAGGCCAATATGTATTCTTCTACATATTTTTGGTAAAAAAAAAATTACAATAAGCATTTATTGATTGATTTGCGCAAAAGTTATAGCGTTTACAAAATAGGGGATAGTTTTATGGCATTTTTTTTTTTTTTACTAGTAATGGTGGTGATCAGCGATTTTTATCATGACTGTGACATTATGGCAGACACATCGGACATTATTGACACATTTTTGGGACCATTGTCATTTATATAGCAATCAGTGCTATACAAATGCACTGATTCCTGTGTAAATGACACTGGCAATGAAGGAGTTAACCAATAGGGGGAAGTGTAGGGGTTGAGTGTGTCCTTGGAAATGTTTATAACCATGGGGGCGTGGCTACGTGTGACACGTCACTGATCTCTGCTCCTGATCACAGGGAGCAGAGATCAGTGGCACTGTCACTAGGCAGAACGGGGAGACGCTTGTTTACATTAGCATCTCCCCATTCTTCCTCTCTGTGAGATGATCGTGGGTATTTTCAGTCTTTTTTGATTAAAAGTGCAAAAAATAAAAAACCCAGCAGTGATTAAATATCATAAAAAGAAAGCTCTATTTGTGTGAAAAAAGGACAAACATTTAATTTGGGTACAGTGTTGCATGACTGAGTAATTGTCATTCAAATGGTGAGAGCACCGAAAGCTGAAAATTGGTCTGGTTAGGAAGGGGGTTTAAGTGCCCAGTGGTCAAGTAGTTAAAGGGCACACTAACGTGCCTGTACGAGCCCTTCTGCCTACGTATATCAGCGTGAGGCAGTTGGCAAGCGGTTAAATTATTGCACATAGCAGACCCTATTGAAGATCTTCCAGACAGTCAGCCATCTTCATTCCTTGGGACTTGGCTCAGATCTCCAACTGGAACTAGACCCAGAAAAAAGACCTCCCACTGGTTTTCTCTCCTGGTAAAAACCTGCCTGGGAAGTCTCTTCTAGAAGGTGGCTGCAAATATTTAGCCTCTCCCTTCAGCTCACATCACTGAAAAAAAAACCCTCTGTGATTGGCTAAAGCAGATGCATCTTCATAATACTTTGTTACTTCACACACTAAAGCCTCATACACACAATCAGATTTTCCGACGGGAAATGTGTAATGACAGGCTGTTGGCGGAAAATCTGACCGTTTTGTATGCTCTATTAGACAATTGTTGTCGGATTTTCTGCGGACAAATGTTAGATTGCAGGCTTTAAAATTTTCCATGGACAAATGTTTGTTGTTTGGATTTTCCGAGCATGTGTACACAAGTCCGTCAGACAAAAGTCCAAAGTACAAACAAAGGAGCCCAAGGGGTGGTGCTAAAGAGCAGAAAAACCACATAGTACGTCACTACGTTCGTGTTTGTTGGCCGACAATTCCTTGTAGTTTGTATGCAAGTGTCAGAGAATCACCAGACTTCAACGTCGGCATTTCCTCGCGCACCTGCGGGGAAGAGCGGCACAACGATGCACGCATATGCGTGATACAATACAATGTTGTACGTGCATGTGCACACCTGTGTTCTTCTGTTTAATGTTCCTGTTTACCACTTCCTATTGTGACCCGGATTGCTTGAAGACTACTCTGATTCTCTCCTGATCTGACCTCTGGCTTGCTTAACAGACTTCCTGTTCTTAGCCTTGCTGACTCCCAGACTGATACCTGTGTTTGACCCTCGGCCTGCCTCTGGAATATCCTCTGTTTTCTGCACTTAGCCTTGCTGGCTCACGGACTGTTACCTGTGCTTGACCCTCGGCCTGCCTCTGGAATATCCTCTGTCTCACGGACTGATACCTGTGTTTGGCCCTCGGCCTGCCTCTGGAATATCCTCTGTCTCACGGACTGATACCTATGTTTGACCCTCGGCCTTCATTCCAGGTGTTAGAACCCCTGCTGGGCATTTCCTTCTAACCGGTTCCAAGACCATCTGCACGGGCATCTCTTCCTTCAGAAGACCTTCCGCATACAAGTCACCTGCTGGCAACCCGTGCCTCTCCGTGCCCTGTACCCACTGTTCCATCCTCAGGGGTACTGTGCACCCAGCTGCAAGGGAAGCCGCTCTCAGCACTTCGGCTCTGGTGAGTACCTGACAGTACAAACCAGCCATGTCAGAAGCCGACAGAGCTGGCTCACCTCTTGAGGCTCTCTGCCAGCAAGTTGCAGCCCTCACTCAGGCAGTGCAGCGACTCCAGGATGGCTACTTTCAGATTGAAGGCCGTCTACAGCACCTGGCAATCTCTCCCAATCCATCGGATCCTTCACCTTCTACAGCCAGCAGCTCTTCCGCTTCGCAGAAACAAGGCAGTGCTACACCTGCAGTAGTCATGACCCTTCCGGAACCCAGGGTCCCTACTCCTGAGTGTTTTTCGTGCAACCAAAAGAAGTTTAGGGCGTTCAAAAACGCATGCCTCCTGTACCTGGCCCTGCAGCCCAGGACTTTCCACTCTGAATCAGTGAAGGTGGGGTTCATCATCTCCCTGCTTTCTGATGAACCACACTCCTGGGCCCATAACCTCCTGGAACAGAAGAGCACCCTTTTTGATTCCGTAGAGACCTTTTTTGTAGCCATGTCACAACTGTACGATGACCCTCAACGCACCGCTACGGCCGAAGCCATCCTGCACTCCCTAACAAAGGGAAAAAGATCAGTAGAGGACTATATTCTAGAGTTTCGCAAATGGTCTGGGGACACTGGAACGAGGCTGCCCTTAAATACCAATTTCGCCTGGGCCTCTCTGAGACCCTAAAAGATGAACTGGCCCGGGTAGATACCCCTGCATCTTTAGAAGACCTGGTCCAGTTGGCTACCAAGCTTGACCGACGTCTACGGGAGTGTCGCTCTGAGCGTTTTCAGTAATCTAAACCCATGTGGATGCTACCCCGGGTACCTCCCTTGTCTATACCTGCTCCAGTCCCTTCCTCCTCTGCTGACAGTGAACCCATGCAGCTGTGCCTAGTCCGGGCTCCACTCACCCCTGATGAAAGACTCCATTGGCGTCATGTCAACCTTTGTCTGTACTGTGGTGAATCGGGTCATTTCCTGCGCAGCTGTCCTGTAAGGCCCAGTAAGTGCCGACCTCATGCTGCGGTGAATTCTCAAACTTCGGGTTTCACCCAATCTCACCTTGTCCTCCCGATTTCATTACAGGTGGTGGAAGAGGAGGTTCGGCTGGGAGCCATCATTGACTCTGGAGCCTGCAGTTGTTTTAATGGAGTTAACTTTAGCTCGGAAACTGCACATCCCTCTCTGCACTAAGAAACAACAACAAAAGAAACTGAACCAATCTTGACATCCACTGATTCTGGCCATCGTGAATTTCTTTGCTTCGACATTATCCATTCTCCGATGTTTACGATCATCCTCGGGTTTCCTTGTTTACAAGCCCACGACCCACTGATTAACTGGAACAAGAAGGAAGTATCCTTTCCTTCTCCCTACTGTTCAAAGCACTGTCTCCTGCCAACCTCCCACAAGTCCACCTCTTGCTTGACAATACAGACTAGTCCTGATAATCTCCCGCATGTCCCTTCAGCTTATCATGACTTTTTGGACATTTTTGACAAGAAAAAAGCTGATACTCTGCCGCCCCATTGGCCCTATGACTGCCCGATTGATCTGCTACCCGGTTCCGAAATACCATTCGGGCGGATCTTCCCATTATCGGAAACCGAATTGGAAGCTCTGCGCTCTTACATTGATGAAAACCTAGAAAAAGGATTTATCCGACCATCCTCTTCTCCAGCTGGCGCAGGCATCTTTTTTGTTAAGAAAAAGGATGGTTCAATCAGAACCTGTGTGGACTACAGGGAACTTAATAAAATTACTATTAAGAACCGGTACCCACTTCCCCTCATCCCTGAACTCTTCCAATATCTAAGAACTGCTAAGGTAATCACTAAGCTAGACCTGCGGGGAGCATATAATTTAGTCCGAATCCGCGATGGAGATGAGTGGAATACGGCTTTCAGGTCCAGATTTGGACACTTTGAATACCTAGTGATGCCCTTCGGGCTCTGCAATGCCCCGGCCACATTCCAACACCTCGTCAACTATATATTCTGTGAGTATCTAGACAAATTTGTAATTGTGTATCTTGACGATATTTTGATTTTCTCCAACTCACTAGAAACACACCGAACACACGTCAGGAAGGTCTTCCTCATCCTCAGAGAGCACGGGCTCTACCTAAAAGGAGAGAAATGTGAGTATGAAAAGACACTATGCAATTCCTCAGGGTTCATCATCACCACAGGGGGAATCTCAATGGACCCACAAAAGGTCAAAGCTATTCAAGAATGGCCAGCACCCACAGACAAGAAATCCGTTCAGTGATTTGTTGGCTTCACCAACTTTTATCGCAGGTTTATTTAGGGATTCTCCACGATCATTTCCCCTATTACTCAACTAACCCGTCAGCAAGTTAAATTCCAATGGTCTCAGCAAGCCCAGGAAGCTTTTGATGAACTAAAGAGACTTTTCACATCAGTCCCTATCCTGCGGCATCCCGACCCAAGTCTTTCTTATGTATTGGAGGTAGACGCCTCCGAATCCGCAGCAGGGGCGATTCTTTCTCAAAGGAGTGGCCCGAAGGCTCTCCTTCAACCAGTCGCCTTTGCTCCCGGAAATGCAGTCCTCCAGAGATGAATTACGATGTCGGGGACCGAGAACTTCTCGCTATAAAATTCGCCCTAGAAGAGTGGAGGTATCTATTGGAGGGTGCGGCTCAACCCATCATGATCTTTACTGACCACAGGAACTTGGAGTACCTCAGAGCTGCCAAATGCCTCAGACCCCGACAAGCACGCTGGGCCCTCTTTTGCTCCAGGTTCAATTTCCACATCACCTACCGCCCCAGTTCCAAAAATGGAAAAGCAGACGCACACTCCCGAATGTTTCCAGAAGCATCTGAACCTGCAACTATTCTGTCTCCACACAACTTCCTCCAAATCATCCAGCCTGACCTAGAAACAGCCATTAAACAAGCCACTGATCAAATTTCTGAAACTACAGCATCCTCCCTAGAAAAGAAACATGGTTTACTATGGGCACACAGCAAGATATCCATTCCTCCCTCTATAAGGCTCCGGATTTTGCAGACCTTTCACGATCATAAAATGGCAGGACATTTTGGGGTCCAGAAGACTGCTGATCTGATCTATCGTTCCTTCTGGTGGCCGGGTTGGAGGAAGGATTGCAGGAACTATGTCCAGTCTTGTATTATCTGCCAACAAAATAAGGGGGCTAACACCAAAGCATGGGGACTTTTGAGATCCTTACCTATTCCAGAACGTCCCTGGAGAGAGATCTCTATGGATTTTATTGTGGATCTGCCATCTTCAGACAAGTTTACAAGTTTACCACGATCCTAGTAGTAGTAGATCGCCTCTCATAGATGGCACACTTCCTACCCATGTATGGCACTCCCTCTGCTGCGGCTACAGCGAGTATTTTCATCAAGGAAGTCGTGAGGCTACATGGTGTCCCCTCCAATATTGTGTCTGATAGGGGAATTCAGTTCACCTCCAAATTTTGGAAGAATCTCTGCAAGGCACTGGAGATCAAGACCTCTCTATCTTCCGCATACCATGCGCAAAGCAACGGGCAAACAGAAAGGACGAATCAAACGTTAGAGCAATACCTCCGTTGCTTTTGCTCCTGCTCCCAAGACGATTGGTCTTCTCTCCTGCCCTGCGCGGAATTCGCCTATAATAACTCTGTACATTCCGCTACCAACCAAACTCCATTTTGGGCGAACTATGGCTATCACCCTTCTTTCCTGCCAGATTCCGTCATTGAAGTCTCCGCTCCTGCAGTTCAAGAACGGGTAAAGTCAATTCAGGACAATTTCCTACAGATGCAGGAGGCCATGAAGAAGGCTCAAAGAGATTATGAGGTGTACTACAATAGAGGAAGAAGGAGTTGCCCGAGTTTCAAGATCGGGGATAAGGTTTTTGTTATCTTCTGCCAACCTGAGATTGCCATACCCGTCACGGAAGCTCGGTCCCAAGTTCATTGGCCCCTTCGAGATCAAAAGGGTGGTAAACCCAGTAGCTTTTGAACTGGCGCTACCTAGTTCTTACAAAATTCACCCGGTGTTCCATGCATCCCTATTAAAACCAGTGATTCCGAGTTCTTTCACCGAAAGACAAGTGGCACCACCTCCACCCGTCAAAGTCGAAGGTGAGGAAGAATTCGAGGTGAAAGCCATAACGGACTGTCGAAGAAGGGGAAGACGGACCCAATACCTGGTAAAATGGAAAGGGTATCCCCCTGAAGACAGTTCTTGGGAACCCTCCAGTAACATCCACGCTCCTCGCCTGATATGGGATTTTCACCGGAGACACCCCGCGCTACCAGCCAGATTGGGCATCCGGAGGCTGCCCCTTGGGGGGGGGGCACTGTCAGAGAATCACCAGACTTCAACGTCGGCACTTCCCCGTGCGCCTGCGGGGAAGAGCGGCACAACGACGCACGCATATGTGTGATACAATACAATGTCGTACGCGCATGTGCACACCTGTGCACACGGCTATGGGCCTTACCTGATTGGCCTGCAGGCCTATAAAAGGCATCAATGTGCTCTGTGTCTTTGCTGGTTTGTCTCCTCAGCTCACCTGTGTTCCTCTGTTTCCTGTTCCTGTTTACCACTTCCTGTTGTGACCCAGATTGCTTGAAGACTACTCTGATTCTCTCCTGATCTGACCTCTGGTTTGTTTAACAGACTTCCTGCTCTTAGCCTTGCTGACTCCCGGACTGATACCTGTGTTTGACCCTCGGCCTGCCTCTGGAATATCTTCTGTTTTCTGCACTTAGCCTTGCTGGCTCACGGACTGTTACCTGTGTTTTACCCTCGGCCTGCCTCTGGAATATCCTCTGTTTCACGGACTGATACCTGCGTTTGACCCTCGGCCTGCCTCTGGAATATACTCTGTCTCAAGGACTGATACCTGTGTTTGACCCTCGGCCTTCACTCCAGGTGTTAGAACACCTACCGGGCATTCCCTTCTAACTGGTTCCAAGACCATCTGCATGGGCATCTCTTCCTTCAGAAGACCTTCCGCATACAAGTCACCTGCTGGCAACCTGTGCCTCTCCGTGCCCTGCACTCACTGTTCCATCCTCAGGGGTACTGTGCACCCAGCTGCAAGGGAAGCCACTATCAGCACTTCAGCTCTGGTGAGTACCTGACAGCAAGACAAAATTCAAGCACATGCCTTCGGACAAAATTCCGAGGTTTTGTCTGTGGAAAATCCGGTTGTGTGTACGAGGCTTAAATACAACTCAAACAACTCAACATCAGCAAGCAGAAAAAAAATATATCATGAGAATAGGAGATACCTAACAAACACAGATAAAATGTATACAGCATAAAGCCTAGGTAGAAATACAAAATTTAGCTAGAGACATTCTAGCTGAAGGCAAGGTCCCTACACAATATAACTGTGAGGAAATATCAACAAATCTTGACAAATGTTTGGACAAAATGATCAGTCCAATAAAACCTATAGCAGGATCCTTACCATGTAGCATGCTCATGCACAGTGATAGCACTACATAAATTAGTTACAATACATACCAAGTTTCTATGGGACTTTTAAAGCGCAACTACACCAATTTAATTACAAAATATTTTTACATTCAAAAGGTTTTCCCTGTTTACACCACTATATAAAAGTTTATTGGAAGTGAGGCCATTTAGATTTTATCTATATATTGGAGGTATGTATTTTATTGAGTGGGCCATATATATGTGTATACTTTATTATTTATTATGGATCATTGGATACTTGCTATATTCATTTATGTTTGATCTAATTCAACAGATGGATCCCCTAAGGGCATAGTCTTTGTGTACAATACACCCCTCTCTATGGTATCATCATATGATCTTTGTTTTTATTCAACCATGAGAGGAACGTTTATATTATTTTCAACTAAAATGCACAAGTCAGCTTTTGGAGTCATTTTGCATCTTCACGATAGCCTATGTGGTGGTAAATTGTAATGTATTTATCAGTGTCTTTATACTTTTTCAGATTTTTTCTTTTTATAATCATTGATTATTTGTTCATGCGAGATTAAAAAATTCTTTTGAAGAAGCCTAATGATGTACGGTGAAAGATGTTGAGATGTATCCGCATTGCAACTGTATATATTGATTCTGTGCTATATTGTTGTATCAATTTCTAATTATGCATTTTGTAAATTGTATTAAAATGTATATATTTTTTATAATCTGGCGTAGTTGCGCTTTAAAAGTCCCATAGAAACGTGGTATTTATTGGATGGATAACGGGATGTGGCGCTATAAGTATTTTTCAGTATTTCAGCTTGTTTAAATAGTAACAATACATAGGTAATTATGTAAAAAAAAAAAAAAAAAAAGCTAACATATGACACATGGCTATTATGTTCTATCAATAAGCAGTATCATTTCAAATTTTTTCTTAACTGCAAACTAAAATAGGGACTGTAAGCTCTATAGACATTTTTTCAGAAGCATAGACAGTACCATGTATATGTGGTGCTCCCTGTATTCCTGACTATGAAAATGTATATTGTATATGCAGTTCCAAAAGAATAATAGTTCAAATACCTCAAGGCCAAATAAACACACAAATTAAATGTTAAGTGAGGTGAATTGAATCTATGTGCACTTCAAGCTATCGGTAACATGAATATGATTCTATATTGTATATTTCTATGCTCATATATAAATGTCAGAATTGTACAGGTGCATATTACTTTGGTTCACATTCGCTCACTTCAAAATTTTTAAAATTGAGTATAACAACTGTATTGTTGAACAAGTGTGTAGGACTCAAAATAAGATGCGCTTTTTATATTATAATGCATAGCTTAGCTGCAATGCTATATAATTCTTCTTTCAGCTATAGTTATATTTGCATGCTTAATATTTCCATGACTGTCTTTCAAACAGCATATTATTCCTTTAATGGCGCAGCAGCCATTTGTTACTGAAAATTATACGTAAGGGACAGCAGTATTACTGTGCTCCTTTATGTTTCGCACAATTGAAATGCTATAACCATCCACAAATCCTGTAGATAAAAACTTTGGGAGGGAGGATAAATGACGCTTATATTTGAGGCACATTACCTCTGCTTACTTATGCTTTAAATCTATTGCTAACAGCCAAGCATACTTAGACTACTTCATACATGTAAAAGTTAAATGATAAGTTCGCTCTTTAAAGTGCAGGTAAAAAAATGTGCATTTATTCTTTTTTTTGTAGGAGCCTGGAAAGCATTGTGGGTCGACTCCTGCAGACTGTCAGTGTAAGCTGTCTCCTTGCACATCGTATGGGCAGGCAGTTTGACAAAGACAGGAAGAATCAACGAAATTACTTGTAGTTAATTTATTCACAGAACTGTGCATGAATTACGTAGCCATAAAGGTGGAGCCCCACGCGGCTGCGTACTGTTCAAATAGTGACAGTGGGTACGAGGAGAAGATCCCTGACCTGCTGTCACAGGGAGTGCAGGGATTGAGAAGCTGCTTTAGGGTCATGAACATGTTACTTGTTTCATCCTGAAAACATGTGGAACATGTAACTTATCCTTTCAAGTGAACTATCAGATTTGGCTCAAATAGTCATAAAACGCAATACAGCACTACAACTAGGATGCTAGTGTTGTATAGTAAGTGCTGTAGAATAGGTGCAGGCTTACAGTGTAGTGATACAACAACTTATAGATGCAACCTCGTCTGTCTCCTGTCACTATTTGGTAAAGGCCATCTAATTGCTGAGTGCAATGAACATAGAAATGATGACAAACACAATCCTAAAGACAAATGCGACCAGCTAGTTAAGCAATGAAATATGCATGTGGCAAGCAAAAAAGCATGTCAAAAAACCTGTACACTAATCTTTCACAGTAAAACAAGGCAGTATATGTACAAGTAATTATCACTGAAGGTATATATATTGATTCATAAATGAGGGCCTGTTAAAGAGAACAGAGTCCACAGACTCAAAACGTAGGGAGCAATTATCACTGAAGACCTTTTCAGAGGAATCAGAATAAGTCTGATCGGTCATGGCCTAGCCTACAATATAAATATCTGCTCATGTGCAACTTCTTTTTTGTAGAGATGTTTGTAGCACAATCTGCATATACATAAGGTTTTGTTCCTACATGAGATGCACGTGTAAAAGGTTTTTTTCTTACATAAACATGCAACAGCAACAACATTAGAACATTTTTTCTATGTTAATAAATCCCTTGATAAAGTCACGTGACCTAGTGATGTATCCCATAGAGAGGAGGAGCCTGTGACATCACGTCGCAGCCAGAGAGGAGCAGAGTGCCATTTTATTGAAGGTATACAGAGCACTCAAAGGCTGCATCCATAGGATAACATAGAGGCGGTTTCATATTGTATAAATTGTGAATTTTATTTTAATCATCTATTAAAAATAAAGGTAGAAACAAAGAGCACTATGCCTATTATTCCTTTTTGGGTCTTGCATGAGAGTATACATTAGAATAACCCAAGATGGCGATGGATTGAGAGGCAAGTAAAGCATCAGCCAAGAGGAAACATCCACAGAGGAGTAAAATAACCCTATATTTAAGAAGAAAGCATGGCTGACCTAATATATATTGGATTTATCCCATGAGGTGAGAGCATTGTAACATTGGTGGTGGAATTGAACCACTACAAATACAATCATTCCCTAGAGCAGGGCTGTCAAACTGGTGGCCCTTCAGCTGTTGTGGAACTACAAGTCCCATCATGCCTCTGCCTGATGGAGTCATGCTTGTAACTATCAGCTTTGCAATGCCTCATGGGACTTGTAGTTTTGCAACAGCTGGAGGGCTGCCAGTTTGACACCTGTACCCTAGAGTATTCCTTGGTGAAAAAAGACTGTTTATACCTATATTTCATACTGTGAAGAAACTTGTACAAGAATCACAAAGAACACTGGATATCACGTTATTGATGGATTTATGGAACTTTTGATTCATGTTTTTTGTAGTAGAATATACATTTTCTTTATTACATTCCTATATGTGCATATTTATATGTATAGTTTAACACAAGTGATGGTAAAGCACTCCCCTAATAAGTGCGGAGATCAATTAATTCAATACTCTGTGTGGGTCCTCAATTGAGGATGACAACATAATATAAAACATGAAATAAGGAATACAACAGTGAGGACACTACAACAGTGTCACTTTAAACAAATAACCAAATGCAATAAACCACCACTTTGATGCCAGTGTCCGTGAGCAGAGTCTCATGCGTTTAAGGCGGAAAAAAACATAGAGCATGACAAAAAACTGTCCACAGAATCAGTGATCTGTGCTGACAAAAACAACAAAAACACCTCCAGTGTCCCTCAATCTTCACTCATATACACTCACCTCTATGCTAGACCTAATACAGGTCACCCTGTGCCTTCCCCTTTAAGGGTATATGAATCCCCTGGTGGATGGTTAAATCCTCTGTTGGTGTCTTTGGTGATCACTGATGGTAAGGAATTCTGACAGGTACTTGCAACTTTTTCTATGATCATCCTGAGCAGTGGTGCTTAAAGGGAACTGGAAAGGACTAACATAGTGCTGAATCTTTATAGGAAACTTTAATAAAACACTTAAAAAAGTATAAAACTCACATTTGTTGGTGCACCGAATCTGATCACAGACCTAGCACATTCAAGGTGTGCTAAACCATTAAGGATCGCTTGGCTGTCGTGATAGCAACAAATCTACAGGGTGATAGCGTCCTCTTTGTGCGAACTGATGTCACTAGGCCCCTCCGGGGATAAGTGTCTGATATATATCTTAAGATCTTAAACAAAAAAAAAAGTTTGTTTTAACCACTTCAGCCCCGGAATATTTGGCTGCTGAATGATGGGCCATTTTTTGCGATTCGGCACTGCATCACTTTAACTGACAATTGCGCGGTCATGCGATGTTGCACCCAAACAAAAGTGATGTATTTTTTTTACCACAAATAGAGCTTTCTTTTGGTGGTATTTGATCGCCTCTACGGTTTTTCATTTTTTGCTCTATAAATAAAAATAGAGAGACAATTTTGAGAAGAATATAACATTTTGTACTTTTTACTATAATAAATATCCCCATTTTTTTTAAAAGCACATTTTTTCTCAGTTTAGGTTGATATGTATTCTTCTACATATTTTTGGTAAACAAAATCACAATAGGCGTATATTGATTGGTTTGCGCAAAAGTTATAGCGTTTACAAAATATGGGATAGATTTATAGCATTTTTATTCTTCTTTTCTTTTTTTTTTACTAGCAATGAATGAATGAAATACTTGTATAGCGCACAATGCGAACTGAATCGCCTCTAGGCGCTGTGGCGAGCTTTGATCATCTGCTAAAAGAGGAAGGTCTTGAGTTTTTTCCTAAAAGCCAGGTGATTTTCTTCCAGGCGGATGTTGATTGGTAGAGCATTCCATAGCTGAGGCCCTTGGACAGCGAATCTCCGATCCCCCTTGGATTTATACCGGGCTTTGGGCACGAGGAGGAGGTTTTTGTTGGCTGATCGAAGACTGCGGTTTGGTGTGTAATGATTTATTTTCTCCATTAGGTATTGCGGAGCTTCTCTATGCACGCATTTGTGGGTGAGGCACAGGGTCTTGAACGTGATCCGATTTTTTACGGTTAGCCAATGTAAGCTCCTCAGTGAAGGAAAGATGGATTCCCAGGGTTTTTTTCCTGTTATCAGCCTTGCCGCCGTGTTTCGGATCAGTTGTAATCGCGCAAGTTGATATTGTGGTAATCCTATGTAAAGCGAGTTTGCGTAGTCCAGTTGTGAATTAATGATTGTTCCAACTACCACTGGCGGTACCAATGGCGGTGATCTGCAATTTTTATTGGGATTGGGACATTATGATGGACACATTGGACACTGTTGATGCATTTTTGGGACCATTGGCCTTTATACAGCGATCAGTGCTATAAAAATGCACTGATTACTGTAAAAATGTCACTGTCAGGGAAGGGGTTAACACTAGGGAGCGATCAAGGGGTTAAGTGTGTTCCCTATGTATGTTTCTAACTGTAGGGAGGAGGGGACTGACCTAGATGAAATTACAGATCGTGGTTCCTGGGTAATAGGAACTCACAATCTGTCACTCCTCACAGAACAGAACAGGGATGTGTGTGTTCACACACACACACATCCCTGTTCTGCCTCTAATGCCTGCGATCGCTCGTGGCTGGCCTGTCATCGCGACCATCAGCCATGAGCATCAGCATGCGCCTGCTGCACAGCGGCACGTGAATGTCTGCTATCCCGATCCCATGAGCCAAATGTATAGCTACGACGGCTAGCAGGATTGTGCCGACCTGCCACAGTAAAATGATGGCGGCTGGTCAGCAAGCGGTTAATGTAGCAGCTGAAAATTTGTCCACCTAAAATTTATCACAAGTTTTGTTGGGGGTTTAGCATTGCCTGTTTTAAAATAAAATTATGTAATTGGCTGCCAGGATGCAGGTGGATGGCCTTTGCCACATTCTTGGTTGCTTGGTTGTCAGGATGCAGAGAACAGCCAGCATCCTAGCAACCAGAGAAGAGAGTGGATTCATGTTCCTAAACAGGAAGCTGTCACAATCAATCGCTAATAAATGTATGAGTTCCTGCAGCAACTGCAAGGTTAATTTCAGAGGCAGGCATACAGGTTATTTAGGGTTATTGATGAACTCATTGTCACTGTGAACTCAGACCTCCCTCCTAGCCAGCATACATGTGTAAGCTTCAGTAAACCAGGCCTTATGTGTTCCCGGTCCTACAAACAGAAGGAGCTGGAGTACATGGTATCTCAGAACTGTAAGGAGTTTTTCTGTGCTTCATAGGAGTTTGAAAATCTATTATATTGCTGTGTTTTCATGGGAGAGGGCAGAAGGACGGCTAGTGGCAGAATTCTGGTTTGGTAGACTTACTGATTTACAGATCAAACAATATTATTGAAGGTATAATTCCTTCTTTTGTGCTTGAACTGTGAATGCTAACATATGTTTTCTATAATTACAAATGACATTTGTTTTCATTATCTGATTGTCAGCAAATGTAATTTGTTACTTCAGCCAATAGACAATTTTACCACTCAGTTCTAATACTATTACTACAATGTCCTAATATTTTATAGCTGATTAAAACAATGCGTTCAGCAGCTTACCCTATACTATATGTTTTACTATTTTTTAACAACATAAATATTACTGCTTTCCATCATAAAAAAATCAAATGTTAGCATTAATATTGAAGGGCTCATCTTTCAGACATCTTGCCTCAGAGATCACCAATTATTTTCTTTGCTATAGACAGACATATGTTTCAAACCATCCTTATTCATAGCATATATGTATTTGATGGCAAATCATTTACAGCAGTTTTAGTTTAGAAACTATGACAGCTGCTCATAGTCAATCTCACAGTGACAAAAAGCAGAAATTCACCTAATGTTCCTTAAAAGAATTCTAGTTTGACCCTTATAAGCCCAAGGTTATTTGCTGTGAGGATGCTTAATGGAAGGGTTATGTTAATAATGTCCACAAAAGGGTGCCTTGAGAGAGCTGTGGTCGTGGCACTCCCTGACAGCTAATAGATATTACACTTGTTATATAGTAGTGATCCTTTAGGCCACAGGTCATTTCCCTTGCTTAATATTTAAGCAAGGATGGTTGACTAGTGCATGAAACAGATTTTTACTGGTGATCCAAGCTTCTTAATATACAGAAAGCTTCACAAAGTTATGCTAATTCTTTCCTTCTTAGAATGCAGGCTAACTTTTCATAAATCTATCCGTACTGTATGTCCTTGAAAATGACAGATGCAAGTTATAAATGAATTGTAATATAAAATAAGAGTGACATATTTAAAGACTTTAAACTAGAACAAAAGTTTAAGATGCATTATTAAACCTTAATATACCAAGCAAATGAGTCACAATGCATTCCGACTGACAATAAAATTGTAATTTTACTATCACACATAGTATGACTTTTTTCTTTTCTAAAAATACTAAATACTGTCTAGATTTTTATCTAACATTAGCAGTTGTATCCATCATGAAATAATCACTTGCTCTTAAAGCAATAAATATCTAGACCAACTACAAATTCAGCAACAACACTTCTTCAACTATATAATATTTGGGGTATTTTATTGACACAATCATCTCAGTTATGCCACCACTAATAACATTTTTGAATGGATAAATCCAATCCTTATACACACACTGTATAAACCTTGGTTCACACCTATGCATTTTTTGTTGCATTTTGCAGAAACTCACTACTGTCCATTTAACAGTTCTTTTAACATTTCTTATGGATCTAGTTCACATCTGTGCGTTTTGAGAAAGTGCGTTGTTTGGAAAGGGTTAGTGACTTTTTTCCTGCAAGAAACTGCATTTTGTGTGTAATAGACTTCAATGGACCAGCACTAAAAATGCAAGTGTTTTGTTTTTGATGTGTTTCGTGTTTTTTTGGGCTAATAGGAAAGTATGACAGTAGTCTTCATGGAGTGTGACTTTAATGCAACTTGGATACAACTTTACACTCTCTGGCACTCAAGTCACAACAAAGTTGCACCAAAGTAGGGCTAGGGTTAGGGTTAAGGGCTAGCATTAGGGTTAAGGACTAGGGATGGGGTTAAGGGCTAGGTTTAGGGTTAATTGTTAGGGTTTAGTGTTACAGTTAGAGATAGGGTAAGGATTAGGGTTTTCAAAGTTGCATCAAAGTAGTGCAGGAACGTTTATGTTGCCAAAGTTTCATGTTAGCGTTAGGGTTAAGGCCTAGAGCTAGTATTAGGGTTAATGGCTAGGATTAAGGGTTAAGATTAAATGTTAGGGTTAGGATTACAGTTAGAGTTAAGGTAAGGGTTAGGGTTAGAGTTAGAGTTATAGTTAGAGTTAGTGTTAGGGTTAGAGTTAGGGTTAGTGGTAATTGTTAAGGTTATGGTTATAGGTAATAGGGTTAATGGTAATTGTTATGGTTAGAATGCTAACCCTAACCCTAATGATTACTGCTAAACCTAATTTCTAATCATTATAGATAACCCTAATGATTACTAGACATGTGCATTCGTTTTCGTCCAAATGCATTTTAGTCCGAATTTTAGCACAGTTCTATGCATCAGAGGGGGGCGAAGTTACTGGGTGGCCTTGCCCTCCATTATAAAAGAACTGTCAGAAGAAGAGAAGTGTCACACAGCGGGAGCATCCCGTTGCGCGGAGCGGCCCAAGAACCAAGAAGAGACGTCGTGGAGAAAGATGCCAGACGAGAACACCGGAGCAAGAAAAAGCGGATCGGAGGGAGAAGAGGATCGGAGGAAGAAGAAGATAGAGGAAGAAACCAAAGGAAGAAGGAAGAAGACCAGAAGAAAGAAAATGAAAGAAGACTTTAATAAAGGACCGTCTCCTGTCATTTTTAACACTTTTTTGTCACTTTTTTGGTGAAATGGTAGGGGTACTTTTGTACCCCCGTTCCATTTCACACAGGGGGGGAGGCGGGATCTGGGGGTCCCCTTGTTAAAGGGGGCTTCCAGATTCCGATAAGCCCCTCGCCCGCAGACCCCCACAACATGTTGTTGATGATCATCAACATGGGGACAAGGTGCTTTGAGGGGCTACCCCCAAAGCATCCTCCCAATGTTGAGGGCATGTGGCCTGGTACAGCTCAGGAGGGGGGGCGCTCTCTCATCCCCCCCTCTCTTCCTGCGGCCTGTCAGGTTGCATGCTCGGATAAGGGTCTGGTATGGATTTTGAGGGAGAACCCATACCATTTTCTTTTGGCGCATAGTTCCCCTTAAAATCCATGCCAGACCTGAAGGGCCTGGTATGGATTTTGAGGGGGACCCCCACGCATTTTTTTTCTTAATGCTAATGCCAATGACCTGTGTGCAATGCAAATAGCCTTAAAAAAAAACATAGAAGACGTACAACATTAGAATCCTACTATAGCTTGTATTCGATATTTTCGACTGGGAATGTATGATTGCAGCATCATAAGTGAGTTTCGCTGCTCCGTCGAATCTTCTTTAAACATTCGGCAGACACCATTAGCCTTCAATGACAGATTCAACCTTAATTCATTTGGATTTTTGGACGAATGCAATTTTTTAACGAAAAACTAAATAAATAAAAACAAATTTCAGGAGTAACTAAATAAATTAATTTTTCGGACAAAAACAAAATTCCGAAAACAAAATATTTCAGTCTGCACATGTCTAATGATTACAGATAACCCTAACAATTTCCGCTAACTCTAACCTTAACCCTAATTCTAAATTGAATCCTAACCCTAAAATTTAACCCTAGCTCTTAACCCTAACCTTAGCTTTAACCCTAGCTTCTAACCCTAACGTGTTTTTTATGCAATTAGAGTGACAGAAAGTGAAAAGTCGCATCAAATTTCGTCAGTCACACGTCATGAACAGAACTGTCATGCTTTCCTATCAGAAAACACCATGCAAAATGCATCAAAACACATCTTCAAAAATGCAAAATGCACCGGAAAACCCATCAACTGCAACTTGCATAGATGTAAACTTAGCCTAAATAAAAAAAAATGAAACTCTGGAAAACAATAAAATAATTACACATCAATATGAAACAAACTATTTCCTACTCACCTATGATATACTAGTGAGAATTGTTGAATGACAATACCTGTGCTCATATGTGTCACACTATTGCAGAAAACTGTAATCCTTGTAATTGAAAAGTGGATACAGGTAACACGTTTTTGAACCATATTCCACCTTCTCACAGTCAATTCACAGAAATGTGTTTTCTCAAAAGGCTTTCTGTGGCTAAGTAACAAGGCTCAACTGCATTGTGCGTTCAGTATACACCAAGGTCCGATGAATAGTAATAATTATTTAGCACCCTCTTTCACAAAATGATTGCATGGATTACAGAATTTAAGAAATGTCCCTATCACCATTTAAATATAGAGTATGGGCTGGTGCTCTAATAGTTTCGCCAAGCAGTAGGTCCCCATGGAAATACAGGATTTTCCCAAAATATTTGCTGCTAAAAAGCCCCGTTCCACCTTTTTCCTTTCAAAGACTTTAATTGGGGTGTGCAGCCCTCTCAGACTCTCACATATGTTTAGCTTTATGATATATAGGATTTTCCCATACCAGCTTTAGGTCTGCCATGGTTCTCTTCTGCGATGCCCCTGGCTGTCCACGACCACCATCATTTTGGGGAATACTGTTTGCAATGCCAAGGAGACGTTCTGTTCTACCTCTATTTCTCCTTGTTCTTCACCTTTAACCCCAGTAATTGGGAATCCTGACTTTCTACCAGGCCTTACCAGCAATAATCTTTATCCTCCCTGGCGGTATGATTCAATCTGGATTTAGGTGCTGAAACCGGTACAATTATTTTGCATGGAAATCTGGCGTTTTATTTTGTAATCCTGTAATTCTTAGGAACAACTCTCTTAAATCTGTTCAAACCAGAGTCTAGCAGACATCCCGGGTACGATAAAGTTTATAATATAATAAAGAATAATAAAAATTATTCAATAATGTAATCAAATCCTAAAACACTGAAAAAGGGACACGTTTTGGTTGCTATGGACAATCTCCAAATTTCAGGCAGAAAAAAACAGTATTTATAATATAAAAGTGCATGCAGGGCATTGCACAGACCATTAGGGACAAAGGGGTGTGTATTTTTTAATACAGCACTGTAATCTGTAAGATTACAGTGCTGTGTGTGTTTTGTGTGTTTTTACTTTTTTGAATTTGCCGCCGTTCTCCTCTCCCGTGCGCTGTAACACCGCAGGGAACGGAGCTCAGCGGCATTCGGCACTGTGAATCGAGTGGAGGACAGCTCGATTACACAGCGCGGAGGACATCGCTGGATCCAGGGGACAAGGTAAGTAACTCTCACTGTGATGCGATCCCGAGTCTGGCTCGGGGTTACCGCTCCTGCTAGTAAATTCCCAACCCGAGCCAGACTCGGGATTACCGCTAGGGGGGGTTAATGCTTCTTGACACTAGGTAAAATTTGACTGATAGACTGCTTGCACCAAAATACAATGCCCACTCAGAGAGATCTGGCCATTGTGTTTGATTCTCCATTAGCTTTTAGGAGTACATGACAATTTTGACATCATCTCTTGTCTATTGCACCATCACATTGCTATTCCCCCGTGCACTCATGACCTATGAATTACAAAACAAATTAGGGGAGCCAATCTTTCATACACTCACCTTTATTTACAATCTATTGACTATGCTATGTGCTGAGTACTCCCTGCCATTTCTCCAGAAATGGGAACTGAGCTAGAGATACAGCTAACACCTCAACAACAGGATTTTTTTTTTTACATATCTCCCCCAAATCATTGATAGCTGATGGGATATCAGATATTAACCAAATGGTATAAGGTGCCCGCTGTGGTACATTAAAGGAATCATCCAGTCCCAGGTACATGTTGGTACTCTAGCTCGTCAGTAAGTACACACACATTTTCTGGTCTTGTACAAATTTCCAATCATTTTGGTATAATGTCTCTCTCTGATCTCTTGATCCACCTGACAGAGAGACCTGTCTCAAAGTATAAAGCTTAACTCACTATCTGATTGCTGAATGCGGCTAAGGCCTTCATTCCCCTCCTATGTAAGCAACCAACTGCCATTCAGATCCCTTTGGTATTCCGAAATAAATTACATCCTATACATGGAAGACTTCACATCTACCCTACGTAATACTGAAGAGATATTTAGAATGAAATGGAGACCATGGCAACATTTTCCAACCACTGATCAATACTTACGAGAAATAACCCAAGATTTTAGTCCACCTTTATAACACCCTACCCCTTCCCTTGCCATCACCTTCTCTCCCCCGGGGAGTGAAAATCTCTACTTCATTTTATCTTACTCTAACAATAATTTAAATCAGTGTACTCCCTCCTTCACCATCACCCTGATCTCCACTTCTCTTGATCTTTCTCTTTACTGAAGTGCATTCCTTTTCTCCTGATCTCTACAGTAACCAATATAAAGTAACCTTATATTGCATTAGCCAACTTGAATAATGGGACAATCTGTTTATTGTGCATAATTATTTCTATGAGTAGATATCATACGTTTGATACTGTTTCTCTCATCTGAATGTTATATGTTTTTAAACGTGCTACTGAGCTTTGTTATTCATTGTTTGCTGATGGAATTGTTGTTATGGCAACGTTTATCAGAACAAGTTTATATCTGATGTCTTTTATATGATCTGATAAATAAAGAATTACAAAAAATATAGAGTATAAAATGTGTTCTTGCAATAAAAAAAAGTTTCTGACAAATTGTCCCTGATATTCTCTCTTTATAGACCTGATCAATATTGTTTGGCATTTATACACTGGTTTAAAAATATTGTGAGCCACTAATATTTAAGCATGCTTTTTTTTTTTTTTAACATGAAAAGTCAATTATGCACCTTCCAGATGCAAGGAAACAGGAAAGCTGCAGTGGGCATGGAACAGATAAGAACAATGCTTCCTCCACAATGGGAGGGAATATAAAGCCAGCAGTTGTGGGCAGTTAATTGACAGCAATAACACATGCATGGGCAGAGCCCACTATTTTTGTAAACACCTCAGATTACCAACTGTAAGATTCAGTTATTCTCGACAATTTGACACAAACTACAACCAGGGTTAGATTTAAGCAGCTTTTTCCCATTGTAAATGATTTAACTCGTGCACACATCCAAAAGGAAGGCAACATTGCTAGACTATGTTCAATATTTGGGCAAGGATAGGTTGAGCAAGGAACACTAGATATTACAACAAACTTTTCTTCTGATGAGGAAAATCACAGAGTGCCTGATACTGGTGACAGTTACTCAAATTTGAAGAAGATGATAAAATGACAGAGGAGGGGGATTTTACACTTTACTTTTCTTCTTCAATCAATCAATACTGTATATATATATATATAAATATATATCATAAATATATATATATATCAAAAATATTTTCCGTATTTTTCTCACTAACATAGGAAATTCAAATGTGCTGCATACAATTTACAAGTGCAAACAAAAGCATATATTACTTACACACTGATTCCAACCCAATAAACCTAGTTTTATTGACTGGCTTATGAAAATCAATTAACTTCAACCACATGATAATGCAAGTCCATCATCACTCTAGAGAAGCAATGAGAGGAATTTACTAAAGCTGGAGCTGACAGAATTTGGAGCAGCTGTGCATAGTAACCAATTAGTTTCTAGCCTCAGCTTGTCCAGTTAAGCCTTGAAAAAAAAAAATCTAAAATCGGATTGGTTGCCATGCACTCTCCCACTATGCCATTCACTTGGCATACCTAAATCAGTTTTAAAGAGACAATTATAAATAATAGATAGATGATAATAAATACATGTTTTATGTAATGAACACATTTGAACTTTAAAACATCTCAGTCATTGGTTCAGATAGCAAAAAAAGTCCATTATATAGTTATCTAATTTTTTCCTTTTGTTTTTCCTCTTTATCCAGATGAATTGCTTCCTTTATAATTTCACATCTTTTAGTTTAAAAGGCCTAATCTGTTTTACTTGAATATGTTGTGTGTCATGCTCCACTAACATTGCTATAATGCTATTTTAACAGCTGAAATGGTGTTATTTAGATCCTATATTTGGATAATTTTTTGAGCACACATGCTAGTTCTTATTCTAAACCACTGATGGCAAACCTTGGCACCCCAGATGTTTTGGAACTACATTTCCCATGATTCTCATGCACTCTGCAGTGTAGTTGAGCATCATGGGAAATGTAGTTCCAAAACATCTGGGGTGCCAAGGTTCGCCATCACTGTTCTAAACAGATGCTGCAGCTTGTGCCTATAAATTCATGCAGCGGCATTAACTACCTCCTTTACCCAAATTCTGGGCCACTCTCACACACCATGCATTGGCATTTTTTATTACACATCAGCCTCAATATACACTTAATCAAAATAAAAACTAATATGTCATGTAGGTAACATAATTGTATCATATTAGCTGTTGATCAAAGCAGTTATACTGTATGTTGTAATTATACATCACCATTTATGGATATACCATATCCAATAATGAGACTGAATATCTTAAAATGTTCAGTTGATTTTCTTTAGACAACCAGTACAAATCCAGAACTGCTATGGTATATAAACTCTCTGTTTAGTCAGTTTTTTTTAGTATCCTATTTGCTATATCATTGTTATATATATATATATATATATATATATATATATATATATATATATATATATATATATATATATATATATATATATATATATATATATATATATATATACCTTGAATATCATTATTGCTCATGGTTATTTCTCTTTATTGTGTTTCCTGAATCATAGTGGACTGTGCGTGTGCCCATCTAAGCTCTTCATCAACCCCCCCCCCCCCCCCCCCCCCCAATTAATATGTCTGCTATGAATAAACCATCAAGGGAGGCTTCTGAGTATTTTTATAAAATGCTTACAATGTCAGTGTAGGTACTCCTACTATTTCAGCATGTTCCACATAGAGATTGCATGTTTAGGGATGTGAGCAGTTCCATGTTAAAAATGATGGATCCATCTAGGAAAACATGGGGGGGAAGTTGCCACTAAGTTTCCACTTTTTATTACTGTCTCTCTTTTTTTATTATAGAAAATAAAGTACAATTGGACCATGCACTGTGGTCATTAGCAGCAATGACAGATGATTGTGATAATGAGAACAATGATGTTCACAGAAGAGGGGGAGGAGTATGTGCTTGTTAGCCCCTTTTTTCATATTCATATTCTTTCATATGATTTCATATTCATATGATTTCATATTGTAAATGTGAACTGAAGAAACCAACTATGTGCCCACCTAGTCAAGGATTAGCGTTTTCCTTGACATGCTGCAAACTGTGAAGGAAATGTCATCTTGTCTTGAAGAGGAAAATGCCCAAAGTTGAGGAGTCAATGCTATGTTCCCTTTCAACCCATGGTTTACCTTTAGATTCTGTTATTGCATCATTGTCATCACAAATACTGTTAATGAGCTCTTCTTCTACCTGAGATATAACATTTATTCCTGGAAAATTCTTGCTTCAAAGAAAAATAAAATACTAATCAGATTGTCAGTCTGGGCTATGAAAAATGCTGCTTACATGATTTAAAGAAGGCCAATAATACCATGGTGGATAGAGTGATTAACTTAAAGGCTCCTCATTCATAGGGAATGCTGATCCCAGATTATACATGTGCCAGGTGCAGTATAATCCAACACCAGAAAGGGCACACAGACCTAAATGGCAAATGGCTGTGACCACTAGGGAAACCCACCACAGATCCCAGGAAAGAGCCACCTCTTAACCCTGAGAGCCAAGTAGGTATAAATTAATCCACAAGATGAAGCTAGCCAGCCGCATGACATATGGACCGTATACCTAAAAAACACTGATTGAATGGGCTCAAACTAAACTAACTGTAGCAAATCCAGAAATAACTCAATATCAAAGGTATACAATGTAACAAATACCGGAAGTAAAACAATCCAATAAGTCACAGCTGCAAGCCCAGATAGGTGATTGTTGCTCCAAAGATATAATGTGCAAGAATGGTAGATGCTAGCAAATGGGAGCTTAGATTCATCAGTTTCCTTTCAGCTGTCGTTGAACACATAAGTGATTAGTTCCCTGTTTCCTCAATTTCCTTCTGTGCCATACAGAGAAGACCATACATTGAACTGTGATCATTTCTACATACTATTATACATGGGACTTTGCAGTCCCTTTTTGGCAGTAATAAAGTTAAGGAAAACACAAATCTAAAATAGTAAGATATACAAAACTAATTTAAAAAGACAAAAAATAAATATAATATCACTATACACACAAACACAACGCACAGTATACAAATTTGCAAAAGTAAAACTCACATATATACTATGCTACACATATTAGATATCTCAACAGGCACCAGAGGTTTAAAGCCCAACTGCAGCCAATGCATTTAATTTAGTTTGTGAATTTTTTTTTTTTTACATCTGTACATTTTGTGAGAGATTTTATTTATCATATCCTGTCATGACATAAAGTCTATTTATTGGGGATGCAAACAAAAATGCATTTTTGGTAGTAGTGGGCTAGAGCATGGGACTTTTTTTAAATTGCTGTCTGGGACTTAGTGTTCCAATAGACAACAAATGTAATTCTTTACCACTATATCCAAAATGTTTAAAATGCCCAGAATTAGGGTTTAAGAATACAGTACACAAAGTAGAAGAATTAGTAATGTTTTAAGTGGATTATTTACTGTTTTTTGTACCTTTGACTTCGTTGTTTTACAAGTAAATGTACATTTATTTCTTATTTATTTACTTGGTTAAGTTTTTATAAATAGATTAACTATTTGATGTTGCTTTGCATTTGTGTTTGCTAATAAAAACTTGCATTCAATTTTTATAAAAAAAAAAAAAATATTTGATAAAGAATTGTACCTCTATCACAGGACATACATGATCAATATCTTAATTTTTTTTTCTGGACCTCATGCTTTCAAAATGTAAACTTAGACAGGATCAAGTCTGTTACGTGCAAAATATACATTTCATGAATGAATAACATTTTAAAAGGAATTGCTTACTAGCATCTTCATGTTCAGCCCCTGACACTGTTTGAAGTAAAGCTAACACTCCTACACCAGAATTCTTCCTACTATGAATCGTAAAGCCTTTTTGCAGTATTCAACCTATTGGCAACCCAGGGTTTGCTCAGCACAGCATTTATAGCCTTGACAAAAGACCTAAAAGGAGCAAATTTGACTTCTGTGTATGTATGTTAAGCCCACTGAACTTCTGATGACTTACCAGTAGCATGTTTTCCCTATGCAGTTCTGTCTTACATACAGTATATACATTTTATAAGGTTGAAAAAAGACACAGGTCCATCCAGTTCAACCTATGTGTGTGATTTTTTATTCTTTAACAATTTCCATAGTTCTGTATATTTTGCTTCCTGAGGTAGACATTTAAAAGTTTTTTTTTTAAAGTTGTCGACATGGTGCCAGGTGTTCTGATAATATATGATCTTTCAGTGAATTTGTTTGATCACAGTTCATAATGTGGTCTGAATATGTGATTTCTATGTCAAAAGCAGACACATCTAAAAGTGAAAATAAGTTAATATACTTGGAATATGACTTTTTACATGTTTAAGGGGACTCTGAAAGTCAAATAAAGCAATCAAATACCAAATAGTCACAGCCAAATACTTATGTTGTAAACCGCCTGATCAGTTATGTCTTAACTGAAGGTATCCTGTAATAGAAAATGTCAGGATAATTCATTTGCCATTAGGGACTTGTTTTGAAGGTGCAATCCCCAAGACCACATCACCTTCTTCCTTCCTTTACTATTTGGTAAGTAAGTTACATAAAGATGCTGCTTTTTAATGGAGAATGTGATTTGAAAAGTGCTAAAAAAGTAAGTACCAGATAAATACTTCAACTCATCAGACTATGGACACTGAAACCATTTTGTTAGTCTATACACTTAAAGTAAAAGTCTTGCTTAAGAGTGTACATCATATGGCATTACCAAGAAATCACCTCTCTGAGTGCATCCTTGAAACTAAATTCAACTTGTTACTATAGGCTTAGGGGTTTATTTACTAAAGGCAAATAGGCTGGTCACTTTGCAAGAATTTTTCCCCAGAGCTTAGTGAATGTAGTGAAATTCCACTTTTCAAGGAGTACCCATTCACGTAAAAAATAAAAATGATAATTTTTGATTGCACATGGCTGAATGATGGAAATCAGCAGAGTTTCACCCCATTCACTAAGCTAAAGGGAAAATTCCCTTGCAAAGGGCAAATTCTCTGCAAAGTCAACAGCCTATTTGCCCTTAGTAAATCAACCTCTTGATGCCCATGACTTCAGAGGTAAGTACTCTAGCTGTCCAAATAGTCAAAAAGGACATACTTATTAAACAGGGGAAATCCATTTGCAATCCTTAAGTTAAAAATTATTTCAGAGCACACAGGGCAGAATTTTCAGTCCAACAGTTTAAAAACTGGCATCTAGTGGTATTTTCTCTAAAACAGGACTTTTATTTTTTGAATTGTAAAATGATTGAGACATTCACTTGCATATTTTCTAGGACACCTTGATCTTATGAATTATGCTTCTTTTACAGTATTTGTATGAATGATAATGCTAATGGGAAAATGCAAGATTTGCCCCTTGCAGGAAAAAAAATGTAAATCTGCATATAACATTAGCACCCGCATCTCTTGATCTACTGATCATTTTGACATATACTTTTCACTGAATGTACTCTGTGCTTATGCAGTTTTTTTCATCTTACGCTCTCTCTGAATAGTCTATGTTTGTGACAGATTCATTGTAAAAAGATTAGATCACATTACAATATTGATTATGGTTACTATTTTCAGGTTTGCATGGTTGTTTAAATTTTCAGAGTCAATTATAGACTATGTTTTTGTGGGTATTTACTAGGATCACATTGTGACTGCACTTTAAAAAAAAAAAGATACACATGTACATAATCATATCTGACTGAGCATGCAATGAACACACATAAATACATTTAAAACTGCATAAAAAAATCATTAGTGTTTCTTAAAGATGTTGGTGGCGATTATAAATATTGCAATGTTAAAATATAAATGTATAGTCATTTTTTTCAATTTCACTTCAATTGGGTTGAAATATGACTGCTGATTTTTAATATCAACAGTAAACAGTAGAAAATGTAACAAGACAATCAATGTTCTGTATCAAAATAGTGTTTTTATTCTTGTCTGATTTTGGATAACTAAATATTACACTTAACAAAATATATATCCTAGTAAGAGTATTTTGACTGCACTGTACTTTAAACATGAATTTGTTTAAAATCTGAAAACATTATAGACATATAAGATAATATCCGCTGCTTTATGTCACTTGTATTTGTCACTTGCTTAATAAAAAAAATGCATATTAATTAAAAAATGTTTCTAATGATAATATTAGTATGTTTAGGATTTCCTTCAGATAGAGGAAATTAGAACTGGATTCACCATCTATGTAAAACATGTATGAAATATTTGAATTTACCCTAAAAAAGGAATTAAACTGATTCCTAGTTGCTATAATATATTGCATATATTATTTTAAGCATAAACACAGAAAACTGTAAAGCCACATGATAAACATTTTGAACAACAAAACAAACACTGCTGTTGCAGAACTAAATTACTAAGGTAGAGTTGTGAACATTTTTTACATACTATGTATGTAATTTGTACGCATTAAATAATTTAAAATGGCTGTATTTTTGGGTGTTAATAAGGAGTTAAATAGATGTGTAATACCTTACATTTTTTTTTTTTACATAAACAAAACATTGTAAGGCAATAAAAAAGAGAAATAATGAAAAAGAAGGATTACAATATAAAACACACAGCCCGTAATAAACCTAGGCTGACATGAATGCAGGCCATAACAATGTTGTACCTTTTGTGTTTCCTTAAAAAAATGTAAGTGATATATTTAAAGTTTTTTTTTTTTTTTTTTTATAAGATAATTTAGCTTAACATAATCAAGCTTAATTTAAAGATAATTTGGTAAATTTTAATTTTTTGACTCCTATTTTTTATGCATAGGCAGAAATACTTTACTCCATTCACAAAACTTCACTAAACCTGTAAAGGTAACTGCTCACAATTTCAACATTTCTTGTTTCTCTAATGATAGAAACCATAAGAATATGGAGTTGTGATTTTTAATTTTTTTTTATGTTTTAATTGCAATTTGAGAATGCTATTTAGTTCTATAATTTCCATTTACTCTGTTCATGTTGTAAGTCCCTTTAAGCACATCTTCATTCATTTTCTCACCGAAAAAGAATGCAAACAGAAAGCATGTTTATAAACATACTAATTTTGGCCACAAGAGGTCTCTCTTGCCACAGGGTTAGAGACACTGAATTTTTTTTTTTTTTATTTTACTCAAAGGGACAATTCTGCCTTTTAGATCAAAATGCTGCACGTTAAGTGTTATGCTAGAAAAGATATAATTCCTCCTTACCTTGTTCTCCTGCTGATGAGTAGATGATGGTTTGACTGAATAAATCATCTCAGATATTTTAATAAAGAATAGGTATACTTTACAAAAAGTTTGAGCTTTCACCTTGTCTCCAAAAGGTTAGGAATCTGACCAGATAGAACAATATGCTTTAGTAAAAAGTGACTTTTGATAGAGACAAAACAGCATGATCCTTAAAATTGAAGAATAAGGACACCTTGGATCTAATATATGTACTTAGATCCTATCATTGCAAGCCAGAAAGCTTTTATATTCATTTTTTGGGAATAACCAGTTGTATTCTTTAGTGATGTTCCATTAGGCTTTTGAAAGTAAAATGTGTCATTTTGTTGTTACTCCTGTGTTATAACTTTAAAGGCACATCTAACATTAGGCAGAAT
The DNA here is from genome assembly GCF_037356315.1 of Lithobates pipiens. Lineage (NCBI taxonomy): Eukaryota > Metazoa > Chordata > Amphibia > Anura > Ranidae > Lithobates > Lithobates pipiens. Next base: position 210,642,164 of record NW_027507903.1, read on the forward strand.
TTCTGTTTATAATGACATATTTCAAGACAAAGACGCATTATGCTCTTTTTTAGTTAAAGAGCATAACGTAACACAAAAGCAACATGCCACAAATGAACATAAAGTGAACATCAAATCCTGATTGATATAAAGTATCATGGAATGCAACTGTGCTTTGAACCTAGACTTGATATACTAAATGACAACAAAACTCAAATAGGATTTCTGAAATGCTGACCTACATAGTGACCATTGTAGAAAAATAAATCTTATTCAAAAGTATTATTGTAAACAAGGACTTTATTCACATTCTTAAGGATAAGATATTATCAGACTGTGACATCCCTGTCTACACATGAACAGAAATAACATACAAACACATGCAGTTGCTGTTGTTATCAATATAAATAACATTATTTATTTATACTTTTTTTTTTTTTTTGCAAGCCTTTCTATTTGTTTCAATTTATGTACTATATGTTGACTCTGTTTTATATTATTAATTAGTATTGTTAAATTCTTATTTGCAAACTGTACAGTCCTGTGTTTTGTATAAATGCTTTATGTAAAGAAAATATTACTAATAATAATAAATATAAGTAAATTTAACATGTTTCAGTGTTTGCACTGAAAACACATTTATGGATCTGCTGTAAAACATGCATCCTCTAGTAAAAAAAAAAAGAAAAAGTTCCTAGCCATTTTTTGCTTTAAATATTGCGTTAGACTTTTTTGGCTTGATTCAAAATAAGTAAAACGAGCACTAATTAAAAAATAAATCTACATCATCTTGGTATACTTTATAACATTTGGGTGTAACATACGTATACATATACAAGGAGCTCCATACATTCATTTTAAAATTAATTTGATATACTGTATTGTCGTCATTTTAGATAATGTAAATAACTATAATGGGATCCAGGAATTACGAAAAAGTGAACCCACCTAGACCTGATGTTGTGGTTATGGGTGGATGCTGAGAGAATTGCCAGTAAAAGCTGAAATTGACCTTAAACCTTTTAGGGGAGCTCTCCCTGCACTGCAAGAGTTAAATGCTTTGTTTATTCCTAGGGTACCAGTAAAAAGCACTGTTATTTACATTAGCCCTCACTCCCTTGCATCCAGCGCACATCTCTTCTCCTTGACACTCCGGCTTGTGGGCAGTCCCTCAGCGTCACCACGTGCAATGAAGGGCTATTGCATTATAGTTCATGACGTCAGAGTTCCAGAGACCACCAGAGCATCTTAGAGAATAGGCTGCAGCAGCTGATCTTATAACACGGAAGGAGCCTGCAAGAGTGAGGGAATAGTTAACCTCCCTGACGGTATGATTATTTCAGATTTTAGGAGCTGAAAGCGGTACAGTTATTTTGCATGAAAATTTGGCGTTTTATATTGTAGTCCTGTAATTCTTAGGAATAACTCTCTTAAATCTGTCCAAACCAGAGTCTAGCAGACATCCAAGGTATGATAAAGTTTGTAAAATGAAATCATAAATTATAATATAATAAATAACTATAAATAATTATACCAAATAACAATATAACAATAATAAAAATTATTCCATAATGTAATCAAATCAAAAACACTGAAATTTGCTCAGTCGTAGAATTGTCACTGTCATTACTTTTCAGTATTTAATGATGGATCTCCCCACAAATCGCTATCGCTCAATTCTGCAAGTGATTGTAATTTATTATCGCTGTTTTCTAGCTGGTCTAAAACCATTTTTGATGTAAAGGGACAGTTTTGGTTGCTATGGACAATCTCCAGTTTCCAGGCATAAAGAACAGTTTTTATATTATAAAACTGCATGCAGGACACTGGGCAGAACACTAGGGACAAAGAGGAGGTGAAATAGTTACATACAGCAATGTAATCTGTAAGATTACATTATACTGTATGTATAGTGTGTGTTTCATTTTTTGAATTTGGTGCCGTTCTCCGTTCCCGTGCATCACAACACTCGCAGGGAATGGAGATCAGCTCTGTGATAGATTGAGCGGAGCACGGCTCGCTCGTACAGCGGGGGGGGGGGGGCCATCGCTGGATCCAGGGGAGAAGGTAAGTAAACTCTCCCTGCATTCAGCGATGCGGTCCCGAGTCTGGCTCGGGGTTACCGCTTTTGGTATAGAATCTCCACCCCGAGCCAGACTCGGGAATACCGCCAGGGGGTTAAGTAAAAGTCCCTTTTACTGGTGCCCTAGGCATAAATAAGCACTTAACATTTGCAGTATGGGAGAAGCCCAACCTTCGTCATAATAAATGGAATCAGAAACCCTGCTGAAATCACCCCATTGTTTCTCATCCCCTAAGACATGCAAATATGTTTTGATGATTTAGCTAGCTGACAGTCTTCCACAACAAATCAGTTACAGGAAGTCAAATCCTTTATAACAAAATAAATAAACAAATAAAGTTGTAGGCGATCACCTAGAATTTTTTGTGTCTCCTTTATCTCCAGTAATAAACCTTTAGTCTGAAACAGTTTAACCACTTGCTGACCAGCCGCCACAGTTATACTGCGGCAGGGCGGCTGTATTGCATGAATCGTCATACCAGTAAGGCGCTTAATTTAATAGATACAGCATGCGCCAGAGTCAATGCACGTGGCCAGAAGTCGTGATGTCCGTCAGCCACCCGCGATTGCTCCACAGAGAGGCAGAACGGGGATCTGCCTTTGTATACAAAACAGATCCCTGTTCTGTCAGGGGAGTACAGTGTAATCATCTGTTCCTAGCGATTAGGAACAGTGATCTCTCTGTACTTCCTGTCAGTACACTCCCTTGATCACCCCCTAGCATTAACCCTTCCCTAGCATTAACCCTTCCCTGCTAGTGATATTTATTCAATAACCAGTGCATTTTTATAGCACCGATCACTGTATAAATGTCACTGGACCCAAAAAAGTGTCAAAAGTGTCTGATCTGTCTGCCGCAATGTCACAGTCTAGCTAAAAATCACTGATCACAGCCATTATTAGTAAAAAAATTTATAATAATAAAAATGCCATAAAGCTATCCCCTATTTTGTAAATGATATAAAATTTGAGCAAACCAATCAATATATGCTTTTTGCTATTTTTTTGTACCAAAAATATGTAGAAGAATATATATTGGCCTAAACCGATGAAGAAATTAGTTTTTTAAATTTTTTTGTTGGAATTATTATTAAAGCTAAACGTAAAAAATATTGTTTTTTTTTTCAAAATTGTAGGTCTTTTTTTTGTATAGCACAAAATATAAAAACCATAGAGGTGATCAAATACCACCAAAAAATTGTGGAAAAAACAGGCCATCAACGACTGTGCAATTAAAGCAACACAGTGCCGTATCGCAAAAAAATGGCCTGGTCATTAATGGGGTAAATCCTTTGGGGGCTGAAGTGGTTAAATAAGCAAAAATTAAACAGAAAAGGTGTATGTACTGAAAATTAGAATATTTCTGTCATCTAATCACTGAGAATACAATGCAGTTCTTTTTTTTAAATAACAATTTTGCACAAAACGTTTGGTGATAAAGTCATAAATATGATAAATAATCAAAATACGTAACAAAAGTTTTTCGGAGTGTTAGTGACTTGGTGATTGTCCATGAAATGCTAGCTATAAATAATCTTTCCTGATGGAATTGTGTGTATGATGAGCATTACTATGGCTTAAAATGTGTTTTTCTGTTATTCCTAGGCATCTGTTATTTTATATTTTCCTCACTTCTGTGAAATTAGATGTCTTCCATGTCAATGCCAGTTCATCTCTTCTTTACACTATATTTACAATTACCTGAGTGAAATCTCACACTTTTCTCTACTTTCCACCTCTCCTCCTTTGTCACTGACATCATCTTTTCAGGAAAATACCTCTTCTGTCATTATTCTAGTTACACATTATAATAATACACACCAGTATATCCCAGGCTACTCCAGACATGCAACAGACATTTTCTTTCTACTATTTTTATCATCAGCTGACAGTACACCATGGTGGTAATAGGTGCACCCCATCTTCAGTTATTTACAGGGTTAGCAAGCAGAACATAGACAGCTGTAAATTGATCCTGATCTGTACATGAAGCCCCTCGCTGTCTCTTAATTCCATGATGCAGACTGTCCTGATATCACAAAGGAAACTTTATGAACTTTGTGAACTCTGTATAAATATTGTTTACCTAAAAACTTTAAGAAAAAGAGCATACAAATACATAAGCCTCCAGTTAATATATAATGACTAATTCTATTTTCAAATGTAGTTTGTATGATTACTTCTAGTATTTCCTACACAAAATCTGAAGTTTTGGACCAGGCTCACTTGAGGAGTTTATAAATGTACAATACCATGAAACAAAAATTTACAAAGTGAGGGTGCTTTCAAAAATAATAAAATTAATAGTTTTTATTTGTTAATTAACAATCTACAAAGTGCATAAACAGAAAAAAAAAAACTTAAAGACAGCCATAGATGGTTCAAATCTCGCCCAGTTCAGCAGGAACCAGCCGGGATTCGAACCATATATGGGCAGGCTGGTTTACCCAAGTTGAACCATCGATTGACTTAAGTACAACCAGCATGTCAGATTTTCAGCATAAAATTAGTAAAATTAGCGCTAAGATTTTACAGGCATATAGTCTAATGCAGCCTTTTTTCAACCCTGGTGTGCCTTAAGGTTTCTTAAGGGTGCCTTGGCAAAAATACATAAAAATTGCCCCAAAATTTTAAAAAAGGCAGCTGATGGATAAAGCCTGCCTTTTAGTTACACAAAGCCACACGTTTTCATTGTGCATCATTACGACCTTCTAGCCGGCGGCATCGTAACAACCAATGACCCTTCCCTGCCCTTCCCTGTTAGTGCTGGAGGTACATTAGCTGAGTGATGGAGAAAAACTGAGGGAGAAGAAAAACATTGGAATACTAGTAAGTACCAGTGTGCAAAAGTGTATTGGATTTGGAAGAATAAATCACCTCTAACATTGGGTGTCCTACGTGTTTGGTTGTTGATGTATTATGGTAAACTATTAGAATAGGTTTTTACATTTTAGAATGGGGTGCCTGGAGACTTTACATAATTTTAAAGGGTGCCTTGAGATTTCCAATTAGTTGGGCCAGCGGTTGTCTTCATGGTCTTCACCAAAGACTTGTCACTAAAAAGCCACACCTTCAACATTAAACCAAAGCCAAGCAACTTGCCTTTAAACAAAAACACAAGATGTTGTGAACATAAAAATGGAAGCAGATGCTCTGGACCAATGAGTCCACATTTGAAATAGCTGGCAGTTACAGCGGTTTGTTCAACAAAGGCCTGGAGAATGGAACAAGGATAAGTGCCTGTAATCAAAAATGAAGCATAGTGGAGGTTGCAAGATTGGAGCTGAATTTCAACACATGGACTTGGTCGGAGTGAGTGATCCCTCAATGAGGGAAAGTACCAGTGGATACCTATACCACCAAGGAGGCATCTGATCAATCGGAAATTCATTCTGCAGCAGGGCAATAATCCTAAAATATAAAGCAAATGTCATGCGAAACTATCTTCAATGAAAAAAAGAACACAGGGTTCTGGAAGAGATCATATGTCCCCCACAAAGCTCTGATCTTAACATTATTAAGTCTGCCTGGGATTACATGAACAGACAGAAACAACCAGGATACCTTAGATTCACAGAAGAACTATTTGGAACAGCCTATCTGCTGAGTCCATAAAAAAAAAAAAAAAAAAAAAAACCTGTGTGCAAGTAAACCTAGGAGAGTTAATGATCTAGGACGGTTTATGCCAGGGGTGTCCAAACTACGGCCCTCCAGCTGTTGCAGAACTACACATCCCATGAGGCATTGTAAAACTCTGACATTCAAAGACATGACTAGGCATGATGGGGATTGTAGTTCCTGAACAACTGGAGGGCCGTAGTTTGGACACCCCTGGTTTATGCTGTTTTGAAGGCAAAACACCATATATTGATTTTGATTTTTTTATGCACTTTGTAGGATGTTATTTGTTAAATAAAGCCTATTTATTGCATCCCTTTATAGGTGCCTACAATTTTTGCACAGTACTGTAACTGTAGTCTTGTTTCTCACACAGCGGTTAGAATAGTTTTATGTTTCAGGTGCTAGTGATGTCTTATGGCAGCCAAACAGATTTCTGGCAGAGCTCAAGTATGCTTCAGGAGGAAAGGCTGTGACACCGTGACACTGAGAAACATAATTGCAAGCTCTGGAAATGATATGACAAGCTTCAGAGACAGAGCAGATGCCAGCCAAACTGCGAAAAAGTAAGTTCACTTTTTGTGTACATACACATATTGGACCCTAGCACCATTTTCCACATAGCCGTATAGAGCTCCCCCTACTCCCATTGAGAACAAGCAAGATATCAACAATATATGGATAGGTGAGTATGTCACTTATCATGGATACTGGGGTAAGTGGAGGACATTAGAGCCTATGCGGGGAAAGAAAACCCCTAAAATTGCACATTCTCTTTGAATAAACAATTAAAATACATATTTAAATTCCTGTTAGAAAATTAGCAATTAACCATCAGTATGAAATCATGCATTCAGATGTATGCAATCTGCAGATAACCATAAAATTCATGAAAAAAATTGCTGTCCATTGAATTAAAGTGGAAGCACAGTCAAATACTAACTAAGCCTATGCTGACTAAACTGTAAAGGAAAGAAGTCTATATTTACCTATGCTAAGAACAATCTGGCCCAGTCACATGATCTCTCCAGGGGGTGGCCTCAGTGAGGAGGAGAGATCACCAACAATGGCTGCAGCTCCTCTGCGATGATGTCACCCATAGGCTTACAATGGGGCATCCCATTGTTGACAGTCCCTTCTCTATACTGAAGCCGGCGCTGGGACTCAATTATGTGACTAGACCATTGTGGCCTCAGAATAGGTAAGTATACAGATCTTTTGCATGGTAGATAGAATAGGCTTAGAATGGAATGGGAGTAGGTTTAGGTATAGTTCGTTTAGGACTGAAATTCCACTTTAAAATTGATCTCTGGGAAAAATCCATAGTTACTCTTGCATCAGGGGTCATTTATTACCTTATCCAAGCCATGGATAACTTCCCTCTGACACTCTTGGTTTTGAGCGGGCCCTCCAGGTCTTTTCTTACAATGCAAGAATGCAGTTCCTGCACTGAATTTGATGATGTCAGAGTGCCTGGGATGAAATGAATGGCAAAGAGCAGTGACTTTGGGGCACCTGTCATATGTAAAGGAGGAAGCCCATGGGAACAAGAGAAATGGTAATTAGCTTTTTAATGGTGTCCTAAAGAAAAACAAGCATTGAACCCTTGCAGTATAGTTGGTAACCTTGGATTTTTAGCCTTAAGATCAGATATGCAAATATTCAAAGAATACAATCGTTATTATCATGATTTAATTAACCCTCTTTGCAATCCTGTTTAGACACTTTTGTGATTAACACATCAGTGTTACTTTGCATAGCCAGTATAATGTCATCACTTTTCACAACACTAATCTCCATTACATCTACATTATAATTCCTCTGTCGTCTGTTATTGGACTATAAAAGAGCTTCAACTCAGGTACTCCCTGTGTTCTCCATCTCTTTGGAAAGGCCTGAATACCTGTCTTAGTTGCTAGCATAATTTTAGTTTGGCAGGATTGAGCAATTCAATACAGTCTGTAAGGCTCACTGTGCATAACGTTTCACTCTCAGAGAGTTACACTAAAGCCCCATACACACTATCAGATTTTCTGCTGATTTTTGTCTTCAGATTTACCAAAGCCATGTAGTGCAAGGGCCTGCCTGATTGAATACAAATTGAAACTCCTAAGGTTTGACCTCATATTATATGGTTTTGGTAAATCTGAAGACAAAAATCAGCAGAAAATCTGATAGTGTGTATGGGGGTTAAAGTGGTGTTGCACTCAAAAAATAAAAAATCATTAATATTCCTGAAAATAAATAAATAAATAAACATTTGGAAATTTTTTTTTTAACTCACCTCTAAATGCCCGTTGCTAGGGGGTCCCTCGTAGTCTGCCTCCTTCAGTGCCTGGGCTGGTGACATCACTTCCCCTTGGCGCAGGAAGGGCTCAGCTCTGCCCCCTCCCTCCTGACAGGTCTCAGGTGAATGTGCGGCCAATCACAGTGAGTGGCGCCGCACACGCATGCACAGTGGGTGCCTAGCTGTAGAGCCGCAGCCGGGTGCCCACAGTTACAAAGTCGGCGCCGCCAAGCAGAGGGGGGATGAGCGGGGCCTCGATCCCCCACATCGCTGGACCCTGGGACGGGTAAGTGTCAGATTATTAAAAGTCAGCAGCTGCAGGATTTGTAGCTGCTGACTTTAATTCTTTTTTTTTTTAAATGGAAACTCCTCTTTAACACATATATTAAATAATGTATGTTGAAATATATATAGTATTGATTTTTTAAATGCATTCATTACTGGACTAGGGGAAGTGTTACTTTAGACAATAACAGTAAAAACAATTATCTTCACATATTTAGAAAAGAGGTATAAGGTCAGCAGCAGCCAATAGATCTAGAGTTGATATTTAACATATATTCAAACAGGGCCAGGTTTCCTTTTTTTCAGGAAAGATGTATGTTTTTTTTCTTTTTTACTTACTTGCTTTGTGTCACATGTCACACAGTCTTGTGCATTTAAAGGACACATTCAGAAAACTATAAAAAAACAATCCAGCCCACCTCCCTAACTCCCTAAATACACAAAACTGAACTATACCACTCCCTTCCTGCAGGTGGTTGCTTTTCTCCCCTGACAGTACAGCCTTTTATGTTGTCTTTGACTCAGGTGATAAAAAAGCAAGTGGCAGGCTACATGCACAGTAACGTGCTTTAGAATGCATTATACTGAAGGACCATTATACAGTGCCTTGAAAAATTATTCATACCCCTTGAAATTTTCCACATTTTGTCATATTACAACCAAAAATGTAAATGGATTTTATTGGGATTTTATATAATAGACCAACACAAGGTGGCATATAATTGTGAAATGAAAGAAAAAATATGAATGGTTTTCAATTTTTTTTTACAAATAAATATCTGAAAAGTGTGGTGTGCATTTGTATTTAGCCCCCTGATACCGCTAACTAAAATCTAGTGGAACCAATTGCCTTCAGAACTCACCTAAATATTAAATAGAGTCCCCCTCTGTGTAATTTAATTTTATCATAAATACAGCTGTTCTGTAAAACCCTCAGAGGTTTGTTAGAGAACCATAATGAACAGCACCATGAAGGCCAAGGATCACACCAGACAGGTCAGGCATAAGGTTGTGGAGAAGATTAAAGCAGGGTTAGGTTATAAAAACATATCTCAAGCTTTGAACATCTTTGATCACTGTTCAATCTATCATCTGAAAATGGAAAGAGTATGGCACAACTGCAAACCTACCAAGATATGGCCATCCACCTAAACTGACAGGCAAGGAGAGCATTAATCAGAGAAGCAGTAAAGAGGCCCATGGTAACTCAGGAGGAGCTGCAGAGATCCACAGCTCAAGTGGGAGAATCTGTCCACAGGACAACTATTAGTCGTGCAATCCACAAATCTGACCTTTATGGAAGAGTGGCAGGAAGAAAGCAATTGTTGAAGGAAAGCCATAAGAAGTCCCGTTTGTGAGGGGCCATGTGGGGGACACAGCAAACATGTGGAAGAAGTTGCTCTGGTCAGATGAGACCTAAATTGAACTTTTTGGCCTAAAAGCAAACTGCTAGTTTTAAATGAGGCATGGGTTCACATTCCAGCAGGACAACAACCCTAAACATACAGCCAGAGTACAGTATCTCACAAAAGTGAGTACACCCCTCACATTTTTGTAAATATTTTATTATATGTTTTCATGTGACAACACTGAAGAAATTACACTTTGCTACTTTGCTAATGTAAAGTAGTGAGTGTACAGCTTGTATAACAGTGTAAATTTGCTGTCCCCTCAGAATAACTCAACACAACCAAAAATGTCTAAACTGCTGACAACAAAAGTGAGTCCACTAAAAAGTGAAAATTTCCAAATTGGGCCCAAAGTGACAATATTTTGTGTGGCCACCATTATTTTCAAGCACTGCCTTAACCCTCTTGGACATGGAGTTCACCAGAGATTCACTTCTTGCCACTTGAGTCCTCTTCTACTCCCCCATGCATTGATGCCATCACGGAGCTGGTTGATGTTAGAGACCTTGTGTTTCTCCACCTTTCCGTTTGAGAATGCCTCACAGTTGCTCAATAGGGTTTAGGTCTGGAGACATGCTTGGCCAGTTCATCACCTTTACCCTCAATTTCTTTATCAAGGCAGTGGTTGTCTTGGAGGTGTGTTTGGGGTCGTTATCATGTTGGAATACTGCCCTACGGTCCAGTCTCTGAAGTGAGGGGATCATGCTCTGCTTCGGTATGTCACAGCACATGTTAGCATTCATGATTCCCTCAATGAACAGTAGCTCCCCTGTGGCAGCAGCACTCATGCAGCCCCATACCATTATACTCCCATGGGATGTGTAGTTCCGCAACAGCTGGAGGGCCGTAGTTTGAATATCCCTGGACTATCACATAAAATCCTATTAAAATACATACGTTTTTGGTTGTAGCATGACAACGTGAACCACATGAGCAATGTGCTTGGTTAAGTAAAGCATAGGCTTAATGTGCATAGGGAAAGATCAATGTAGTGCCTGTAGGCACTGATATTTTAAAGGAGTTGTAAAGGCAGAAGGTTTTTTATCTTTTATCTTACCTTATCATTCTATGCATTAGGATAAAAAGCCTTCTGTGTATAGCAGCCGCCCTAACACACCCTAATACTTACTTGAGCCCCATCTCTATCCAACAATGTCCATTGTCTGTCCAGGACTCTCCCTTCTGATTGGCTGAGACACAGCAGTGGCGCCAATGGCTCCCGCTGCTGTCAAAGTCAGTTAGCCAATCTGGAGAGAGAGGGGGTGGGCCGAATGGCAGCTCTGTGTCTGAATGGACACACATAACTGCAGCTCGGGTTGGGTGCCTCCCATAGCAATCTGCTTGTGGTTACGGCACTCGACAGAAGGGATGGGGCCAGGAGTGGTGAAGAGGGACCTGGAAGAGGAGGATCTAGGCTGCTCTGTGCAAAACCACTGCACAGAGGTGATAAGTATAACATGTTTGTTATTTAAAAAAAAACACAAGACTTTACAATCGCTTTAAAGTAGATATAAACTCTAACTTATTGTCCTGTAGGATGAAAATTGCCATGCATCTTGGGGTATTTTGCTGATATGTGTCCTGTAGTCTCTTTACAGCCTCTCCACACTCGCATCTTTTACAGTTATGAATGAATGTGTGTTTTTATTTAAAAAGGCAGTTTTTTGTATAAACTGTGTAATATTCCAGTTCAAAATGCATCAGTACAGAAGCATATTTCTTCCTTTGGGAAGGTATGTGACAAAACGATTTGCAGGCAGGAGATTGTGGAAGACAGGGCTGAGTGTTTTCACCCCATAGCACAAAGTGCTCAGACAAGGACCTTTATATCAGTATTACCAGCTGCTAAAGAGCATATAGCATATTGGTGGTCGGGTTTACATCTACATTAACAAACTATACTTGTGCTCTTTTAATTTCAGTGCTGGGGATTTGTATTTATCTACACAGATCTGTACACCCAAAATTATTTTTTATCTGTCTGCAATAACTAATTGATGGGGTATCTTCACTTATTTTTATGTTAGGCTATAACTACAAATTTTGGATGAATAAAGCACACCAGGCACATGTTGTTGACAGACCATCTAAAAGCTGTTTTTTTTCGCATTGTTTAACCACTTGCCGACCGCCATATAGCAGAATGATGGCGGAAGAGTGGTTGTGCTATCCTGACCGGATGTCATATGACATGATCAGGATATCAGGATAACACAGCCAGCGCGCGCAACTCTGATTGTGGTATGGAGCCTCTGACAGAGGCTTCTTACCACATGATGAGATGTGACCAATTAATTACAGCTGATCATCGCATGAACCAGGAAGTGCCGGTAAACATTTTTCGTCAATTCACACTGACAAGGAGAGCTGATCGGCAGCTCTCCTTGTCAGAGGGGGGTCTGTGCTGATAAAAGGTGCCCATCAGCTGCCAATCAGTGCCCAACACCTGCTAGTGTGTCCCCATAATAAACGCCTATCAGTGCCCACAACAGTGCCAATCAGTGCCCACAACAGTGCAAATCAGTGCCCAAAAAGTTCCAATAAGTGCCCCATCAGTAATGCTTGTCAGTGCCCTATCAAAGTGCCAATCAGTGCAACTCAGTAATGCCTGTCTGTAGGTTCTCATCAGTGCTGCCTATCCAGTGCCACCTATCAGTGCCAATCAATGTCCTTCAATGCCACCTATCAGTGCCCATCAGTGCTGCCTATCAGTACCATGAGTGCCGCCTATAAGTGCCGTCTGTGCCCGCCTATCAGTGCCACCTATCAGTGCCTATCAGATTTTTTTTTTAATTGTCGGTCTTTTTTCGTTTATAGCACAAACATTTAAAACCGCAGAGGTGATCAAAAAACACCAAAAGAAAGCTCTATTTGTGGGAAGTTAAATGATAAAAATTTTATTCAAATTGTCATTCAAAGTGCGACAGCGCTGAAAGCTAAAAATTGTCCGGGGCAGGAAGGGGGGAAGTGCCTCATAAGGAAGTGGTTAAAAAAAGTGCAAGCACAGTGTGCACATAAACCACTCACATTACCCACACCCCCTATCCCTTAGATTAAAGTGGTTCTAATGTTAAAACTAGGCATTCGGACAAATTTATCATTATTCAGAGATTTGGAAATTCTGAATACCCAAATTACTGTATAAATGAAGTCAATTGAATGCTCCGAATAACAAAACAAAATTTGTCCGAATTCCGACATTTGAATTGAAATTCAAATCAAATTATAGATCAAATTCCAGTGGGATTCAAACTGTAAACATGTTTCTGAAATCAAAGACTGTGTGTGTTATTAGATTGCCATTTCAAAATAATGCTGTTTTAGTTAAGCCAAAGGTGCTTTAACCACTTGCTTACTGGGCACTTAAACCCCCCTCAATCCCAGACCAATTTTCAGCTTTCAGCGCTGATGCACTTTGAATGACAATTGCGCGGGCATACAACACTGTACCCAAATGAAATTTTTATCATTTTTTTCCCACAAATAGAGCTTTCTTTTGGTGGTATTTAGTTACAGCTCGGAGTTTTATTTTTTTGCTAAACAAACAAAAAAAGATGCAAAAAAAAAAAAATCATGTTTTAATAGTTTGTTATAAAATTTTGCAAACGGGTCATTTTTCTCCTTCATTGAAGTGCGCTGATTAGGCGGCACTGATAGGCTGCATTGGTGGGCACTGATGGGCTGCATTGGTGGGCACTGATGGGCTGCATTGGTGGGCACTGATAGGCTGCACTGGTGGGCACTGATAGGCATAGTTAAGGCGGCACTAATAGGCACAGATAAGGCGGCACCGATGGGCACAGGTAAGGCGGCACTGATGGGCAAAGATGGGCACAGATAAGATGGCACGGATGGGTGGCACGGATAAGTGGCACGGATGGGTGGCACGGATGGGCACTGATAGGTACCACAGATAGATGGGACTGATGGGCACTGATAGGTGGCACTGATAGGTGGCTCTGATAGGTGGCACTGCTGGGCACTGATGGGCGGCACTGCTGGGCACTGATGGGCGGCACTGCTGGGCACTGATGGGCGGCACTGGGGTGCAGCACCTTTGAGGCAGATTTTGGGTGGCACTGTGGGTGGCACTGCTGGGTGGCACTGTGGGTGGCACTGTGGGCACTGCTGGGTGGCACTGTGGGCACTGCTGGGTGGCACTGTGGGCACTATGGGCACTGCTGGGTGGCACTGACAGGGGGGCACTTACTTTATTTCAGGATGGCACTGCGGGTGGCAGGTGGGCACTGGCAGGGGGCAGGTGTCCGTTTAAATTGCTGGCCGTGATCGGGACTGATGTCCCGAACACGGCCGCCGGCGATCGGCTTTTTTTTTTTCTCCTCGCGCTGTCAGCGCGAGGAGGAATACTAGCCGATTACCGGCTCCGTTTTATCACATGATCAGCTGTCATTGGCTGACAGCTGATCACGTGATAAGGGGTCGGGATCGACCCCTTACACGGATCGGTGATCAGGCGAGTCTCACGGACTCGCCGATCACAGAGCGCGCCGCGCGCGCCCCTCAGGGGGCGCGCAGGCCGCTCGTATCCGGGATGACGTCAATAGACGTAGTCCCGGAAATGTGGGTCCGCGCTATTGCCGTCATTTTGCAATAGCGCGGTACCCAAGTGGTTAAAGAGTGTTTGTAATTATTTGATGAAGATTTTTCTTTTGTTTGTTTACTTTGCCACATTTGAATAGAACATTTTTTTTAAAGTTTTCCATTCGACCAATTCAAAATTTATCGATTCGAACATTTCAAACCGAAAAAAATCTGTAAATTCGAAAGAAAATTGAAAAAGACATAAAATTAATTCCGAATATGATCTCTGAATATGGATTCGGAATACGAATTGAAGAAATCAAACAAATTTAACAAAACTAAATAACTAGCTTAACTAATTTAAACTAAACAAAAAGAAACCATTTTTTTGTCATGCACATGTCTAGTTAAAACATTTTTACCTTAATACATTCCCTGCATTAAGGTGAAAAAAGCCCCACCGCATGTTGTGCCCCCTGTAAACACTTATGCCACGTACACACATGATCGGAACTTCGGCCAGCAAAAGACAGATGAGAGCTTTTGATGCGAACGTGTGTATTCTCCATCTGAATTTTGTTGGCCGAATTTCCACCAGCACGGCATTAGGCATCCGCAACTTATTCTGGAGTGCTGACAGGGGATGACTCCTCCAAATTATCAAGCGAAAGAGGGGGGTAGCCCCTGAAAGTCATACACCTGTAGTATCCTAGAGAGGTGCATGGAGTGGCAACCTCAGCCTGGACCCAAATAGGTCACTCCCCCAGCGTATTTCACTCCCCCCCCGAGTCTGTCTGCAGCGGCGTTGCTCCTTTTTTATGCTCTCACAAGAAACACTGAGAGCAGCGGGAGTCAGTCAGTCAAATCCTGTCAACTCCTGTGAGGGGGGAGTGGGATTCTGGCCCAGCCACACCATATGTGTGTACAGCGCATGGCTTGTTATGAAGGCATCCGCAAAAAGAAGAAGCAGACAGCTCCAGCAGGGTACCAAAAAATGGGAGGCAAGCCACCTCTTTGTAAAATAAGATTGCACAGAGCATATGTCTCACATATTTTTATTTATTTATTTCAATTTAAAAAAAAGGTTTATTACCATTTAAATAAAAATTCTAAATGCACTGGTTAGGCCTTTTGTTCCTGAATACAACTGTTCAGCTGCTGACCAACTTTACACTGCTGTATTCTCTATAGCATCTTAATTTTGTTTAATTTAGAAATTCTTTATGCAATATTAATAGGTAAATGAATACAGTCAGTGTGACTTAAGGGCACACAGTGCAAAATGATGTAACTATGTAGTAAGTTATGGAAGTAACTGCCTAAACACTAGGGATGGCCGAATGGTTTGGCCCGAGCATAAGTTCGGGCCGAACTTTCGTTGTTCAATGAACATCCGAACAAACAGGTCGTTTGACTGTTTGTTCGGCCCCCTGAACTGACCATAATGCATTGCGGTGCTCAACAGTGCATTGCAAGCCCTGATTGGCTGAAGCAGTGAAATCTTGACTTTATCAAATCATGGATTATTCCCTCCCCACAGTATAAAAGAATTATTTCAATGTCAGCTATTTTCAGTGTGATTTCGACATGGAGAGAGATAGAACAGGGCTCTGTTCAGTGCTGTTAGTTAATTAGTGTGCTACACTGTGCTATTTTACTTCAATTGTCAGTGTAGAATATTAGTTTAGTGTCAGTCTACGGATAGTGTGAGTGTAATGAGGAGGACCATCATTCAGCTTTGCATAGTTTGCAGCTAGAGTAGGGACAGCTCAGATAGTTTCACTGTAGTGTAGTGAGACTGCGTCATTCATACATCAGTGTAGAGAAGGGACAGCTCAGATCAATTCAATGTAGTGTAGTGAGACTGTACCAGTAATTTTTACAGTAGTGTATAGCTAGAGTAGGGACAGTTCAGATAGTGTCAGTGTAGTGACGGTTGAACACTTCGATTTGATTGTTTTTCTGCAAGTTTAAATTAACACTATTTACTTCTGTGTACGATACTTCCAGTTTAACGGGATATTGTTTTGTGTGCGTTACTGCCAGTTTAACAGCATATAGTTCTGTTTTCATTATTGCCAGTTTAACAGCATATCGTTTTGTGCATTACTGCCAGTTTAATGCCATATAGTTCTGTTTTCATTACTGCTAGTTTAACGCCATATAGTTTTGTGAATTACTGCCAGTTTAATGCCATTTACTTCTGTGTGTGGTATTGCCAGTTTAGTGCCAAATAGTTTTGTGTGCGTTGCTGCCAGTTTAACTCCATATAGTTTTGTGTGTGTTACTGCCAGTTTAATGCCATATAGTTTTGTTTGTGTTACTGCCAGTTTAACGCCATGTAATTTTATGTGCATTACTGCCAGTTTAATGCCCTATAGTTCTGTGCGTCACTGTACGTTTGGCGCAATATATTGCAGTATATTATAGTGTATCTGTGGATTGTGTCTGTGTAGTGTGAGTACTCAAATTAAAGTGCACCAAACACCTATTTAGATTAATTAAAGTGCATATACGTACAGATTTCAACTTCTTCTTTACATTTGCTTATTAGCATCGCCACCCCTCCCTCCCAATAATGTCTGGGAAGAAAACAAGGAGAGACAGACATTCCCTTGGCACTGTAAGGGGGACAGCAACAAATGTGTGCACAAGCAAAGGTGGACGTGGTGGTCAGTCCTCAGGCAGGGCAACATTTCCTCTGTTTAGTGAGTTTGCCCATGCTATTTAGCCACAGCATGCAAAGGAGGTAGTAGACTGGCTTACTAAACCTTCCTCATCATCTGTCACACAATCAGAGGCAAGTGTACAGTCTTCTGCAGTTGCTAGAGTGGATACACCTGCCTCTTTGTCCACCTCTATTCCGGCCATAGCCCCAACATCAGCCATTGAGGAGTCAGCTGAGTTATTTGACCACAGCTTCAGCCACTTGCCCCTTGATGATGCCCAGCCATTACCGGAGACAGATGTTGGTTCTGAGGTTGAGGATGACAGGAAAATGAGCCTAGAGAGAGGGAGGAACACTGGTAGACAAATTGGCATTCATGTTCCCCAATCGGCAGCTTATTGCCATGTTGTCTCCAGTGGAATTGATGAAGATGGAGGAGATGGAGATGATGATGGAGATGATGATGATGAGGTCCCGGATGCAACTTGGGTGCCAGATAGAGCAGAGGAGGAAACTGAAGGGCGGCACAACCCCAAGGAGGCTGACATCAAGAAAGAGTAGAGAGCAGCCTCCCTATTCCATCACATTCTGCAGCTGTTATCTCCCGGCCCACTCCCCAAAGCTCAACTGTCTGGGCCTTTTTCAGCACATCTGCAGCAGATTACACTGTTGCTATCTGCAAACTGTTTCAGGCACATCAAACGTGGCAAAAACACTAACAATTTGGGTACTGTATGCTTAACAAGGCATTTAACGTTGAACCACTCATCCCATTGGCAAGAGCACCTAAAAGCCACACAAAAAGGGCACAAATCTGTCCCTCCTCCTCCTCCTCCTTACCCACTTCAGGCTGCCTCTGTTATACTGAGTCATTTCCTCTCAGCAGCCTCCACTGACAGGGATGATTGTATTGCAAAGGGTGTCTCAGGTCCTAGCAGCACATATGCCAGTAGCACACCATCAGCTGTAGACTGTAGCCAGCAAATTTCTCTGCCCCATCTGCTGCAGTGAAAACAAATACAGTCCCTGCCACCCACATCCCCAGTGTCTAAATGCAAACTTGTAAAAGCTGTTGGCTCTCCAACCTCTGCCTTTCAGCCTGGTGGATTCTGCCCCCTTCCGTGAATTTGCACAATGTGCTGTACCACAATGGCAGGTTCCCATTCACTACTACTTTTCATGTAAGGCTGTTCCATCTCTCTACCATAACATGGAAGGGAATGTTCTGGCATAGTTGGGCAAGGCAGTCAGCCATAAAATCCACCTTACTTCTGACGCATGGTCCAGCAAGCATGGGCAGGGACGATATATTTCGTTCTCAGCACAATGGGTAACGCTGCTTGCAACTCAAAAGGATGCAGAACAGGGCTCAGTGCTGGAGCTTGTTGTGCCCCCATGTCTCCATACAGCTGGTGGTGATGATGCCAGATCTGTGAGCTCTACCCCCTCCTCTTCCTCCTCCTCTGCCACCTCCATGCCCTCCTCTGCAGAATTGTCCTATGAACATCAGTTACCCCCTAAGTGTTCAAAGGACTATTCTCAGGGTAAGGCTAAAAGGTACCATGCAGTGCTTCAGTTGGTGTGTTTAGGGGACAGGAACCACACTGGAGCAGAGATTCTTGCAGCTCTGCAGGGAAAGGCCCAGAGGTGGTTCACACCATGCCAGCTGGAGCCAGGAATGATGGTGTGCGATAATGGCTCAAACCTCCTGTCCACCCTTAGACAGGGAAAGTTGATAGCTGTGCCATGCCTGGTGGTGCAGCGTTTTCTAAATACTGTACATACCCAGGGTTACAAGATGTGCTAAAACTGGCCAGGAGAGTCTGTAGAAATTTCAGGTGGTCATACACAGCCACTGCTCAGTTTGCTGAAATTCAGCAGGAAATCCACCTGCCGGTAAACAGCGTGGTTTGTGACATGCCCAACAGGTGAAACTCAACTTGTCAATGCTGCAGTGGCTATACATGCAGCAGAGGGCCATCAATGAGTACCTGTGCGAATGCGGAACTACGACAGGCTCAGGCCGCCTCTGCTTTTTTTCCCCACACTAATGGCTGATCATTAAGGATGCATGCACTGTATTTTCAGTATTTGAGGAGGCCACAAGAATGGTGAGCTGTGACAGTGCATACAATCCCTGTTGTGTTCCTGCTGGAGCAGACTTTGTGTGGCATTATGGACAGGACACTGGAGGCAGAGCTGCAGGAAGAAGAGCAGGACTTCCTTTCCTCTCAAGGCCCACTTTATCCAGACACCATCATTCCTATATCACAGAACACACAGGAGGAGAGAAGGGGGAAGGATGAGGAGGAATATTATGGAACTTTCATAGGCTTTGAAGAAGAAGAAGACATGCATAAATCTGTAAGCAATGGCTTTCCAATCCCAGGACCCTTGGGATTGTTACTTGTCTGGGAGGAGAAAGTTCCAGATGCTGTCATCCTGAGTGACCCTGAAGAGTCTGCTTCTCAAGCCTCTGCAAATTTGAGGCATATGGGCAACCTCATTCTTCAAAGCCTGCAAAAGGACCCAAGAATATGTGGCATAAAGGAGAAGGATGATTACTGATAGGCAACCCTCCTTGACCACCGTTATAAGGGGTAGGTCTCAGAATTAATCGCATCCCCACAGAGAGTGCAGAAGATAAAATCTCTTGAGGACACATTAAAGATGATTTTATTGAATGTTTTTCCTGACTCCAGTAGGTTACAGTTTTGGGGAAAAACAAATTTTTGAGTCTTCTGTTGGTCAAGAGAGGAGCATTGAAGAAGGCGTCCACCTAAGTGAGACATTTCAGAATTTTTTTAGTCATCACCACCCAGGGCTGTCAGCTTCCACATCCCATCTGCAGCATCGGCATCACATGGTGGATGATTACCTCGGGGCCAAAACAGAGATGGAGAGCTTTCCAGCTGATGATCTACTGACTTACTGGGTCATGAGAATAGATCACTGGCCAGAACTTGCCCAGTATTCTATTGAGTTGTTGGGCTGTCCTGCATCCAGCATACTTTCAGAACGAGCATTCAGTTCTGCAGGAGATTTTGTTACTGATCATAGAATGTGTCTGTCCACAGACTCTGTGGACTGTTTGACTTTTATAAAAATGAATCAGTCCTGGATTACCAGCTATGAAGCCCCTAATGCTGATGTCACTGATTAAGCCTTTTTGGGATGTGGAATCTCTGCAGGACTTCAAGACTGCCTAGCTTTGACGGTGTTCAATCATTTCATCTGGAAGAATGTTTTTGGTATAGGTTTCCTGGGCACAATTAACACCCAAAGACCAATGTTTCAGCACCTGTGTGACAGATGCATATCATTGTAATTTTTTTTTGCCTTCATCAAGAGTACCTCTATAGGGTTAGGGTGGGAAGGTGACCCCGACATCCAAAGAGTAATTTTTCTGCACCTGTTTGACAGGTACATATCATTGCAATTTTTTTTACAGCAAGGCCAATTCATGCTTTCATCAAGAGTACCTCTATAGGGTTACAATGTGAAGGCACCACCTACACCCAAAGACCAATTTTTCTGCAGCTGTTTGACAGGTGCATATTATTGCAATTTTTTTACAGCAATGCCAATTCTTTCTTTCATCAAGAGTAATTCTACGGGGTTACAAGGGGAAGGCGCCACCAACACCCAAAGACCAATTTTTATGCACCCATTACTTCTATCCAAAGTCATACCCGAATTTATCCAAAAAATCTCTAATCTTGTTCCCAGTGCACTACATTTAGTGTATGTAAAATCATTCGGTCATAGAAATGACCATATATATTTAAAAGGGTATAACAAAAATAATAAAAAAGTGTACAAAAATTGAAAAAAGAAAAATAACAAAGAAAAGACAAAAAAGACAGGTTACATGGTTTGCATGACAAAAAAATTGTTGTTAATCTCTGATATAAAGTGGTCTCCGGTACCCAATGCGTTTCTGGTTCAAGCACCTTGTATATGTATTGTGTATGTGTATACAGTCATACGTTGGTCTTACTACAAAAACTAGAAAAAAAAACATATCATAGCAATAAAGAACATGCATATTTGACAACCATAAGGGACAGATGAGCAACAGTAGTTAAAGGCGGCACCCACCATGCAAAATGTTTCACCATGCAACTTGGAGAAATGAAGCACTTCCAGCGGGGGTGTCAATGAATGCCCACTGAGGGCATCAATGGTATGCAAAAATATCAGAGAAAGGGACTTACCTACTGAAATTTTGCCTGATGATCACAAGGAGTCATATGTGGCGAATTGCCAACTGGTAAACAAAGTAAAGAGAAAAAATAAAAATAAACACAATAGAAAAAAAAGAAAAAGAGAAAAAATAAAAGAATATAATAAAGAATAAGAAAATTAAATAAAAAACAATGTAATTCACAGAAAAAATTATTGGACAAAAATAAGCAATATTTCTAAACAATAAATGTTCCTATGTATCCATGTCCATTATCAATCATCTAATCCAACATAATACCAAAAATAGTTTGGAAGAAAAAATGGAATAAAAAAACAAAGAACAGAATATTTACCAAAGTTTGTAGGTTATGAGTAATAGCGCTATCCTAAGCTTTAAAATGTGGTTTCTTATCCATATGTAGCAGACCAGTCCTATAGACCCTCACACTATGCAAATTGCTGAACACCCGGGTTGGTCTATCTCCTGACCTGTCCCTGGGGTTGTTTTTATGTCGGCAAAATGAAATTGAAACGGCATAAGAGGGTCTATAGACATGTACACAGCATAAAAACCTGTAACCCAGATCTCCCACTAGCTAGTCATACTCGCGATGTTCACCAGGGTAAATTCCCTAATATTAGATTTTTGGTACTGGACCTTGTCCACTCCAGCGCCAGAGGTGGGGACTGGGACAATTCTATGCTTCAGAGGGAAACTAGGTGGATAATGGCATTATGGGCCACCTCTTCATCAGGCCTCAATGATTGTATAAGCTACTGCCCCTTCCTAGAGGGTTTACATCAGGCGGATGGTAAGGACTGGGCTAGTTCCCCCTTCTAATCAACATTAGTTGGCTGTCCCCCTCTCTCTTCTCTTTTTCTTTCTCTTTCATTTTCTTGGTTTCTTCACATTGCTTTGTTGTCCTCTCGCCTCCCCTCTTCCATTTTTGGTGAATTGAGGGGTTGGGGGAAACAGGAGAACAGGGGGCATGGTGTTCCTAACTCTGATTTCTTGCCTCTGGCAACCATGCCATCTTGCTCTTTCATGTAATTTCTTCTATATATGGGATAGATCTCAATCTGTGTCCCACTAACTATAGTCCAATATGCAAGCTTATCCCCATTCCCTATGAGCGTTTTAGGTTTCACCTTCCCCCTGCGATGTTCCTTCATTGTAATTTTATCTTTTTTCCACTTGATGGCGCTTTGGCCACAGGGCTGCTGTGACTGCCCGCTGATGGTATTGTTTTGCTATGCAATATATATATATATATATATATATATATATATATATATATATATATATATATATATATATATACATTCGGTTTTTTTAACCTGTGATCACATTGAATCATTTAGTAGACTCTGCACTTGTTTTTTCTTTCCTTTTTTTGTACTTCGTTGGATCCTAAATTTCGTTATGGTTTCACTGCCTCTTACTGTCCTCCACTTGTCTGCCTCTGTGGCGTGCAAGGCACTGCCCCCTTTCTGATGTGGGGGCTGCATCATGCGTTCCACCACCTGGTGACCACTTGGCGCCCAATGCGTGTTCTCGCTGCATCATCACGCACTACTTGGTTGCGGCGGCCGATTGCTCAGGCGTGGCCGTCCGGCGCCATTACTGAAATAGACCCCCACTCTGGGCAGTCTGATGATGTTTGGACAGAGGGTCTCTCGCCTATAGGATAAGCCTTGCCTTTGCTTTCTATCTGGAATCTATTTATATTTATATAATCTTTGACCAATGGTTACTTTTGGTAATTATTCATACTCCTTTCTTTGTATAATGATATCTCCTAGTAGGTCTAAGGCTAAATGACTGGGCTGCTACATATGGATAAGAAGCCACATTTTAAGGCTTCGGATATTACTCATAACCTACAAACCTTGGTAAATATTCTGTTCTTTGTTATTTGATTCCATTTTTTCTTCAAAACTATTTTTGGCATTATGTTGAATTAGACAATTGAGAATTAACATGGATACATAGGCATATTTCTTGTTTAGAAATATTGCTTATTTTTGTCCAATAATTTTTTCAGTGAATTACATTATTTTTTATTTCATTTTCTTATTCTTTATTATATTATTTTGTTTTTTTCTCTTTTTCTTTTGTGTTTATTTTTATTTTTTCTGTTTACTCACCAGTTGGCAATTCGCCACATATGACTCCTTGTGATCATCAGGCAAAATTTCAGTAGGCAAGTCCCTTTCTCTGATATTTTTTCAGATATTTTTCCCATACCATTGATGCCCTTGGTGGGCATTCATTGACACTCCCGCTGGCAGTGCTTGATTTCTCCAAGTTGCATGGTGGAACATTTTGCATGGCGGGTGCCGCCTTTAACTAGTGGTGATCATCTGTCCCCTATGGTTGTCAAATATTCATGTTCTTTATTGCTATGATATGTTTTTTTCTATTTTTTGTGATAAGACAAAAGTATGACTGTATACACGCTTATTAAATCCCCCTGACGAAGGTGCTTGCACCAGAAACACGTCGGGTACAGAAGACCACTTTATCCTGGAGAGTAACAAACCATATAACCTGTTGTTTTTTGTCTTTTCTTAGTTTTTCCCTTTTTTCAATTCTTGTACACTTTTGTATTATTTTTGTTATACCTTTTTAAAGGTATATTAAAGGTCATTGCTATGACCGAATTATTTTATGTCCACTCAATAAATTATATTTTCTAAATTTACATATGTGTGGTTGTTGCCTGCAAAGTCCCAATGAAGGGAGATTTTCTTTTCTTGATATAAAATTAGGGATGTGGCAGCAACACACTGGTCTGACATGGTGAAATCCTCTTTTCTGTTAGTGCACTACAGTCCATTGTAGCCTCATCATACACACTGGCTCCCCAGCTGTTGCTGAGCAACATAAAGGCAGCTTGCAGGGAAAATGTTTGGCTTTATAAATGCAATTATTGCTGCAGCAGATTCTAGACATGGTACAGAGATGCCACTTTACAGGTAGACTAAAGGGACCCCCCAGGCACTAAATTGGAAGATTGTTTTAATTTTTATGCCTTCACTTTAAAAAAAAAAAAAATCACTGCTCATTTAAAAATGAAGTTTTTCACAAAAAATAAATAAAAATATTGATACATGTCCCCCTGGGCAGGAACCGGACACCTATAACCATTGTATGCCCAATTACTTGCATATAAGCCTTCAAAATGGGCACTTTTGATTTTTGATGTTTGGATCCCATTGACTTTAATGGGATTCCATATTCAGGTCTGAAATTTTGCAGTGTTCGAAAGTTCTGGTGCGAACCGAACAGAGGTCCATTCCTACTAAATACACTTACGCCACTTCCACAGTGGTCTACATGCAACACTGCTGCTGACAACATTGCTGCTGACTTATGATCCGCAGGGGATCATTTTGCATGCATGTCCTACATGCCTGTTTGAAGAGTTATTTCATACTGAAATTCCTCTTCAATGTGCTGCAGCTGCATCCAATAGGCTACTTTTTTAGGTTGCCCTACTTTTTTTGCTGCGAAGAATCCTGCCTGTGAAATTGTATATGGTGCTGGTTGGCAGTCTTTTCTAGGCTTTGACAAGTGGATAAAGCATGTTAAAAAAAAGCACCTCAACCAGCTTATTTTCCACTGACAATGCAGATGTGAAAGGGACCTTAGGCCTTAGACCTTAGGACCTTACACAATGAGCTACATAAATGGTAATTATGCTATAAGCATTGGGTTGTTTAGTAATATCGGCTGGTGCATTCCTTTAAAACCCTTCCTCTCTGTCAGGCAAGGGAGTAATGTCTGCTTTTTCAATCAGAAAATATTCATTAACTTTGATCTTCTTGGCCTCCGTGTGATCACCACAATAAAGTAAGCCTGACAGAAGACCTTTTGCTTTGGCATCCATATCAATCCTCTTTAGATCTTTACTTCCAATGCATAGTAATAGCAACACTGTTCTATTGGTATACACATCTGTAGAAGCAGAAAAAGGATGTTTCAGTTTTAATTCAGGAGATACTGTGTGATTGCTTGTAAGCATTTCACTTACACTACAGACTTGCTGTCCCTACCTGCGAGGTTTGCTTAAACAGGGTAGGGACAGCCTATGAGGGAAAAAAAACAAAAAAAAATTGAAATGAAAAAGATAATAAAATGCCAATCTGTAAATCACTTAAAAAAACATTTCTGGGTTTGGTTCAATGTTTGGCTCTTGGTTCTATCAAAGCTCAGTTTTTTTGCCCGTTCCATCTTGTTTAAAAGACTGTTGGCCTTTCATTCCTTCTAATAATACCTAGTTTATGTTACAGATCAGCAGTAAAATAGATATGTTATATGTGGTCACTCCTTCCTTGCTGCAGCAAGCTTTGTACAAGGATTGGGAGTTATATGTTACTGGAACCCACCTGCTGATTTTTATATCACCTACAGGATAAGTCACCACCCAGCCTATCAGTCAAACTCACTGATTAGCTATGCTCATACCAATGCCTCTTGTATTTTATTGCATTATAACTGTATTGTCTCCCTTTTATATTGTAAAGCGATGTGTAATCCTGTATAATAATAAATAATAATAATGCCTGCATACTAAACATTAGGTTAATTTCCCCAGACCCATCCCATGTTATTTCTTGCATTGCTGTTTCTTCATTTTTGACTTCAGCCTGTATCTGACTATGCTTGTTTGACACTCGCCCTGGCCTTTTACTTATCCCTGTTTGTGATATTACCTGTCGATTGTGTACAATGCTCTAGTTCTATTTTTTTTCTACACCCATGAGAAATGTTTGTTTTTCCTGTCAAGGTGCTCTGGTGAGGTGGGTGTACACCTTGTCATTTTAAGAAATGACACCATTGGCAACACACAGATACCACAGAGGGTCCCCTATGTATTTTTTTCCATAATAGTCTGGTTTTATTGCTGGTCAACTTCCATAACCACAGGTGTATCTCAGGGCTGCAACCTGGTACACTCACCAGTAAAGTCTATCACTCCTTGTGGGGTGCTCTGGTGAACATCTGATGTGTGTGCTGAGATTTTCAGTCATAGTTAATAACTGCATATACGGGCAGTGTTTGCTGCTTAGTAATGTTTCACAGTGAGTTTGATGTACTGTCTTTCTTTTTCTTACTGCTAGTCCCATCATTCTGTAGTGGCCATAACCCTTTGTAGGGCGGCCTTAATTAACTGGGCTTACTGGTTACCTCCGCTTGGCTTGTCTTTTCACGTCTAGGGGTTCCCAGGGTTGATACCCAACAACTTGAACTCTGACACAAATAAAGTCCTGTTGAAAGGTTTTATTTTGCATTGATAACATCCAATAACACAGTCTCTCATGGGAACAGAGGGCACGGGTGAAGAACTCAGGCACCTTGAACTGCAGATCTAACAAAGTCTCTAATTCCACCCAGAGAGTAGCCACTCGCAGCTGGATACTTCAAGGCTGAACAGACCTCTAGCCAGAGATCATGGCATTCAGCACGTAGACTCAAAACTTGAAATGAGCCTATGAAGCTGTACAAGTGGTAACTAAGGGTGAACAGGAACCTTTTTATTCAGTACGTGGAATGTTCTCTGTCTCCTTAATAGTACTGGAAAAAGCGTGGATTCGTCAATATCCTTCCCAACTCAGTAACCAGACACTTCTCAGGATGCCACTTGTCGGCCCTCCTCCGAAGAGTCCTCCCCCGGTCACTTCCATGAGCTGTGGTGCCCCTCCAAGCCGAGAGCACACCCGGACACCTTGAATACTCCCTCAGTTACTGCGCCTCGGACCAGCCGGTACAGAGACTCGGGAACAGACGGATCCCTGCCCCAGACCAGATGGGTCTATTGGGGGCATCTAACAGGAACATGTTGCGGGATGTCAAACACCACGTGACCGGGATCCCTCACGGGGCTACCCCGTTCCTGGAACATACCAGACCACACGGGCCTCATGAACTCCTCTCCTGAACACGTGACCCACACATCTTAAGTACCCCTTCCCAGACTCCCCAGCGGGCCCGACACTCCCACTGATTGGTTCCGAGAAGGTTGATACTCAAAACGTCCAACCAGGCATGGTTCTAGCCTGTCATGTGCACCTCCCTGTGCACATGACCAGGCAGAACTTCTAACATAGCCCAGCCAGACTGATGTCAAGGCCAACCTACATAATTAACCCTCAGAACCCCTACTGTTCTGAGGCAAAAACTACATTTTCATCTGTATTTCATCTGTATGACACTGTCCAAAATGTCATCCGCTACAAGTCTCTTACACCTGTGTTTTTCCTCAATGACAACGTCACATATGACGAAACACGTCTGGAGGAGGATACGGGCTGACGTCACCACACTGTCTTGCTAGGGGAACAGGTTTTGTTTGTAGCCGACTTCTATTTATGCGTGATTTTAACTTTTTTTAATGTAAGTGCAATACCTAATTTTATAATAAATACTGTTTGAGGCCATATTATGCTATGGTTGGTCTTCTCTCCTTATGCATGGCTGAGGCACTGAGCATTAAAGTCCGAGTTGTATGGCGCCAGGAGCGTTTGGAGACTTTATGCAGCCATCCAATCAAAGCTTGCCAGACGATCTTCCATACAAGCAAAGGTCTTGGCTAGGCTAAAGCCATCTGTCTGGTTTTGCTTGTGAGTGAGTTTTTCTTAAGGTGGTGGCACAATTTGTTGATCAAGCTCACTTTGGTGTTTGTTTGGATCAGAATTGAACTGTCATTTCATCACATTCTGTTACCTACAAGCAATTGTTAGCTTTTGTTGGATTTAATAAGCAATGTGCTTTTGATCAATTACCCTTTCTCAAGCCTCTAAAGATGTGGAAAGGGAGGACAGACATTCATAGCTTCCAACCTAACAGTACAGCCCAGTAACACAAAAGGTGACATCACATGGGGGTGGTGCTGCCTGGTGATGTTACCAGGTGGAACCTCCCCTTAGTTACTTAACCACTTCAGCCCCGGAAAGGATTTACCCCCTTAATTGCTTGCTGACTGCCTCATGCCAAAATACGTTGGCAGAAGGGCTCGTACAGGAAAACGAATGTACCTATACATGGCCCTTTAGGAGGCGGACACCAGGCACACGCGGCAAGCTCCATGAGATGGGTTGCGGGTCCGTCTGACTCAATTGCCGTGGGGATACCCGCGATCGCCTCACGGGGAGATGCTAACGTAAACAAGCATCTCCCCGTTCTGCCTAGTGACAGTGTCACTGATCTCTGCTACCTGAGAGCGGGAGCAGAGATCAGTGACATGTCACACATAGCGACGCCCCCCACAGTTAGGAACACTTCCCAGGGCACACTTAACCCATACACTGCCCCCTAGTGGTTAACCCCTTCACTGCCAGTGTCATTTACACAGGAATCAGTGCATTTGTATAGCATTGATTGCTGTATAAATGACAATGGTCCCAAAAATGTATCAAAAATGTCCAATGTGTCCACTATAATGTCGCAGTCATGATAAAAATCGCTGATCGCCACCAATACTAGTAAAAAAATAATTAATTAATAAAATAAAAATGCCATAAAACTATCCCCTATTTTTTTAAATATATTTTTGAGGTATATTTATTATAGCAAAATTTAAAAAATAATAAATTTTTTTTCAAAATTGTCGCTCTTTTTTTGTTTATAGCGCAAAAAATGAAAACCGCAGGGGTGATCAAATACCACCAAAGCAATTTTTAGCAGTACTGCGACATTGCGACAGATAAATCTGACCCTAAGTGACACTTTTTGGGGACTAGTGACACCAATACAGTGATCAGTATTAAAAAAATGCACTGATCAATGTATAAATGACACTGGCAGGGAAGGGGTTAACATTAGGGGTGATCAAAGGATTAGCTGTGTTCCCTTAGTGTGTGTTCTAACTGTGTGAAGGATGGGCTCACTGATAAAACACATCGCTGGAAACAGTCAATCTTAGTGTTGTCCCATATCAGAATGGAGATCCACATAGTTTACATAGGCAGATCTCCATTCTGCCTCTCTGTGGAGCGATCATGGGTGGCCAGTGGACATTACATCTGCCAGACCCACGCGCAACCCCCCCCAGCATGCCGCAGGCACATGCGCGCCCACAGTATCTCATGCTTGAAACAATGTGCAGGTACACTGTCTCACGCAGCCAGGCAACCCTACCGAAGTATATGTCTGGTTGGCGGTCCAAAAGTGGTTAAGAACTGGCAGCCAGGCTTTTTTGGGGGGGTCGGCAGTGGCGGTGGGCATCGTGATTGAAGATGAATCTACACCAGGGGACATTTTTGAAATTTTTTGTTTTTTCAATAAAGGACTTGACAAAAACTGGCTCCTGTTTTTTTGCACTACACTTTTTTTGTGAATGAGTAGGGGTAATATGTACCCCTACTCATTCACATGGGGGGGTGATATCTTATTAAAAGGGGCTTCCAAATTCCAATCAGCCCCCCACCCACAGACCCTCACAACCACTGGCCAGTGTTGTGAGAAAGAGGCCCGACAACATAGGGGCAAGGTGCTTTGGAGGGAAGAGCACCTCCCCATATTGAGAACATGGGGCCTGTTATGATTCAGTAGGGGGGGCGCTCTCTCATTCCCTCCCCTTTCCTGACCTGCTGGGCTGTATGCTCAGATAAGGGTCTTGTATGGATTTTGGGCAAGACACTAAGCCATTTTTTTTAAAGTTTTGGTGTTGGGGATCCCCTCAAAATCCATACCAGACTTGAAGGGCCTTTTTTCCATTGCCGGCAATTCTTTTTTTTACATTCAGCTCTCAACCCTGCTGACAGCTAATGGCTCATTGGTTGTTAAGGACACGGCAGCCACCTGCTCCTTAACAACCATGTTGTTTACTGGTTGTTAAGGACACCGGTAGCTGCCCCCTCTTTAAAAACCAGTACACATTCCCCAAATATTGCATGCTTTGATCACTACTTAATTACCACATTAATTTAATTATTTATCTCCTTCTGTGAATTAAGTTGAATGTCTGTTCATGTAGTATTTACCAACCGTTTTCAGTGTTTTGGGACAAATACCACAGAATGATAAGGATCGCATGCAGTATTGAGGGAAAATGTGTCTTAATACCTACCTACTGTATATACCACATGCATTCACTTTTGTGAATGGAGCCCATTAGGTCCTTGGCTGAAAACATCACAATAGAATAGGTATTGAAGTAAATGATAAGCCAATCCTTTTTTGAGATTTTGATAGAGACGGCAAGACTTAGGCCGCGTACACACGAGAGGATTGTCCGTCCAACTTAATCCGCTGAAACGTGTTTCAGCGGACAGTCCGCTCATGTGTGGGCTTCAGCGGACTTTTTCAGCGAACAGTCTGGCGGACTAAGTCTTTCGGAATTTCCGTAATATTGTCCGTCCAAACTTGGTTTCAGCGGACAGTCCGCTCGTGAGTAGGCAAGTTGGACGGACTAAGTATGGCGCATGCTAAGAAAGGATTTACACGGCCGAAGGTTGCATTGCAGTGTATTGGACGTCGTATTTCTAGTCCCGTCGTACGTGCTGTACACGTCATCGCGCAAGCTTTCAGCGGACTGTCTGTTCATCGTGTGTGGTCAAGTCCGTTCATTCAAAAGTAGGACGGACTGTCTGTCGGATTGTCTGACAGACTTAGTTGGACGGATAGTCCGCCCGTGTGTACGTGGCCTTAGAACCTGGATTTTTATTTCAATTCATTTTATGGTTCCATTATCGAAATTCCCCTCATATTTACTGACAAAGATTTCACCAGGCAAGAAGTGTGTGTGTGTGTGTGTGTGTGTGTGTGGGGGGGGGGGGGGGGGGGTTGCATTCTTCAGCAGAGACAGTAATGAAAAGATGATGGGGGTCCTGACCTTCTTTTAGCCTACTGGAACAAAATATTTTTGTCTGTGTTTCTGTATGATGTGTAACGCCGAGGTTGGGTCCTCGACGGGTGCTATAGAGCACCAATATTTGCATTATGGTCCCTTTAAGGGAAGTGTGGTAGTATTCAGTGGGTCACCCAGGATGGGTGAGGAATTTCTGGGAATAGCTATAATCAGGAGAGGACTGACTCGCAGTTCTCTTTTTGTTAATAGCGAGATATTTGGGATCCAGAATTTGAGGCCCTGAAGGGATTCTAGCACACACAGGGTTAAGAAACTCTAGGATGCAGCTCTAAAAGACAGGAAGTAGTGTTGGGTGTGGTGGTGAGGAGGAGTTATGTGTAGACACCTGTTTGGAGAGCTGTAGTGTGCTGGAGGCTGCTAAAATAGCCGCCTGCTGAAACCTTGGGGTGAAGACCCATCCGGGAACTGTATGTGCTTTTTTACTTTTTATTTGTGCTGAAGATAAGCAGACTTTATTTGGTATTGTTATGCTTGTGTGCTGTTGGGAGCCTTATTTTGATTTCCCTGTTCAAAATAAAAACCTCTTTGTTTAAAGTTTGCACTCTGTCCTGTGGAGATACAATCCCCCAAACTTTACAGTTTTTTTCCAGTATGTCCCATATGGTGATATTACTGTAACCAGTAAAGTAAATAAATGTAAAATTCTTTGCCAGAGCCCTAGATAGCAATAAAACCTTTACAGGAGTTGAATCCTTCTCCATATTTTGGCATGTTACATAACAATCCCAAATGATCACAAATCAACAACTTTTATACCCAAAGTCATAATGTATCCACATTGGTCTGATCATCAATATAAATGGTACATTAATTAGGTATTGGGTTGGCCCAACTGTGAGGTCATTGTTATCTTGGTAAGTAGCAGATCATAACAAGTAAGAGAAGAGAAAGGTAGAAGAGAAGAAAATAAAAGAATATATGTAGGGTGGACGGGGCACCTGAGGAATATGGAGGTGGGGGGGAGCCTCAGGCAGAAAGAAAACCTTCTGTATCCCTGAGGCATCCAGGTATTGCCTACATTGACCATACATGGATACTGGCCAAATTTTGAACCACGTATATGCACTATGGTTGTACAGAAGTCAATCTATTGATCGACTTCTGTACAACCACCCTGTTGGATTTTCCCCACTTTATCATTATCATAGTGTCAGGAATGGTTCCTCCTGCTGGTAGCATTTTCAGACATTGGGCATTCAGTACTGATGTCCACCAGCGGGTTTCTCCTGACAGTCTGGAACTGTCAGGGGAGTGCTCTCCGACTGGTGATATTATTTGATCTTTGGGCCTTACTGGTGCTCACCAGCGGGTCGTTCCAGGCAATGTGGAGCCGACATCATCTCCTGTGATCAGGCATCACTTGAGCCTGATTGCACGAGATGTGTAAAAATACCTGACAAAGCACACACACACTTTGCCTTGATATATTCATTGCACCCTGACACTGTGAGCTCTGATCCTGAACCTGATCCTTGTACCTGAACCCTGAGCCTTGTACCTGTACTGGCCACTCCTGTGATCCTGTTTCCCTTACCTTTGCCTTTCAGCATTATCCATCCATCCTCTCCTTGTCCTGTTTTTTCCCTGTCCCATCTTCCCATCTGCTGACCTCCCATTGATGACCTTGGCCTGGCTACATTTACGATTCTGGCATTCTCCTCTTATTGTATATACTTGTCTGACTGTGATTATTTGTGGGTCTTTGTTTGGTATTGGTTGTTGTGCACTGTGTGATATTGGAGGTGGTTCTATTTATATATTTTCACTTATCTTTAATAAATCATGATATTTTCACCGTACATGCGTAATTCTGTATTCTGATGGCAGACAGGTCTCTCTCTATCAGAATACATTAGGTCAGTGGGTTGGATTACCTCATCCACCTTGAATGTGTGAAGGGGTAATCGGGTAATTTTTTTTTTCATTTAACCAACTGGTTACGGGGTTATTGAAAGAGACATGTTGAGGGCCTTGGATTTGGCTTGATTAACTTTCAAGCCTGAAATCTTCGCAAACTTATCCAACAATTGAAATAGGTTGGGGAGAGTAGTGTGAGGCGCAGTGACAAACAACAGAGTGTCGTCTGCGAACAAACACAGCTTATGGGTTGTTGAGGCTATTTCCAGTCCACGAATATTCGGGTCTGCTCTTATAATGGCTGATAGAGGTTCAATAGCCAGCGCGAACAACAAGGGAGAAAGGTGGCAACCCTGCCTTGTACCTCCCTGAATATTGAAGTATTCTGAGTGGAAATCGGCGTACCTAACATAGGCATAGGGTTGGGCGTACAATGCATCTATCCAATGGAGGAAATGGGGGCCAAAGCCCCAACGTTGTAAGATGTAATGGAGGGCCAAGATACAGTGTCGAACGCCTTATGTATGTCTAGTTCATTAATATTTTTACACCTTTATATATATTTACATGTATCAAACTGAACAAAAAACTATTTTACCCTATTTGAAAATATGTTTGCACTGTTTTGTACCAAAACCATAACTTTTAAACAGGACAATTAAAGAATAGAATGCACACTTTTTATATATAGTAACACTATTTATTTTTAAACTAAAGCCTCGTACACACAATCTGATTGTGTGATGACAGGCTGTTGGCCGAAAATCTGACCGTTTGAACGCTCCATCAGATTGTTGTCCTATTTTCCATGGACAAATGCTGGAAGCAAAGACAAGCCAGAAGCAGTTGGTCTTGTAAACCAGCATTCGTAATGGAGAATTCCGGTTTGTGAAGTGGAAAATTATGAAAACTCTTCTTTAATGGGATAGTAATGAAGCTGCTTTTCTGGTGATACTGATGGAGTTCTGCCAAATGTGTTTAAAAGGCTTTTATTTTCTAGTGATATCAAGAATAATATTATTAAGCTTGGTTTTTTTTTGGGCAAGTTACCACAACACCATTATCCCGTAGTTTTTAAGATCAAAGATACAACTATGTTGGTGTCCCTGGTTAATTTTACATTGTATATTTTTAAATCTAACTGCCTACTCCCAAACTGTAATTTGAAGTAAAACACATAGCCAAGTATTATTCTACACATTTTTTGTTATTGTGCATTAAAAAAAGAAAACAAATAAAATTAGACATGCTATCTGCCAATAGAACTGAACTAAAAAATGCATTCTATGCACCCAAAAATTTAGAAACTATACCAAATCAAATCATCATTCAATCAACAAATAAAATAAAAGCCTCATGCATGTGTCCTGCTTCCAAATATAGGGGGTCAACAATTCCAAGAGTTGGCGAAAGCAGGGGTCCATCACCCAAAGATAATTCCAAAAATCATCCGGATTATTCTCCTGGAGCTCCCGAAGCAAAAGCATATGACATAATTGGTCAAGATTAATGAAGTAACCAATTTTTGGTCCAAGAAATCGTCCTCCTCTTGTTCCTGGACTGGACTTGGGTCAAAGCAATAACTCCAAGGCCAATAATAAATAACCCATTATCTCCTCCGATTCCACAACATGTCTGGTTGACGAACGCCCGTTCAGAAAGGAGCTGAAAAGCACAAAATGAAAAGCACAAAATGAAAAGCATGAATCAAAACCCACCAAACTTCTACTAACACAAAATTAGTAGAAGCAGCCCAAAGGGTGGTTCCTGACAATTGAACTTCCTCTTTATCGGCTCGTAGTATGTCTAGTACATCATTACGTTCGTGTTTGTTGGCTGACAATTGTGTACCATTTGTATGCAAGACAAAATCCAGGCATATAAGAGTCCAATGCTTTGTGGAAAAACCTGATCATGTGTACGAGGCTTAAGGGTCCTTTCACACGGGGCGGATCTCCCCTTGGGAGATCGGATGAAGACGGACCACAGTGTCCGTCGTCACCCAATCCGATGATGGATGGAAAAGTAGGATTTTCCTTTGTCGCACTTTTTCGGATCGGAGCGGGTCAGATGTCAGCGGACATGTCCCCGTTGACATCCGATGCTCCATAGACCTCTATGGAGCATTCGTTCAGGTCTGCCTGAAAAACTGACAGGCGGACCTGAACAGATCGGTAGTGTGAAAGAGGCCTAACACTGCCCAAAATAAGAAAAAGTGCCTTTTATGTATGTATTATGTTTGTTATCTTAAGTAATGACAAAATTATCGCTGAATAAACAAGCTCATAGAAGACATTTAGAATTTCTCTAGTCCATAAGGGATGAACAGGTGTCAGAGCAAAAGTGGTTGATTACATTATTTTAGTTGTACTACTTTCTTCCCACAAAAGTGGAGTTACCCTTTAACTAAAGCATGCAACAATGTTGTATTGACCAGAGTGCTTCAAAGCACAACTCAAGTTTTTTTTTTTTTGTTGATGCAAACACTCCAAAATTGTATGTTAAAAATTGTACCTACATGCATACATCAAATCATTCTCTGCAGCTATTACCTTTTGTACCACCACCCCCTCCCTTTAGAATGTAAGCTCCATGAGCAGGGCCCTCCTGTACCTTTTGTATTGTACTGTAATTGTGTTGTCTCCCCTATACATTGTAAAGTGCTGCGTAAACTGTTTGCGCTATATAAATCATTAATAATAATAATAATAATAATGTTACCATGTATATTATTTACAGTATATGCCATCTTGTCTAGTTTATTTTTCAGCATTGGAAGGTGATGAATGGGTTCTACCATCTGAGGGAGGTGAAGTATTTATTCCCTTACAGGAAATCCTCTGAACGTGTTTTTAATTCTTTGCCAGGAACTTGGTGTGTACTGTAATAGGGCAGTTATATTCCACTCTTCTCCTCCCTTTCAAGCCATTGGTTACTTTATTTAAACAATGCAGCTGTCAACAAATGAGAAGTGAGAACACAAGGTAAGACTTGGGGGAGCCAGACTGTTTTGTCCAGTAATGGTCTCTGCCGTAAATATATAATAAAATATATGAGCATAATGACATATATTGAGAGTAAGATGTGGGAAGGTGTGTAACTTTTGCTTCATTGCAGCAACCATTGGTAAGTTAGGTATTTCTGAAGGGGTTTGCATGTGTTAAAAATATACAAAGTATATTGATATAGCATTGATTTAAAAAGAGATTTTATAAAGATTTTTTTGAAAAAAAAATCCTTTTGAAAATACACTTTATTTTTTTAAATGAGATGTATAAAGTGCATTTATCCTACGCTTCACAGTGATAACAGAGCATGTCAGCTGAATCATGCATATTTTATTGGCATTCAGCGAGCTTTATAGATATTCCGCTAGGTATTTCTATCAAAGTTACCCCTGCTAAGATCTGACAAATTGATTCATGGGATTGTTACTTTGGCGTGCTTGTTGTATGTGTAGAACAAATGTTGCTGTTTATTTATTCTCAGATCCAAGTTGTTAAATTCTTAAAATCATGTGGATACACAGTTAGTCATGGTGCGTAGCACTCTCCAAAATACACAAGGAAAAAAAAAAATGCGTACCTTTCCTGTCTGTGTGATAAATGTACATGAATATGAATTCTGATGTAATTTAGATTTTATTTTTGCTTTGCTGCATATAGAAAAAAAATGTTGGTTTGGTGCAAGCAAGGATAACTTACAAAATTGGAGTCACACTAATAATATAAGTGGGATTGGATTCTTGGACAATCTGTGATACATTTAGCTACATTGTAATCCCTTCTCCTCACAAACTACTTTCAAAATTGATTTTTCACAGTTTATGGATTTCAATGAAATTTCATCCGCATTAAAGTAGTAGTAATTTATTCTGTAGAAAGGAATGGCATTCAAGTACAGTGCTGTACTTTACAGCATCTTAAACTGTAAGGCAAAAGCTTACCATTTATACACATATACTGATGTCGTGCACATTATAATTCCCAGTACACTGTATAACAATTTTTAAATTATAGTACATACTTGCATCTTTAACTCTTTCCTTCCCCAAGCATTTTTTTTATAGCAGTGTTTTAGTTCTGCACATTGAACTTTTTTAGTGTTTATAAAAATACATTTTTATTTCCTGTTTTATTGAAAAAATGAAATTTCCTGCAATTTCTCCTAATGTGGAATTTACATAACTTGCCACCCCCATATATTTACCCCAAAATATATTAAGAGTCTGTAGATTAAAATGTTATTCCATTAGTGTGACTTTTTATGTAAGGTAGTGGAATAGTAAAGCTCAAAGTGAACATATACATTTTACTTATGACACTCCATTTTGACAAAAATTAATTAATTAAATTACTATCATAACAATATTGTAAGATTAAATTGGGTTGACGAAGGCACAGATTAGCATGACAGTGACTTTTGCACAGGTTTGCAATTTCTAAAAATTTGAACAACATTGCGTTTAATTCCGTGAGCAGTTGAAGCTTGCACAAAAAGCACAAATGTCATCAAAATAATCTGACGACATTGTTGTGATCTGGAGATTAATCTGGGGAGAATTTTTTTTATTTTTTAGGATATACATATACACATTAGGATATACTGCATATGTATTTATTTATTTTCTGTTTTTACACCTTTTTGTTTATTTTTTTTATTTTTTTTAAAGGGGGGGAGTGGTCTGTGCCTGATCCAGATCCCTCCATGCAGCTGTGCAGCAGAGACCACCTCTAATAGTGCTGGCTGTAGCAGTTATTTATTGCTGTAAGGAGAAGAGGGCCAGGGCTGTAACGGGGCTGATAGAAAGTGTCATGCTGTCATATGTAACCTCACATCCCTGCCAACAGACATATAGGCTTACAAAGTGTTCTTATATAGAGGTCTGCAGAACAATCAACAGTACAAAAGATTATTGTGTCATTTCCTGGGTTTAAAAAAATTGGACTCCAGCTGTCAATGACAGCCAGAATTTCCTTTACTATTGCCAAGAGGGGCACACAGGACCCCCTGACACTGAATTCCATTTATAAATTATGCTGGAGGTTAGGGGGATGGGGGTAAACATATGTATAATTTAATACAGGCTGAAATTTATGCAGAATTCATTGACTCAAAGGGTTAGTTATACCATTTTATTTTTCTCCCCTCATCTCAGTCCTATTCTTGTAACTAAAATGGTTGCAGAAATTGGACTTATGTGTATAAATGTGTCTATATATACCCTATTGAACAAAAGTGAGTGTACGCCTCGCATTTTTGTAAATATTTTATTATATCTTTTCATGTGAAAACACTGAAGAAATTACACTTTGCTACAATGTAAAGTAGTGAGTTACAGCTTCTATAACAGTGCAAATTTGCTGCCCCTCAAAATAACTCACAGCCATTGATGTCTAAACCGCTGACAAAAAGAGTGAGGACACCACTAACTGAAAATGTCCAAATTGGACCCAAAGTGTCAATTTTTTGTGTAGCCACCATTATTTTCCAGCACTGCCTTAACCCTCCTGAGCATGGAGTTCACCAGAGCTTCATGGGTTGCCACTGGAGTCCTCTTCCACTCCTCCATGATGACATCACTGGTGGAAGTTCACCACCTTCCATTTGAAGATGCCCCACAGATGCTCAATAGGGTTTAGGTCTGGAGACATGCTTGGCCAGTCCATCACCTTTACCCTCAGCTTCTTTAGCAAGGCAGTGGTCATCTTGGAGGATTGGGGTCATTATCATGTTGGAATACTGCCCTGTGGCCCAGTCTCCAACATGGAGGGGATCATGCTCAGCTTCAGTATGTCATAGTACATGTTGGCATTCATGGTTTCCCTCAATGAACTGTAGCTCCCCAGTGCCGGAAGCACTCATACAGCCCCAGACCAAGACACTCCCACCACCATGTTTGACTGTAGGTAAAGCATACTTGTCTTTGTACTCCTCACCGCCACACACGCATGACACCATCTGAGCCAAATAAGTTTATCTTGGTCTGATCAGACCGCAGTTCCAGTAATCCCATGTCCTTAGTCTGCTTGTTCAGCAAACTGTTTGCAGGCTTTCTTGTGCATCACCTTTAGAAAAGGCTTCCTTCTGGGACAACAGCCATGCAGACCAATTTGTTGCAGTGTGTGGTGTACGGTCTGAGCACTGATAGTCTGACCCCCCCCACCCCTTTAACCTATTCAGCAATGCTGGCAGCGCTCATACCTCTATTTCCCAAAGACAACCTCTGGATATGATGCTGAGCACGTGCACTCAACTTCTTTGGTTGACCATGGCGAGGCCTGTTCTGAGTGGAACCTGTCCTGTTAAACCGCTGTATGGGCTTGGCCACCGTGCTGCAGCTAAATTGTAGTGTCTTGGAAAACTTCTTATAGCCTAGGCCATCTTTATGTAGAGCAACAATTATTTTTTCAGATCCTCAGAGTTCTTTGCCATGAGGTGCCATGTTAAACTTAAAGTGACCAGTATGAGAGAGTGAGATCAATGACACCAAATTTAACACACCTGCTCCCCATTCGAACTTGGGACCTTGCAACACTAACGTATTGCATGACATCGAGGACCGAAAATAGCTAATTGGCTAATTGGGCCCAATTTGGACATTTTCACTTATGGGTGTATATATATATATATATATATATATATATATATATATATATATATATGTATATAGAGCACAGCAGTTTGACTGGTAAAAGTGCATATATATATGTATATATATATATATATATATATATATATATATATATTTGTTCTGTGTGAATGGGGCAAAAAAACAATTTTATTAGGCAATTTCCTGTGCTGGTCAAATGTTTATCACTAGATGGTGCCAAGTATACAAGAAAATTCCTATCACATCCTCTCCAACATGCATATAGCGCAAAGCATTCACTATCCAATATTGTCTGTGTCAGTATATTTCTGCTTCCCTCACAGGTCTACCCATACTGATAGGACTCTTAGTGAAGACTCAAGTGACATTTCAAGTGGGATGTGCCCCTAATTATTTATATTAATATTACAGGTATCTCTATAGCACCGTCAATTTAAGCAGCATCTGATATTTTTGAATTGATTAAGGTAACTCTGATGAAAGAAAGTACTGATGACCCCCTCCATAAATTCCTTTATAGGCAAGGTCACACCAGAACAACCAACTGCCATCTAATGATTGTAGGTAACTCTAGACTGCTGGCTTGTGTAACATTTACTGTAATTATTATTTTATATGTAGGCAGTTTAAAGATAAAAAAAAAACGTTAGTACGTAATCATTTAACACAAGAAGACCAAACAAGTGTTAACACACTAAACCATCCATTAAAGGACAAGTCCATAAATAACCTATTCTCCCTAACCCAGGGGTGTCCAAACTTTTTTTTAAAGAGGGCCAGATTTGATGAAGTGAACATGTGTGAGGGCCGACCATTTTGCCTGACATTCTTTGAACCATTAAAATTTGGTCATTCGAGCACTCATACCTGGCCCAACAAGAATTATCTTGCCTTTGCCGCGCTCGTTTGCCCGACACACAGACAAATGCTCTGCTCTTTAGGGGTACCGTTAAGTCTTAATGGTACCCCACACATTGGAAACATGGGGTGCTTTTGGTGCAGTGCAATAAAAAAAAAAAGCTCTGGGACTTCTTTCCCTGCATTTTTGTGGGTAGGGAAGCTCACTGAAATGCATGGGCTGCCCTACACGCAGCATGCAGCCATGCAGATGTGAACCAAGGGCTTATTGGAGGGGCAGTAAAACTACATGGTTAAGCTGTTTTTACCACCCCAACTTCTCCCCCTTTAGCTGCAGAGGGAGCAGCGGGGGGTGTACACATGTTGTGGCTGCAGCTGGAGGTATGCCCAGGCCCTGCACTGCAACTACCCCGCAACTGTGTGGACTGCACATTTCCGGTATAGTGATGCTACATTTACGGGCTTAAAACAGGTGGTGAGGAGGCAACATAATGCCTCTTTACCACCTTTCAAATGCCTCTGAAAAGAGATCGGTGTATGGACTGCTATCACACACACAAGCCCCACAAAAGCAGTTCTGATGGTACAAGAATGGGGGGGGGGGGTCTGGATTAAAAGTAACACACAGACACATACAGACACATGCACACACATACAGACACATGCACATACATAGATACAGACACATGCACACACATACATACAGACACATGCATACATATACATACAGACACATGCATACACGTACATACATACATACATACATGCACATACATACATACACACACACACACACACACACACACACACACACACACACACACACACACACACACACACACACACACACACACACACACACACACACACACACACACACATACAGACACACATACACACACACACACACACATACATGCACACACATACATACATACATACATACATACACGCACATACATACATACAGACACACATGCATACATACAGACATACATGGACACACACACATGCAATCATACATGCACGGACACACACACATGCACACATACATACAGACATACACACACACACACACACACACACACACACACACACATACATACATACAGATACACATGCACACACACACACACAGACACATAAATAAAGCCTTTTTAAAATGAATCTAGCTTGTAGTACAGTACCTTACACATACTTATACATACAGACACACATACATACATACAGACACACATGCACACACATACAGACACACATGCACACACATACATACAGACAGACATGCACACACACACATACAGACACACATGCACACACATACATACATACAGACAGACATGCACACACATACATACAGACACACAGACACACATGCACACATACATACAGACACACATGCACACACATACATACACACATGCACACACATACATACATACAGATACACATGCACACACGCACACACATACAGACACATAAATAAAGCCTTTTTAAAACAAATCTAGCTTGTAGTACAGTACCTTTCCAGCTTCCTCATTCAGCCGGGTACTGCACTGTAGGGGGAAGCAGAGAGCACATCACAGTTCCCTGCACTTTACTTTCACTTTTGAAGCCGACGGAGCTTCACCCAGTGCAGGGGATCGGCTCATCTGACAGCCCTGATCCCGCAGCACACCAGGCGGGCCGTTCAAAACCGGACCGCGGGCCAGACTTTGGACATGCCTGCCTTAACCCCTTAATATAAGCTAAGCTAGAACCTTCATCCGGCTAGGTGTTTACTTCTCTGTGACAGTGATGGTGTTTACAATGTTCTGCGGCATAGGGTGAGTCCGTGCAGTAATTCCCTATACACTTAAATAATGCCATACTCTAACATCTCTAGTGCTGTGGTATGGCCCCATCCAAGTCTTTGGAGATTATGGCCCTGAGGATGGAAACACAGAGGGAGAACACCACCATCACTGAGAGATCGTGGACTGGGTGAACGTGTAAATCACTGGGGATTTTGATTCTAAAAAAATTTGCTAGTTTGTAACCTGTGAATTTTAGTACATGCGTGTGAGTTTTCAATGAATACAACTGTAGCAGCTGCTAGCAGCAAGCTCCTAAACTGTCATCCTTGTCTAACTTTTACCGCTCAGAGCACAT
The DNA here is from genome assembly GCF_037356315.1 of Lithobates pipiens. Lineage (NCBI taxonomy): Eukaryota > Metazoa > Chordata > Amphibia > Anura > Ranidae > Lithobates > Lithobates pipiens. The sequence goes on from NW_027507903.1 coordinate 210,684,577, forward strand.
ATATGGGTCAGGAGTCTTATTTAAATCTCTGCATGCTTACTTAGGGTAAGAGACTTGCTATATAGAGAAGCAAGGATGGGATGAAAGTCTCACACCTTGCACACACTTTATAAAGGTTTTAATAGATATAGAAGGAAAGAGACAGATTGTATTTATTTTAATACCTCCCAATTTTATAGGAATATTATGCACAAAAATGGGATTTTATAAGCAACAGCCAAGACTTATCCAGTCCACAATTCATATAAAAATAGCAAATTGTATTACAAACAAATCACAACATTCTAAAAAAATTCTAAACTCTAATTTTAAAAGCACTGTATATGGATGTATATTATATTGCATCCAAAGTTCACAATTATTAGACCAAGACATCATTATACATGTACCATGGTGATTTAGAAACCCTTATCACATGTTTCCTGGCTGGATCTGCTTCTTCAGGAAAATGTTTGTACATGGTACAAAGGTTATATCAATTCAAGGTCTAATCCATCTGGAATTAACATATACATTAGCATATATATATATATATATATTTATGGTGAAGAGCCCTCTGACCGATACGGACAAGGATGATAGACAAGGACAACATAAACTCGCTACCTGAAATGGACCTGAAAGTGTGCCCTGGTCTAACGTACGGTATACCAAAATAAGGGGGCATACCCTAAAATGAAATGAATATGAAATGGGTGAAATGAGTACTCATATGAGGAGTATGCTAGAGTGAAGGCCTGATAAAAGGGGACGGGTGGGCGGGTATCGCGCACCGGAACCGACAAGGAAGATGGGCGGACGGCAGGTTATATACACCACCGGGCTCCTCCCATAATTTCAGGCCACCATACTGGCCTTTCTATTTATGGTGAAGAGCCCTCTGACCGATACGGACAAGGATGATAGACAAGGACAACATAAACTCGCTACCTGAAATGGACCTGAAAGTGTGCCCTGGTCTAACGTACGGTATACCAAAATAAGGGGGCAAAACACTCAGGTAGGGGATGCATTTTATTGAACCAAGATTGTTACTGGGTAAGTTTGACAAAGGCCTGAGCCATCTCAACTTGCGGATTGGGTACATAACGGGCAAAACAGGAGGACTTCCATCTACCCAACTTTTTGATGACGTGGACCGGGACCCCTTGGCGGGAGGCTGTTGAAGCTGCCCCGATGCGAAACGAATGTCCCGAGTAGTGCGCAGGATTGAGGTGAAGGATGCTCAGGAGTATCCTGACATGCTCCATGAACTGGGCTGCGTTGAGAGGTTTGGAGTGAAAGGGGAGAAGTGGGCCAGTCCCTGGTTGATCGGCCAAAAGGGTCAGCAAGCGGGTGAGGACAGCGACCGGACACCAGCGGTTGTGGGTCTTATAGAGATGTATGTCCGTACCTGGGCCAAGCTGCTGTGTCTTTGAGACCGCTAAATGTAGGATGAAATGGTCCTCAAACCTTACTAGATGGTGTTTGCACAGCATACGTGCCGAGGGGCTACTGCAGGTAAATTCGCCTGGCCGCAAGAAGCCGTAGAAGGCCAGGTGTATGGCTGCTTGCAGGACGACACTGACATGGAGACCGAAAGGTGAGGAGGCCAGAATGTCTGACATGTCCCTGAATACTTCGCCCGTGATAGGCAGCCGTTTGATGCTGGAAACCGGCCGACGTTTCTGAATGCCGCGCATGAGTGCCCGGACGGCGTGACAGGTGAATAAGGAGGGCTTAGTAGGGTCCTGGAGGGACGTGAAGTGTTGTACCCCGGCCAAGTACAATCGGATTGTGTTGAACGATAATGCCAAGTCCGAATGGCAGTAGGAAAGGAAGGCAAGGACTTGCTTGACCCGGGAGGTCTCTGTATTGTGGGACGATATGAAGCGAGTAAAGGCCCTCCAGGCCGACTGATAGGCCTTGCGGGTATTGTCTGAGAGGGAGTGATCAATAAGTTGAGTCGCTGCTGACAAGTGCGGGGCTAATCCAATGTCAGTTGAGACCAGTCCGGGATAGCTGCAGAAGTTGGTCCGGCTCCGGGTACCTGATCAAAAAACGAAACAAAGTTAAAGCGGGAGAGGGCATCCGCCGCCTGATTAAATTTGCCGGGGACAAAAGAACAATGAAGGTTGAACTGAAACAATAATGAGAGCTGGGTCAGTCGCCGCAGGAAGGACATAATCTGTAGAGATCTGGACCTGCCTTTATTGACAATCTCCGCAGTGGCCAGGTTATCTGTAGAAAAGACCACCGTCTGGCCTGACCAGCTGCGGCCCCAGGTGTGTGCAGCGGCTACAATGGGATATAGCTCAAACAGGGAGGACGTCTCAGTGAAGCCAGGAATAGCCAGTATCTGTGGAGGCCAGGGGGCTGCGAGCCAGAGGTTGCCAAAAATAGCCGCAAAGCCCGTGGAGGCCGCTGCGTCGGTCACCACCCGAGGTGACAGGGCGGACACGGAGGGGACGAACAGGGACACTCCGTTCCAGGAGGACAGGAATTCCTCCCACATGGCTAGGTCTGCAATAGCCGCGGAATCCAGGTTGAGTACTTGCTCCGGGTCCTGAGAGTGGGATAATAAGGCCAGCAGGCGTGACACGAACGAGCGCCCCTGGGGGATGATGCGCATAGCAAAATTGAGCATACCAAGGAGGGACTGGAGCTGTCTCTTGGTACAAGTCCTGGCATGAGTAAAGTCCCTCAGGACCGTCCTGATGCGGGTCAGTTTATCCGGGGGAAGGCTGGCCTGCATGGTGTTAGTGTCTAGGCTGACCCCGAGAAAGGTGATAGCCTGCGACGGACCCTCCACCTTGTGCTCCGCAATGGGGACATTAAGGTTACCGAAGACTCCCCTCAACTTAGCCAGATCTTGTGGGGGAGAGCCGGGCGGCTCTATCAGCAGGAAGTCATCCAGATAATGAATGACTTCCCGACACTGGGCTACATGTAACAAGATCCAAGCAAGAGCCTGTGCGAAGGTGTCGAAGAGCCAAGGACTACTCTTGGACCCGAACGTGAGCTTAGTGGCAAAGTAGTACTGCTGCCTCCACTTGATTCCATGCCAGCACCAGAGGGAAGGATGGATAGGAAGAAGTTTAAAAGCATTTGAGATGTCGGCCTTGGAGAGCCAGGTACCTGTACCTGTCTTAAGAATGGCCTGGATGGCCATGTCTACTGATGCATATTTAAGGGAGAACTCCTCAGAGGGAATAAGGGAATTGAGACTGGGGACCGTAGAGGAATGAGGCGCTGACAAATCATAAACCAATCTGAGTTTATTAGAGAACTTGCCCTTGACAAGCCCAATAGGGCTGACTCGCCAGGTGACGAATGGGGGCTGTATGAAAGGGCCGATGACAAAGTCCTGATCTAGTTCAGATTGCAGCAGTTGGTCGATGGCAAGCTCATCCGTGGCTGCTGAGCGGAGGTTCTGGCACTCGTGTGTGACGTGAGGGAGAGAGATGAGTCCAGTGTGAAAGCCTTCCGTGAAGCCCTGGACGAGGAAGGTGGACAGTGAGGGGGTAGGGTGGCTGGATAGGTAGACGCTAAGCCACGACACATTGAGCCGGCTTAGTCAGGACCTTTTGAGCTGCTTGATCTCACACATGAGCCGGGGGTGAGCTCTATGACATTGGGTGCACACATGGAGCAGCCTACACTGGCTGAAATTACACGACCCACTGTTATAATTATTGCAGATCGAAGCACCGCCCATGGTTTTAACTGGGCGCCCTAGCTTATCGGTCTGTGGCGGGCGAGCTGGCACTTGCAGGCCCTGAGCGGCCCCCGAGGTAGATGGGCCGACGAAGGGCGGGGCTGCCACTGAGGTAGCGCACCAGGCCGCAGTATGTGTTGCTGACTGGCAAATTGTACACAGAGGGGACCGAAGCCCCGCGAAGTGGCGGCAGAACAGTTCTGTGTCCATTGTGCTCCAATCCGTAGGGGTCTGGAACTGGGAAAGCCTGGCGGCTGCTTTAGCGGAGAAGGATCGGTGGTAGTCATAAAAAGAAGATCCGCCGTATTTGTAGCCCAGGTCAACTACCACATGGAGGTACCGATCCAGCTCCTCCCTCCTGCCAGGGGAGGCCGAGCAAATGATGTCCCTCATCATGCCAAAAGCTAAGGTAAACTCAGTAACTGAGAGCTTCCTATCTAATCTGGAGTCCTTAGCTTTGAGGACCACTGATACGTCCCCCCAAGTATAGGCTTTATTCTCTGCCAGCTCATGAATTGAGATCAGCAAGGAAGCCAAATTGACGTCCTTTCCCTCTAAAATGTCCTTCCTGATGTTTGCTGACACCATATGCGATGGGAACACTATCGGTGCAGCTCCGGGGATACCTGCAGGAGGGCTCACAACTGGTAGGGACGCTGGTACAGGCGGAGAGACAGAGGGTTGGGTCTCGAGGAGGGCTACTCGGCCCTGCAGATCTGTCATCGAGGTCGTGATAGATGACACCAGGGTGTGGAGCTGGGAGATAGAAGAGGCGATGGAGCCTAAGGAGGCCTGCTGAGTAGAAGCCTCCACCGCCGCGGGAGGAGGAAACAGGAGCCGGAAAAGCTCTGCCTTTCTGGCTGTTGCTGGGAAGGGGACACCCCTGCGTCTTAGCTCGGCTGTTAGCCTGGGAATGGTCCAAGCTCTGAAGGCCCTTTGGCTGCCATTCTCTGAACCGGATGGAGACAATGGAGCCGTGAGGTCCTCGCTGCCGGCCTGGGACATGGTGGCGGAAATTGGGTCTGACGAGGCCACAAGCCCTCTGATGCGATTCTTTCTCCTAATACGGACCTATAAGGGGTGAGATGGATTACAACTGGTTGGAGACTCCTAAAGAAATACCTGTTTCAAAGAAGGCAGCTTTGCTGAAGGGCATTTCCCGCTAGATGATTATGCTTACCTAAGAAGGCACCGTCTGACCAGGTGCAGGCTGGACCTACTGAACTCGACTGACCTGAGGAGATGAAGGTGAAGTTTGTTTGAGACTCCCACCTGACGAAGGCTAGCTAACAGTGGAAGTGAGACGTCACACACGAGATAAACGACACCAAGGAAGGAAATAAATTTTCCTCTTTCCCACCCCCCTGAATCGCCCCCCCCCCCCCCTTTTTTTTTTTTTTTCCCTTTTTTTTTTTTTTTTTCCTTCCCCTCCTTTTTTTTTTTTTTTTTAGTGAAATGAGGCTGATGAGCAAGGCCCCCCGATAAGAATCCAACGTTGAAAAACCAACTGGACTAGAAGCGGGAAGTAACACGTGACCGTGAAATGAGTGAATCTGCCATGACAGAGATCCGAATCGCCATGCCACAAACTTGCGACCGAGCACGAAGCGGAACCTGGAGCATGTACTGAAATGAGGCCATTCCTGGGGCACGCCGGAACGAATTTGGTCCATGAACATGACTATTCGTACCGGAACGTGATAGGTGAAATGAAATGAAACCCATGACAAAGACTGGAATCAGACGACGAGCCCAAGCACCTAACAAATGAATCCCGTCTTTGGAGCATGTACTGAAATGAGGCGTAGCAGCTGGGCACACCGGAACGAATTGGTGCATCAAATAAATGCAACGAGATTCGAATCGGAGTGTAATAAGTGACAGAAATGATATCCCATGACAGAGACAAGATTCAACGACTGGACTGATGGTAGCAAATAATGAATCCGTCTCTGGCGCATGTACTGAAATGAGGCGTAGCAGCTGGGCACGCCAGAACGAATCGGTGCATAGTAACATGCGACAGGATTCGAATTGGAGTGTAATAAGTGACAGAAATGATATCCCATGACAGAGACAAGATTCAACGAGTGGACCGATGGTAGCAAATAATGAATCCGTCTCTGGCGCATGTACTGAAATGAGGCCATTCCTGGGGCACGCCGAGACGAATTGGTCCATGAACATGACTATTCGTACCGGAACGTGATAGGTGAAATGAAATGAAACCCATGACAAAGACTGGAATCAGAAGACGAGCCCATGCACCTAACAAATGAATCCCGTCTTTGGAGCATGTACTGAAATGAGGCGTAGCAGCTGGGCGCACCAGGACGAATCGGTGCATAGAGGAATGCGACAGGATTCGAATTGGAGCGTAATAAGTGACAGAAATGATATGCCATGACAAAGACAAGAATCAGGGACCGAGCGTGAACCTGCAAGTGATTCCGTCTCTGGAGCATGTACAGAAATGAGGCCGAACCCTGGGGCACTTCAAAGCGAATCGGTGCACCAGCGGTGCGACAGGATTCGCGACGGAGCGCGACTAGTGACAGAAATGATATTGGAGCAGCAGAAATGACTGGGACTGAAATGTTTGAACGAGGTGAAATGAGACACATAACATAATTGCAAGAAATGAAGAGACACATTCGAACTGGAGCAGAGCAGCGACACGTGCGGACTGATTGCCTTGTCGTAACAAGCAGTCGGCTGTGGGTCGAACGATTCGACCGCTACAATAGAAATGCACGGCAGTCGAACGGTTTCGAATGCCGTAGCTGCGAATGAATCGCCTGTCGTGGCGTAATCGAACGTGTCGAATGATGACAACGCCTACGTCGAAAGTAGCATACAGTGACAAGTGTACGAGGCCACCGAAACATTCGATATGACAGAACAGAGCGGCTTGTGCGTACAAGCAAAATAATGGTACATCGAAAACGTAATAAAAGAGGGTGCCGAAGCCCTACCTGCGACAGCCGGCCCGAGCGACAAATTCGATGGGTACAGCGACGACGAACCTACGGACGCTGATGGACGAGACGGGATTGTCGAATTGAAGACGAAAACGCGGGAACCGCCGAACAGGCTCGCTGCGTCTGATCTGGATAGTCGGCCCTTGATATCTGACGTGTCAGATATCGCGCACCGGAACCGACAAGGAAGATGGGCGGACGGCAGGTTATATACACCACCGGGCTCCTCCCATAATTTCAGGCCACCATACTGGCCTTTCTATATATATATATATATTAGTATATATATATATATATATATATATATATATATATATATATATATATATATATATATATATATATATATATATATATTCCAATAAAATTCAAGTAGATAAGAAGCAGAATAAATTATGAATCTTCACATTTCAGATAATATGTATAAATACAAAAAAAGGTTGTAGTTGCTGCTTGTACCAATATATTTGAATTAAAGCTGGCATTTCTCAAATATATGTCACTGTTTATATATTTTTTTTAAACCAAACTACCTCAACCACTTCAGCCCTGGAAGGATTTACCCCCTTCCTGACCAGAGCACTTTTTGAGATATGGCACTGCATTGCTTTAACTGACATTTGCGTGGTTGTGTGACGTTGCACCCAAACAAAATTTACGTCCTTTTTTTCCCACAAATAGAACTTTCTTTTGGTGGTATTTGATCACCCCCAAAAATATAAAAAAAACGAATTTCTTTCTCAGTTTAGGCCAAAATGTATTCTTCTACATATTTTTGGTAACAAAAATAGCAATAAGCCTAACCAAGCCTAAGATTGGTTTGCATAAAAGTTATAGCGTCTACAATTTAGGGGATGGATTTATGGCATTTTTACTATAATTTTTTTTTATTGGTAATGGTGGCGAGCTGCAATTTTTATCATGACTATGAGATTATGGCGGACACATATTACTGCTCCCAATGACAGGGAACAGTAGATCAATGTCATGTTGCTAGGCAGAACAGGGAAATGCCTGGTGGACATCGAGTCCATGGGACCCACGGGCATGGTCATGGAGTATGCGGCGGGTGCGCCTGCACCCACAATGCCGCGGTTTAAAGGGGACGTACTTGTACGCCCATTTGCCCAGCTGTGCCGTTGTGCCGACGCATATTGTCATGCACTGGTTGGCATGTGGTTAACAGCAACTAAAGCTACCATATTTCTATCTTTCACATTCAGCTTAGCAGAGCAGTGTCCTAAAAACATTGATCTCCTCATCACAGGTGAATTTTTTAGAGTGGCTTTGTGGTATAGCAGGAATCCATTTCAACTTATATAGCAGCAACTTCCAAGGGGTCTTTATCAACACATCCCAAGATTGGGTGTACCACACTCAACAACAATCCTGTTGGGTACTAGTAAACACCATCATTGTCCACCTCATGCAGAGTGGATCACAATCACAATAACAATAAGAATAACAATAAACAAAAATCCCACATTTATTAATATCAATAATCAACAAGTGGGCAATATTTACTAAAATTGGTGCACACAGAATCTGATGTAGCTTGTGCATGGTAGCCAATCGGCTTCTAAATTCAGCTTGTTCAATTTAGCTTTGACAAAAAAAAACTGAAAACTGATTAGTTTCTTTGCAGAACTGCACCTGATTTTGCAAGGCGGCAAAGGCCTCTTGATATGTGGGGGTGGCTTTGAGGGCTGCAGAAGCCTCCCCAATTAGCCTGAGTGCCGCCTCTTCCACATTCCCCCCCTTTCTGACCCTTTTGGGTGGAAGGCAGAGGGGGGGGGGACCTGTGATTAAGTCAGGCTCCTAGGCCTGCCCACCTCTTGGCTGCCACATTCCACAGCCACCTCCTGGCTGCCGCATTCTACGCCCTCCTCCTGGCTGAGGTCTTTCTGTGTATGAAAAAGGGACATAGTTTTAGTTTTTGGTTCATCAAACACACGCAATTTTCAGCTCTTGACTGTTGCAAATTGTTAACAAATAGAAAAGACTATCATTCTGAGCCCAGCATTTTTCATTCTTGGCCCAAATATTTTGGCCACTACTGTCTATTGATATGTAAAACACTTTAAAAATCAGCAATTAGTGAGCAAAAATCAAGTTAACATTATTCATTTTTACTCCAAAAATATGTAGAACAATACTATACCTGGCTCAAGCTGGGCTCCTCCACACCTTCCTGACTGGAAAGGTTGGGCGTTGAAAGCCTCAGCAGGGGTGGAATGAAGCGTAGAAGGAATCATGGAAGGAAGAGTGGAGAGGGATTCCCTGATCTCAGTCTGGTGTGGCAGAAAATGCATCCTCTCATAGTACCACAGCCTGGGGACATAAACTTCATCTGTTGCAGCTCCAGATTTCATGGACTCCTGCACCTTCTTGTGCTCCCTCAGATATGTACTCCTCAGGCCACCAATTTTCATTTTTAAATAGGTTATGTCTACCCTGAGGACCACCGGCTTCACCAACTCCAGCAGTTTCGCCATCACTGCTTGCCTCTTTAATTTGTTGCTGTAGTGGGGATGTTTAGCTTGCCACAGACAGGGCAGCTCCCTGTACTTGTCAATGAACAGGGGGAGGAAGCTGTGGTCATTAAAACCATCCATATTATCTGCAAGACACAACACAAGACAAACCCTAATGTCAGGCTAAACTCTCCTAATTTTGTCCCAATATAGGCCTCAATCTAGAAGCAGTATAGGCTAGTGATGTACAGTAGGTGACCGCTTCATTGGCGAGATTGACACCCTACGAGCCCCGTCCGGTCAGGAAAAGGGGGTGGGGACGAGGGAGCGCCCCCCCTGAGCCGTACCAGGCCGTACCAAGCACCTTGTCCCCATGTTGATGAGGACAAGGGCCTCTTCCCGACAACCCTGGCCATTGGTTGTCGGGGTCTGCGGGAGGGGGGCTTATCGGAATCCGGGAGCCCCCTTTAATAAGGGGGCCCCCGGATCCCGGCCCCCCACCCTATGTGAATGAGTATGGGGTACAATGTACCCCTACCCATTCACCTGTGAAAAAGATTTACAAAAAAACACAACACACAAGGGTTAAAATAGTTTATTGCACAGCTCCGGGGGTCTTCTCACTGGACTCCTCCGCTATCTTCTGCTAGCTCTTTTGCTAGCGGAGGAGCCCGGCTTTCTTCTCCGTCGCTGTCCTGTTCTTCCGACTTCAGGGGTCTTGTCCCCCTCTTCGGTTCTTCTTGCCGGGCCACCGCTTCTTCTTCCAGCTCTTTTACTAGCGGTGGCCCGGTCTTCTGTCGCCGTCGCCGCCACCGCCTTCCGTTCTTCTTCTTCTGGAGTATGGTGACCCTGCCCCCTTAGGATGTCGCAGTCCCAGCATCCTCCGGGACTGTGACATCATAAGGGGATGGGGTCACCATGTGACATCAACCGTGACCCCACCCCTTGTCCCTATATAAGTCGCTGCGCACCGCGTCCCTGGCATTGCGGCCGGAGAGAGCGTCGAGTCAAAATCTCCAGAAGAAGAAGAAGAAGAAGAACGGAAGGCGGCAGCAGCGGCGACAGAAGACCGGGCCACCGCTGGTAAAAGAGCTGGAAGAAGAAGCGGTGGCCCGGCAAGAAGAACCGAAGAGGGGGACAAGACCCCCGAAGTCGGAAGAAGAGGGCGGCGACGAAGAAGAAAGCCGGCTCCTCCACTAGCAAAAGAGCTAGCAGAAGATAGCGGAGGAGTCCGGCGAGAAGACCCCCGAAGACGGAAGACCCCCGGAGCTGTGCAATAAACTATTTTAACCCTTGTGTGTTGTGTTTTTTTGTACATTTTTTTCACAGGTGAATGGGTAGGGGTACATTATTAAAGGGGGCTCCCAGATTCCGATAAGCCCCCCGCCCGCAGACTCCGACAACCAATGGCCAGGGTTGTCGGGAAGAGGCCCTTGTCCTCATCGACATGGGGACAAGGTGCTTTGGGGTGGGGGGGCCGTGCGGCCCCCCCTTCCCCAAGGCACCCCCCATGTTGAGGGCACGCGGCCTGGTACAGCTCAGGAGGGGGGCGCTCCCCACCCCTTTTCCTGACCGGCCGGGCTGCGTGCTCGGATAGGGGTCTGGTATGGATTTTGGGGGGGACCCCACGCCGTTTTTTTCGGCGAATGGGATTCCCCTTAAAATCCCTACTGGACCTAAGGGCCTGGTATGCCCCTGAGAAGGCATGCAGGCTTTATGAGTGAGGCGACATTATCGCCTTGCTCTGGCTACTATAGGAAAAAAAAATTCCTATTGCAGCCAGCGCAACGGGATCACTCTGGTTAGAGAAGCCTGTCACCGGGAACCAGCGTGATACTGTGGTGCTGGAAACACAATATCGGCAGCACCTACTGTACCAAGTTAAAATTGTAGCTTTGTTCGAATGATTGGCGCGTCAGCTCCTCCCTCTGCTCACAGACCGTACGTACGATACACGCGTGTTGCATTTTATATACAGTGCGCATGCGTGAAACTCCGCCCGCCCCTAATGTTCTTTCTAGTCTATTCCCTGACCCTTCTCTTTCGGCGCAGTGGGGGAGAGCACATGGCGGAGACACAGCAGGTGTCACTTTTGGAGAGCTGTTGGAGATGGTGAACATATTGAAGAGGAACGGCTATGATCGGAAGTATGGACCTTACCCAAACCCCAATGTCAGAAAGGCCAAGATCATGACTAAAGTTGTGAAGAGTCTTCAGAAGAATTTTGGGGTACGAGGATCCATAGATCAACTGAGGAAACACTGATCAGACGTGAAACTGACGGAGCATGATCAGTACAGAAGGATCAAGTGAGTTCTTATGTATTATTATTGCTTGCATACTGCTCCATGTGCTTTGATTTAATGTTGAACAGTTTAAAATGGCCACTTTCATGTTCATGTGTTCAATCGTTCGTAAGAAACTTTGTTTATTAGCCCACTCCAAAGACGATGTTTTGGCAAGTTGCACTTGACTACATTTGTTCACAAAACAGGTAAGTATTCCAGCTTTAGAAAGTGTCAAAAATAATGTTTTCAGCTTTGAACTCTTCCAAAAAACACAATTGTACGACACTTCCAAGCAATGTTTCATATTCCTATTTCTGCCCTCAAATATCTGTGTGCTGAGTATTCCTTTTTTACATTCTCATAGGGGAGAGAAGACTCGGGACATCTGAGGACACCAGGGACCCCCCACCTCCCAAAGAAGGGGAAATACCTACACCAGAAGCAGAGGAGGAGGAGGAAGGAGAGATTGTAGAAATTTGGCAAAATTGGCAGCACAACAGGTGAGTGTCTGAGACCACAGCTTCGGGGCAAACTAATCAATGTATGCCTGCATATTTATAATACACAGTGGGGTTTTTTTTTGGTTTCTTTTTAGGTGATGTGGATGTTGTGGAAGAATAATCGTATTTTACCAGTGAAAGTGCCCAGATCATCATTGGGGAGATAATGGGGTGCAATAGCGATTTAGATAATATCAAGAAAAACATTAATGATGTTCAACAAAAAATTAAGAACATCATTGATGTTTTAGGGAGAATCTGAAACGCCCAAAACTAGCTAGTATCCATTTTCATTTAAAAAAAAAACACTTTTATATTTTTAGAAAGGCCAAATTTGGAAGATGCACACAGTGTGTCAACATGTGCTATCTCCCATCATGGGGGATAAATGTACGCATTTTGTGGATGCAACCCCTTCCTTGCTACTAAAGTGGCTGAGATGAAGGGTTTGCACCCCCAAAACACGTACATTGATCCCCCATGATGGGAGATATCACATGTTGACATTAGGCATGGGATCAGGAGGAAAATTACCAGTTTGATTCACAATTTGTGTGCATCTTCCAAATTTGGCACTTTGGCATTTTGACACCCCATATGATGAAAGCAATATCAACACAGTTTGTACATACTCATGTCTGATAGTGTCTTCACTTTTCAAAGTTGAACTTTGTAAGTTCCTGTGTTCTGTATGTTATGCTTTGATACGTACCTGTTTACACAAAAACGGCAAGTTATATTAATGTTACCAAAAATAATGTTATATACACCAAATAAGTTGGTTTGTTGTAAAACCCTTTTTTAAACGCACATGTGAATGTGCTTTGAGTAAAAAGTTTAATTATGAACAATGGCAAAAAGAAAAGATAAGATTGCGCTATGGACAAATTTACCCGTTTGCTAGACAAGTTTAAATAAGTGAATGTTAAAATGATTATAATAAAGTGAACTGTGAAGGGTTAAAGCTGCCTGTGCTTGAAACCTATCCCTCTAGATGGGAATAGATTAGAAATGTGAAAAGTAAAATAAGCTTTGGCGCTAAAACCTAAATGGTGTACTAAAAATGCTAATACTCTACAAATTACATAAAATGAAGCCCAATGTGGGAATTTCACCAATACACTGTATACGTGATATTAAAGCTATATGTAAATGGAAATGTGTATCCGTTATCCTACATAGTAACTATGCACAAGTGTGGTAAAAAATAATGACTATGCACAAGTGTGGTAAATGATATGATAAAAATTACAACTAATCTATCACAACTAAAAATGTAGGTGCTTTGACAAAAAGTGCTTTAGCTCACGTAAATGAGCCAATACTTATATTCTAAAAAGTGACAATCAAAAGGACATTGTGAAGATACCAAGTGAAAACATCAAAAAAATCAAAAAAATCATATAATGTCCAATCCAAAATATGTTATAATGTCCAAAAAAATAACAATATTTGTTCAGAGTCGCATCATCTAGTTGCTGAAAAAACGCATAAGACTTTTATCAGATAGGAAGGTGAAGCAAGGTGACTGGTGAAAACAAGGGTTAAATTCCTCTCCGGTGCGCCACTCTGTGTTAGAGAAAAAATGTATATATGCGCTCACCAGACATTAAACCCTCAATGGGTTAACCAAGCAGTCACAGTATGAGCCACTGTGCAGCTCTCTCGAGGCTCTGCCACCGCTGAGCTGTGGGGATATTTTACACTCTTCCTTCCGTGAATGGTCCGTTTAGCGTTTGTACATGAAGGAAAACAGAAGTACAACCATGGTGCAATATTGTTGTAAAAACGTACTATGTTTATTAAAAACAGTTTTACTCACAAATTCCAAAAAAGATAGATCGCTGTGAAATATACTCCGCCGGCGTTACTGCTTGAATAGCAGTGTAAGGTGCACGTCCTAGGCCACGCCCTACGCGTTTCGTCAGAGCGACGTCATCTGGAGCTCCAGATGACGTCGCTCTGACGAAACGCGTAGGGCGTGGCCTAGGACGTGCACCTTACACTGCTATTCAAGCAGTAACGCCGGCGGAGTATATTTCACAGCGATCTATCTTTTTTGGAATTTGTGAGTAAAACTGTTTTTAATAAACATAGTACGTTTTTACAACAATATTGCACCATGGTTGTACTTCTGTTTTCCTTCATGTACAAACGCTAAACGGACCATTCACGGAAGGAAGAGTGTAAAATATCCCCACAGCTCAGCGGTGGCAGAGCCTCGAGAGAGCTGCACAGTGGCTCATACTGTGACTGCTTGGTTAACCCATTGAGGGTTTAATGTCTGGTGAGCGCATATATACATTTTTTCTCTAACACAGAGTGGCGCACCGGAGAGGAATTTAACCCTTGTTTTCACCAGTCACCTTGCTTCACCTTCCTATCTGATAAAAGTCTTATGCGTTTTTTCAGCAACTAGATGATGCGACTCTGAACAAATATTGTTATTTTTTTGGACATTATAACATATTTTGGATTGGACATTATATGATTTTTTTGATTTTTTTGATGTTTTCACTTGGTATCTTCACAATGTCCTTTTGATTGTCACTTTTTAGAATATAAGTATTGGCTCATTTACGTGAGCTAAAGCACTTTTTGTCAAAGCACCTACATTTTTAGTTGTGATAGATTAGTTGTAATTTTTATCATATCATTTACCACACTTGTGCATAGTCATTATTTTTTACCACACTTGTGCATAGTTACTATGTAGGATAACGGATACACATTTCCATTTACATATAGCTTTAATATCACGTATACAGTGTATTGGTGAAATTCCCACATTGGGCTTCATTTTATGTAATTTGTAGAGTATTAGCATTTTTAGTACACCATTTAGGTTTTAGCGCCAAAGCTTATTTTACTTTTCATAATTATGAACAATGTGTGGCTTCCTTTTTCAATGCGCAAAAGCAGTATTTGTAGTAAAGTAGTTGTTTTCTGTGGCAATGGGTGTTATTTACTAAAGGCAAATCCACTTTGCACTCCAAGTGCAGTTTCAGGTGCACTTTTGCAGTGCACTTGTAGTGCATAGTGGATTTGCCTTTAATAAATAACACCCACAGTGCTTTTTAATTTGCCTCAATCACGCCATTTTCATGACTTTAGTGTTATTTATTAAAGGCAAATCCACTTTGCACTCCAAGTGCAGTTCCAGGTGCACTTTGGCAGTGCACTTGTAGTGCATAGTGGATTTACCTTTAATAAATAACACCCAAAGTGCTTTTTAATTTGCCTCAATCACGCCATTTTCATGACTCCACACATTTCTGTCATGGTGCTGAAAATGAGCAATATTGTTGTCAGTAATGCACTACATACATTAACAACAAAAACAAGGTGTGTGTGTAGCAGACTCATAACATAATATTCAGGGGTCAATTCCTAGGGAAAAAAGTGTGGGAATTCCCACCCAAGATCCACTCCCACACCAAAAAAAAGAAAAAATATAGGACAACGGGGCACATCAAGGCACGGGGCACATCAGGGCACGGGGCATATCAGGGTATGGGACACATCAGGCCACATGGCACATCAGGGCACGGGGCACATTATGGCACATCAGGGCACATTATGGGGCACATCAGGGCACATTATGGGGCATATCAGGGCACATTATGGGGCACATAGCACATCATGGCACAGGGCACATCAGGGCACGTGGCAAATCCGGGCATGGGGCACATAGCACATCAGGGCATGGGGCACATTATGGCACATTATGGGGCACATCAGGGCACATTATGTGGCACATTGGGGCACATAGCACATCAGGGCACATTATGGGGCACATTATGGGGCACATAGCCCATAAGGGCATGGGGCACATCAGGGCATGGGGCACATCAGGCCACATGGCACATCAGGGTATGGGGGAAACTTTGGCACATTATGGCATATCATGGCACATTATGGGGCACATAGCACATCAGGGCACGTAGCACATAAGGGTGCGGGGCACATCAGGCCACATGGCACATTAGGGCACAGGGCACATCAGGGCATGGGGCACATCAGGGAACATTATGGCACATTATGGGGCACATAGCACATCAGGGCATATTATGGGGCACATAGCACATCAGGGCACATAGCACATAAGGGCACGGGGCACATCGGGGCATGGGGCACATCAGGCCACATGGAACATCAGGGCATGGGGAAACGTTGGCACATGGGGGCACATTATGGCACGTCAAGGCATATTATGAGTCACATAGCACATCAGGGCACATTATGGCACATCAGGGCACATTATTGGGGACATAGCACATAAGGGCATGGGGCACATCAGGCCACATGGCACATCAGGGCACATGGCACATCAGGGCACATGGCACATCAGGGCATGGGGCACGTCAGGGCACATTATGGGGCACAGTGGGGCACATAGGACATCAGGGCAGGGGGCACATTACGGCATGGGGCACATAATGGGGCACAGTGGGGCACCTAGGACATCAGGGCAGGGGGCACATTACGGCATGGGGCACATCATGGGGCACAGTGGGGCACATAGGACATCAGGGCTGGGGGCACATTATGGCATGGGGCACATAATGGTGCACAGTGGGGCACATAGGACATCAGGGCAAGGGGCACATTACGGCATGGGGCACATAATGGGGCACATAGGAAATCAGGGCAGGGGGCACATTAGGGCATGGGGCACATAGCACACAGGGGGCACATTATAGGGCACATCGTCATCTTACTAGCCAGTATGCAGAGTAGCACAGGAAGCGTTTGGCTGTAGTAAGTTCTCCCTCACTTCACACAGTGCTGTTCGCTCCCCGGCGGCCCCTCCTCTCTTCTCGTCTATCCCCATTGGCTTGTGACATTATCTGGGATAGACCATAGACGAGAAGAGAGGGGGGGTGCCGGGGAGCGAACAGTGCTGTGTGAAGGGAGGAAGAGCTTACTACAGCCAAACGCTTCCTGCGCTACTCTGCATTCATTTCAATCGGGCGGCTCTAGTCCTGCAAAGGGAACGGCGTTTCCGCTGTGAAAATAGTGCAGGGACGCCGTTCCCACGCGTTCCAGCAGGACTCGAGCCCTGATAATATTATTATCTGAAGAAGAGACTGTTACCTCATCTCGCACAGAAATTGGGTTTGCACCGTTGAAGAAAAAGGCCCAAAAAAATAAATAAATAAATCTAGGAGACACCTAAAACAAACTCAAGCAGTAAATGAAAACAAAGATTATTGCAAAAATGCCTCTCAGACATTGTCTGGCATATCAATGGCCCCCCTACCCACAAAGTACTCCATATATCTTGTTCGCACCTCGCGGGCACATTGGGGGGAGGGCAAGCTAGTACGGCCAGCTTCAAGGGCCATCAGGTTGGCATTTTCAGGTAAGTCTGCATCAGGCTCAACTGAGGCCACATAGTTTGGTGAGTGTTTCTTCCAAAAATTGTGAAGAATGGAGCATGAGAGCACAATATGATTGAGTTTATATTGCGCCATGTGGATTGGAGTCAAAAATAGGTGGAACCAGCTGGGCATTATCCTGAAAGTGTTCTCCACCACTCTTCTGGCTCTGGTCAGCCGGAAATTAAAGACCCTCTGATCCGGGGTGAGGGTGCTCATCGGGAAAGGCCGCATCAGATGGTTCATGCAAACACTTCATCCGCGACGAAGACAAAGACATTCTCCTCTGGAGGTGGCAAGCCTAGACTGCCACTCTGGAGACGCCAGTAGAACTCCGTCTGTGCGATCACTCCACCATCCGACATCCGGCCATTTTTCCCCACGTCCACATACAGGAAGTCATATATCGCTGACACCACCGCCAATATCGCAATACTATTATACCCCTTGTAATTATAATAGTAGGACCCCCAGTTGGGGGGTGGGACGATGCGGACGTGTTTCCCATCAATTGCACCTCCACAATTAGGAAAGTTCCAATGGGTGGCAAAGTGGGAGGCCACAGTCTGCCATTCCTGTGGCGTTGAAGGAAACTGTGGAGTCAAACAAGAAAAAAAAAATTTGTCATTTTGCACATCAACATTGCAAGCAGATTAGACACAAACATTTTTGGCCAATATCAGTATAACATTTTTGGAAACTAGTATTTAAAGCCAAAAGTATAAGGTCCCCTTATCAGATTCCTCACCCCCCCCCCCCCCCCATCTGATGACACATTGCAAAAAATGGGGGGGGGGGATGTTTTAGACAGGTAACCCTCTCCACTTCATTGAGAGCTGAATGCATAAATAATGTGTGGTACTTTGGCCAGACCCTCCTTACTTACACTATTGGCAGCCCACCGGACAGGTAAGAAGTGTCATAATACAAAAAAATAAAAATAATGAACAAATGGAAGCACATTTTTACATTCTGCTATTACCTATCAAGATAATAATAGAAGAAAAAAACTTAAAACAGTAGCATTTGAAATTATTGAGGCAGGTCCTTGCACTACATGCTTTGGTGAATTCATCCATAAATCTGACCACAAAAGAGGTAGGTATAGTGTGTATTGGGTTTGACAAAGTCAGCAGATAGAGGATTATCTATCAGCTGACCTAGCAGTTGGGGGAGGGGGGTTCATAATGAGTTTGGTCCACCAAAAAACAACAACTCTGGCACTCTGCATGAATTTAAGCACACACATAATATTTGGTCACATTTTAGGGGGTGTTTAGGGGAAAACAATACCCTGATGCTGACAAAATGCATTGCTAAGTGACTAGGCTAGAGGTGTATGGGCCCAGAAGAGCAGTGAAGGCAAATATGCATGAAGGACAAAAAAGGAACTTTAAAAGCTTCCAGCATGCATGAGGACAAAGGGGCATAGCATATCAATTACAACATATTACAATCATGGTAATTAGGGAACAATTAAATAAATACAATACATTAGCAAACATTACATACATAGAATGTGATGTTAAAGGAGAAATCTTACCTTAACATAGTCCTTTTGCAGGACCTGTATGATGGCAGAACAGGTCTCTGGAATAATGATCCCCAGAGCCCGGGGGGAGATGCCTGTGGAGAACTTCAGGTCCTGAAAGCTTCTCCCTGTCGCCAAGTACTGCAACGTGGCAACTAGCCTCTGCTCCGGAGTGATGGCTTGCCGCATGCAGATATCCTGCCTACTGATATAAGGGGACAGCAAAGCCAACAAACTGTGGAAAAACGGGGTCTGTCATCCATGAAATCATCAGGATTATTCTTCCTGATCTCATGAAACAAAGGCATGTGTGAGAATTGGTCTCGCTGGAGCAACCAATTCTTGCTCCATGAACTCCTCCTCTACCTGTTCATGGACTGGGCTTGTGTCAAAGCTTAAAGCCCAACACCAAGCCCCTGCACAGCACGAACTGTACGACAAGTACATACATGAAACATGGCTTCAAAACGGTCTGCTGGTCAGAACGGACTAACAGAAAGCACCGATAAACAGCAAGACCTGAAAGAACTAACTGTAAACCAGAAACGAGTGGACAATAAGCACTGAAAATCAAAGCATACTATATCAAGATATAGGCTGCAATGACAAACAAATGCGTACTGACTACACGCACTGATAAGCAGATATGCACCCACAAGCACAAACTGTAGAGCAGTAACGATCTGAAGCACAAATCTGAAAAGCGCGAATGGTCTCTAACCAAACTTCTACTAACACACGATAAACACGAGATCAGCAGAAGGAGCCCAAAGGGTGCCGCACATGGTGCTGAACTTCCCTTTTCTAGTCCTGTCGTACGCGGCTTATGTCACTGCGTTCTGCGTGCGGTAGGCAACACCAATTCCGCACTAAATCCATCGGAAATGATCTGACGGATTTGGTGATCGAAATGTCCGACCGTGTGTACGGGGGTTTAGTGGTACTAAACCCACAACAGTAAAACCAGTCTTTATATACAGTCTTTATATACAGTAAAGCATCCTTGTTATACTCACTGTGGAACTTAAGGGGTTAATAGTGCACATTGTGTAAAAAGGCTGTTTGATCCTGTCTTCTCTGATCCTTCCCTTCTTCCACAGCCCCCAATTCATCTCCTGATAGTACAGAGTCTTGGGGGTACTCTGCACATGCTTAGTTTGGTGTGTATTGCTAGATAATTTTTTTATTTGGGGGAGGAAAAATGCGATCAACACAGGGCACACTGTTCACGCAGCAGGTCAAGGGTCATGCGGCCCCATATAAAAGTCAGAGGAAAATGAAAACTCTTCCTACAAGCTTTAATCAGTGCTCAGCCAGACACTTAAAGAAGTCACACGCTTGCTATATACTGCTGATGAGAAAAGGTTTTCAGCAGTTTATATTTACTAAACTAATTTTATTCCCATTTTGTGTCTTGTGAGAGATGAGATATAGTGAATGCAGGCTCTTGGGTTTAGTAACAACTTAATCAAAGTGTAAGAATAAAATCATTGCACTTTAGACACTTTCTCCCAAAAGCACCTATTGCTGATAGACACCAAGCTCTTCAGGAGCTCTAGTGCCCAAGGGGGGGTGCAACCCCCCACCCCCAATTGAGATGCTGTGGGGCACCTTTGAACATTGTTAGAACCTAACCTAAAATGTACATTTTTGCTGTAAACCCTTGTACACACGGTCAGAGATTCCGTAGGAATGTGTCCGATCGGAGCGGTTTGTCAGATATTCCGACTGTGTGTGGTATGCATCGGACTGTTTCCGTCGGAATATCCGTCGGACCAAATTTTCAAACTTGGTGGAAATATTTTCCGACAAACTGCTCCGATCGGACATACTCCGATCATGTGTAGATAATTCCGATCGGACAAAGTGCCACGCATGCTCAGATCAAATTCCTACATCAAAGCTATTGGCTACTAGCCTGAACGTAGTCCCATCATAACGAAATTACATCATCAAAGATGAAAGATCAAAATCCGACTGACAAAATCCGATGGATTTGGTTGTTGGAATCTCTGACCGTGTGTACAAGGGCTAAGAATACTAGCTCACATGCCTGTGGTGTCGAGCTAGTTGCCAGCATTTTTTCTAAAAACACAAAAAACTATGAAGTGTTAAATTTGGAATTAAAACATTGGTTTCAAACTCTCCATAGCCAATCAATTTCAGTAGATAATGTAATATTTGACAGCTCAACCAGGGGAATGTTAGTGAAAAATAGGTTGAGGGAATGTCAGGTGAATGTGCAGAGCAGGTTAGGTAACATTACTTTTTTCTTACATAGGATGCATGTGATAGAAAAGAACAGTTCCTACTAAGCAAGAGATGTGGGTTACTACTGAGCCAGTCAAATTTCAATCCATGTGTGGCCTGCTTAAAGCTCAGAATAGTTTTTAATAGTTCAGTTGAAAAACTCTTTATATAGTAGTGATAATGTTCTTTCTTTGCATCCATTAAAATGCATCTGTTTCTTTTATTTTTACATCGTATCACTCTGCAGAACTAATTTATTTAGCAGAAAAAGGGATTGACACAGGCACAGATTTTAATTACTAAATGCTGAAATTACAGTTTACATAACTGAAACCATTCTTTTTATTCTTTATGGTGTGAATGAACTCTCTCAGAAGCAACCAAAATCTTTAACCGTTGAATGACAAATGGTCATTGATGCATAGATGCCGGTAACAAATTTGGAAGCTTCAGGATGCATCAGTTAACATGACAATGGGTGTTATTTACGAAAAGGAAAATCTACTTTGCTCTACAAGTGCAAACTACAAGTGCAAAGTGCACTTGAAATTGCACTGAAAGTGAGGGGCGGATCTGAAATGAGGGGAAACTCTGCTGATTTTATTATCCAATCATGTGGATAAGCTAAAATGCTCTTTTTTTTTTTTCCTTGCATGTTCCCTCGTATCTACAGCGACGGCACTTCCAAGTGCACTTTCAGTGCAATTTCAAGTGCACTTGAAATTGCACTGAAAGGGCACTTGAAAGTGATTACTATAATAATTTTTACATGTTTTTTTTAAGAAAATGTAAGGCTTTTATTTGGTTACATGTTTTAATAATTATAGGAGTTATCACTAAAAACATTATTGGCTAAGAAATTTAGAATTGTGTAGAAATAGTTGCTTTTTAAAAATGTTAAACTTTTTTCTTTTTTTTTTGTAATGTCTTCCTAATAAATTGTATTTCTCTCTTAGTGCACACTGAGTGCATTGAGAAAAAAACATACACTGAGATCTGTAGCCTGCATAGTTTGTTTACCAACCAATCACATGTAATCACCATGTCATAACTGACAATCACTGGAATTCATAAAGACTGGGGCAGACTGATTTTGCGAGACTGTCTCGCATGTTCTAAATTGCTCAGCATGCTCCAAAATCATGTACATGTCTAGAACTTCAATTTGGAACTCGCTGCACCACTTTTTGACAGCATTAGAGACACTTTTGCAAAATCTGACTGTACGCTAAAAAAAAGTTGGTGTTAATTAGCTTCACTTTCGTAAGACACCAACTATCGATATTTCCTTTTGAATTTGGTTCAAGTGTTGCGCCACAATGTAGAAGTGGAGCAAATTCGAATTACCTAAATTTGGCACTTAAGTCACTGTCAGAACCAAAACTGTCACATATGTTTTGTGAATTAGGCATAACACACTAAGGAAAGCCATTACCACCAGAAAAGTGGAGTAGCAGCTTCACTAATTTACCCTAAATGTGATCAACTGATTTGGAATTACGTTGGTTTGTTCCTGGCTACCATAAATTTTGTCAGTAAATGTGACTGGAAACTGACTGAAAGGGTTTTGGAAGTTATCAACTTTTGAGTTATGCAAATTTACTTTAAATTAATACTATGATACTATAAACAATTTGTTTACTTTTTTTACTAATTGGACTTTTATGGTCCACAAAGAAACAACCCCCCCATCCTTTGCACCTGTGGTGATATATTTACATAATAAAACTATTGAACACTATAACTTTAGAATTCAATAAAACAAACAATGTTTTTCAGTTAATATATTGTCCGTATGTCTAAATTTGGCTTCCTGGTACTTCACTCCTACCTCTCATACAGTAATTCTGGGATCTGTTCATTTATAATAAATATTGGCAGGTTCCAAAAATTGGCTGAGCTAATTTTTACATTAGGGGAAGTTTGTTGATGTGTTTTCTGGTGTGTCTTAAAAATAATGTAGGAGCAGATCTGTACAGTATCTCAACTGTAGAGATATTTTTGGATAACATCAATTTAAAATGTGCTAGAAGCTCAAAAATTAAGACATAAATCTTGTCCACATAATACACTTCAATACTGTAAAAAAAACAGATAACTTTCAGTTTAGCTTGCAGGTGATCTGTCCTGGTGCAAAGTAGCTGTCTGAGGCCAGGAGTCAAAAAAGTGCTGCTTACACTTGGAGTTCTGATATAAGTACTTGCTCTTCAGGACAGATATCCTCCAGGATAAAAGTCCTACTGAAAATGAAACACATTCAGCCAAAATAGTTAAACATTATAGGAATAACAATAATTGACTTCATAGAAACAGTCACTAGCATTAAATAGATGTAAAAGTATAAACACGTTTGAAAGGCTGCTAGATATTAGAGTTAGTGGATCTCTGGACCCTGTGTAGTGTAGAGTCAGACCTCTCTTTACAAGCCACTTAAATATTCCAGGCATTCCAGTATTCAGACTGTCTTTCAGTTCTATGAATATGTTTGATAGTAAAAACTGTTGTAATGTAATGCTATGTGAACTTTCAAGAGATTTCCACAGTGCTCTAAACATTATAATATTTTATAGCACTTGAAAGGAGTCTGAAAACCAAGAGTAGTGGTGCGGCTAAAAGGAGAAAGAGTAAAGGAGCAGAAATCAGAAGCAAAGGCAACATTGTTGGCACTATTTGTCTAACAAAAATTGCAATAACGTTAACAATATATATATATATATATATATATATATATATGTATATATATATATATATATATATATAGATAGATAGATAGATAGATAGATAGATAGATAGATAGATAGATAGATAGATAGATACATACATACATACATACATACATAGATACATATATATATATCAATTTTTTTCTCTTTTTTTTTCTTTAATTCACAAATTTTAGTACAAATATTACACACAAATCTTAAAGAGTGTTCAAAAACTAGACTAGTTTTTTTCTCTCACTATTTACATAAATCAGGTTTACTGACATCCATATGCAGCTTTGAAAAAAAGAGATCTAAAGCTTTTATAGAAACACTTAATCTGCTCTTCAATGAAAACATAAGTGAAATCCAGCAAGCAATTAACTCTTCACTCACAATGGAAAGATTGCAATTATTTTGTATTTCTTTTATTTTCTGTAATAGGCTCTCCGTCTAAATACAAATGGCTGCCTTGTATCTGCTCACACCTTTAATTTCCGACATCAGCACAGTGTGCTACTTAAAATGATTTCAATGTCTTCCCATTGTGTGGAAATTGAGGTGAAGAGAGAATATTCTCATGAATATCCAACTCTGTCTGAGCTTTAATAAGCTAGAGGGAATTGTGGCTGTTTAAAATACAGTGCATTTAAATTTAAAACACATAGAATTAAAATGAGAATTAGTCAGACGTCATTGAATATTTGGTTGCAGAATTTCATGTATATTACATGGCTAATATCAGGCTGACAAAACTAGGTTTGTGCTATTATCACATGATGACTGTATCATTACCATTGAACTAAGAATCTTCTTTTTATGGCCTTTGTTTGACTTCTTACCCCATTGATATTCTTTTTTGTTATTGAAAAGATAATAGACTCTTTTAAAGCCTAAAAGTTACCTTAATAACTATGACTCGCACTTTAACCCATAGCCACATGCATTAGAACCTTGGTTTCCTATGAATTCACAGTATGGGCTGCTGCTTTCTGTTTGCATGTGAAAGTCTACAGATGGCCATGTGTGGGACAGCAGGTCATCAGAGAGTAAGCCTCTTTTGCCAAAGTGTCTGCAAGAAGTGTAAGTGACTCATACTTTCCACAATTTTTTTCATAATAGAAACATGAAATGGAGAAAGGAACTGGTTGCTGTTGGGCAATTCTGGCAGTTCTTTTAAACATTTCCATTAATGCATCCTAATGTTTTTGCTTTCACAAAGTGTTTATATAAGGATCTGGTGGATGATTTCTCTTGTTATGTTAGCAGCTAGTTTGTTTATTTGGTGGGTGACTTGCATGCATGGTTTGTTTCTTCTGCTATTACTAATATAGTTTCTGTGCCCTGACCACACAACTGATGATGTCATTGGGATGCTCAATGGGATTACTGAAAAACACCTTGCATGAAAAGAGAAATGTGAATATCTGTCCACAGTGTACAAAAGGAAGCTCATGATGTATGCTCAGTAAAAGATTGAAACTGCCTCTGGGTTAAAGTAGTGTCCCCTCATTGGGACAAGCTATCAGGTTTCTGAAAAAAAAGGAGTGTTTAGTGGCACGAAAAACTAGATATACAATAAAAGTTGTAAATATACCATGGATCTGAAATCAGTACCCAGGAGCAGTGGTGGCTGTGTGCTAAACTTTTTTTAGGGGCGGTAAACAAACCCCCCAGGTCCGCATTCACCCCTCCACCACCTGAGCTTAACCAGCTTCTCCTCCCAGCCAAACCAGTCTTCTTCAGATCCGCCTCCTGCCCTGATTGGCCTGGGAGAAGAGGCCAGAAACCAATAGCGAATATTGATTCGCTAGCATCCCAAGTGAGTGGGTTTGAGGCACAGTGCTCTTCTCCCCAAGCCCAACCTTTTTCAAGGTAATTCTCTAATCATCAGGCTCTAATCATGTGCTTGCAAAAATAAAACCTCATAGCAAGCTATGAGTCTGGCGCCCCACATGCAAACCACATGCAAACTAGGGGGCAGCGCCACTGGGGTCCTTTTGGACCAGCCCCTCCTGCCCAGAAGATAGTGGTAGTAAAAAATTCAAAACTTATACAAAGGATTAAAATATAGTAGTTTATGAATCAATATCCAAAGATAATGGTTGTAAAAGGAATTAAAAAATGAAAGCCAGGTCCACAGGTGTCCATAACAAAATGTCTGATTAGTCCATGCTGACTACCAGCTCAGAATCAGCAGCCAGCTGTCAGAGCTGAAGATGCTCTGTGAGACAAAAAAAAGCAAGAAAACCACAGCAGCGCTATTTGAGTGTAGTAGATTAGTAGTAAAACATATGTTATTAAAAGACAAATAAGTAGCTTACAAAAGTGGAGAAAGAGTAGGCATATCACATATAAGATCTTTCTATTTCATCTCAATCCAGATTGCATTCAGGTGTGGATGCCTCTGGCCACTCAGTTGATCTAGTGGGACTCAGGGCTCCAAGTCAGTGTAGCAGGTTCTCCATTGTCAGTAGTGACGTCACCAAACGTGGTGAAGCGAGACCAACAGGTGTGCATTTCGGAGTAAGCGTGCTTCTTCTTCAGGCTTGTGATGCCTGGCATCGGGATGACATAGTGAGACTCTGTACGTGATACATGTGTAAGCCAAAAGTCAGGAAAACTGATTTTCTGGACAATATGTACTTTGTTCTGCTATGATGCAATGCCAAAAGACAGACAGCTGATTTCATCTGTAATAAATAAATAAGAGTGTCTCTATAATAAACAAATAATAGTGTCTTTTTTTTTGTTTGTTTTTTAGCCAGAAGACCAAACATTTTTACATATTTGCAGCAGAATTATTAAAGCCTATTTGATAGTCTGCTATTTGAGAGGGAGTGAAGGTAGATTTCATATTTAAATAATTAATTATTGCATATTTTATAAGATTTAAGACTGAAATGATTACTGATTTGAAGTTTACATTTTAAAGCTTTAATGGATAGTTTGCAATTTTTGAGGGAGAGAGAAAGCAGAATACATCTGGAAATAAAAAAAAAAATGTTTGTCTTTCTTCTGAAGATCAAGAAAATGTTTTGTTTGTAATTGGAAACATAATTTATGAAGGAGAAAATAAGCAGAATGCATCTTGAACAAGAACAGTAAAACAACAGATTTACAGGACAGCCTTTAACCTGTTTGGAGTGGGCACTGCATGTAGGTAAGAGTAGATTTCTTTATTTTATAAATAAATGGGTTCATTTTTTTCTAGAGAGCTTTCATAATCATTTGTTCAGGCTGATAGTTTTGAGGTAGAGAGAGCAGGCAGATTGCAACTGCAAATAAAAAATATATACCGAACCAGATTTACCCAGACATACTGTTAAATATTTGTAATAATTCTTGCATAACCACGCCATTAAGCACTCTACAAGAGTGCCAGACTACTGCCGCAAGATTTTATCTGTCGGACAGTGTGTAAAATTAATCAAAACCTCCTCTTGGCTGCCATAGCTACGATTACTAAGCTATGAAGAATAAGCTAAAAAAGTTCAGCAAGAATGCCTTGCTACTGGAATTCCATAAAAAAATAAAGAAATTCCAGAGGCTGAATTCACTGATGTTTATTTAAATCAAATACGTCAATTGTGGGTTGGCTTAGCTTTTAATGAGGCCCAGAAACACCTTGTCTTATGCAATGATTTTAATATTGAATCATAAATTACAACTCCAAGCTTTCCCCTCCTACCCCAAGAGCTCCTCTATACCTCCTTGAAAGGCCCCTGCTGTATTTTATATTTTTTTATACTTACCCTTACCCTTTACTGATGTATTCAGGCTGGTTATATGCTGTGCAGGGTCATGTTCCTCTTTCGTAGTTTTTTGGTTGTGGGTGGACTTTAATACTTGGGCATTACTCTTACGGTCCCGTCCTCACAGACGTACGAGATCAACCATAAGACATTGTTACAATCTATAGCCAAAGAGTTCTCTCACATTGAAAAGTTTGAATTATCATGGTTAGGTAGGGTTGCAGCATACAAGATGTTAATCCTACCTAAGATATTATATTTATTCCGCACTGTACCCATCCAGATTCCTAAGATCTTTTTTCACACCCTTGATGGTTTACTAAAGAAGTTTATATGAAGGTGAAATAAAGCCAGAGTCCCTTCTATGTCTTATTCAAACATAAATCAGCAGGAAGGGTAGATTTACCAATGCTTATCAATTATTAATATGCAGCACTCCTTGATCAGATTAAGGCCTGGTTTACATTCCAGGGCAAACACTGGGTGAAAATTGAGAGGGCAGTGATACCTTCCCACGACTTGCTATTTTATTATGCGCCAAATGGATCTGCATCCCCAATCACACAGAGTTACTACCTTCTATTTCTGCTTCCATGGAGGCTTGGGAATTTTTAATTAACCATCCCAACCCTTGACACCTCACTAAGCAGATGGGAATGCCACTAAGAGCTTTTGAACATCTGCTCCAATCAATTAATGTTACCCCATAGATCCAAAAGGGTTTTATGTCCTTCCTCAATTCACAAACAGTGGGAAAATATACTTATACTTATCTACGGATACAGGCCTTCCACCAAAAACACTCCACACTTACAACCATTACAGTTGATAATGAACTGTGGCAATACCTACTTCAGCTAGGACCAAATAAAGGTGGTCTCTCATGGTTTTATAAATATATCCAATACTCTGTTCCTTTTAGTAAAACAGCCCATATGGTGGGCTGGGAGAGAGATCTCTGATGAGGATTGGCAAAAAGCACTGGCCAACAGCATTAGTGTAACCCATTGCTTGAATCATTGGGACAATGCTCGCAAGATACTATACAGGGGATATCTAACTTTTATCCTAATGCCTCCCCTTTGTGCCGGCGGCAATGTGGCTCAACAGGAAATGTGATGCATATATTGTGGGATTGTAGGTCTTTTCATAGTTTTTGGAAAAAGGTGTTCTCCCTCATATCCCATACCATGGAAATTCTAACCTCACCAACTTCTCACCTAGCATTGTTGGGCTTAATGATAGATCAATTCCCAGTACAGGATAAAATAAAAAACAAGGCTTTACAATAACTTTAAGTTTGTATGATCCTGACCATTAAGCCAGGTACACACTACTAGTTTCCGTCAGAGACACTGTACTAACCATACGAGGTTAGTCCAGCAGTCTCCCCCGCTGAGCTGTTATGTTCTGACAGGGGGACAGCCCCCAGTCAATGGCAGAGAGAGCTGATCAGGAATTGGTCGGCTGTTGGTCTTTCAACATGCACTTCCAACAGAAGCCAGCCAGTTTCTGTTGGACAGACCCACATACATATGGGCAGAATGTCAGCCATTTGTTTTTGAAGTGGCTTTAGTGATGAGTGAATGTGCTTGCATTCAATTTGTGGTCCATTTGTAAACTCAAAGTAAATTATGGAAATTGCAAACTTTAATCTTAATTTCAATGAAGACAATGGGGGGGGGGGGGGGGTGAATGAAAATGAATTGTGCCCATTTTCAAGGCTAATAGACAAGGGGTTGTCAAAATAAGGGCATAGGGAAGTCAGCACTGACCTGGCAAAAAATAAAAAAATGTATGTACCGTAATAAAAAAATGTAAAAGTATCTTTTAGTGGGGAGAATCCTCCATTTTATGCAACTTCTGGGTGATGTTGAAGAAAAATCAATGTTTTCAATGACATTCTTTGGAAATGCCTTTAAATTGTATGTGGTGTTATGTAACAGAACGCTTCTCACAGACATCATCAGCAACACCATATGTTGGTATTACATAATTTACATGGGTAACACTTTTTAAGTTTTATATATACTGTAATATATTTGGTTTTATTATAGCATCAGCAGCACCCCATTCTGATTCATTATTATAACTAAAGTGAGTGTGTGTGTGTGTGTGTGTGTGTGTGTGTGTGTGTGTGTGTGTGTAGCAGATATCCCTTTTATTTAACAGAAGCTGGCGCTGATCCATTTAAAATGTACCACAACTTCCATGTCACACAACCAGGGAAGCCTCAGCTTTATTACCTTAGAAGCTCAAAGAGGCCACATGGGATGAGGCAAAAGTAGCTGGACAAGTGATCTGCAGCCAAGTAAGCAGTACTCCACTCTCAGAACTGGTATGCATGCAGCTGGGCAGGAGCCTATTATAGCCTGATAAAGAAGCATGCATGCCCTGAACGTGCACTCCTCCCCACTCTCTCTCAAACCAGAAGTGACGTACACCACTGTCTGTGAGCTGTCCTGAGTGTTTGGAAGCACTGGGAACCACTGGCGTCCCCTGGACTCATCAGCTGCCTCTTCACCAGTCAGAAGATTGTCTTTCCAATGAGCGGATGAACCACATTATTAATCCCACATGCACTGACATCTCATAAATCTTGTGAGTTACCTATTGTCTTTTATGGAATAAAATGTCTTAATAATGTTGCATTTAGATGGAGCTGCTCTCCTTTTGCCTTTGCCTTCCACAAAGTTACTTCTAACATGTCACTAGCTGGCAGCCATTCAGAGTCAGCTTATCTAAGAACACTTAAACTGTCTTTGTGCCACAAATGTACCCCTCCACATGAACTTGATGTAAAAGAGAGTTCTAATTACCCACTCTCTCTTTATTCACCTGACCGAGAGCACAAATGTTTGAATTCAACATGGATAATGGGCATGCTACACATGCTACACATACAATTTGCCACACTCTTGCCACAATCATCCTCTAAATTCGTTGGCATGTGTAATATGCCCAGCTCCTTTCTTCCTTCACAGTCCTCTGGATGAATTTATCAGCATTTTGACAGTGGGGACTGGTTTTATTTAAACAGGAGCTGATCTTTCTACTTCTGTGTAAACCGACGCTTACAAAATTAGTGTCTTTAGTGTCACGAAGTGTTATAATGTAACAATGATTTACTGACAAAAGCATGACAGCATACACATATGGGTACAGGCTTTGCCCCCTTCCAAATCACAGGTTCAGTTAAACAGTATAAATGAGTCACCTCCCCCAAGGCATCATTATTATTTTCCCTCACTGCTCAGCTGGTTATAGAACTGTTTAAAGCAGAATTTTTACCATCACCTTGCCGGATTCATCTGGCCTATCCCAATAGGTTCAACTTCTCCTGTGGTAAAGCTCCTTCTGTACAGGCTATAAATCTCCTATATGAAGGAAGTCACTCCCATGTTCAGGTGCTGGGGTTGTAGGATGCTGGTCTCTGGGTCCAGGTAACAGATTGACAAATTGTTGTTGTTCCTGACACATAAGCATGACAGCATACAGATCCCTCCCTAGGCTTCGCATTGAAAATAGTTACAAGAATGTCGCCTTGGGAAAAGTGACTCATTTATATAGTATAACCGGTCCTGTGATTGAACAGGGGACAGAGCCTGTACCGATATATATAAGCTGTCATGCTTATGCATCAGGAAAGGAAATTGACTGTCAGGTAAATATAATTTTTTTTGTTATTATTGCTTTATTGTGACTTCTCTGGTTTATTAATAGGTGACCAAAGGGCTAATCATTGATTTACTGTGCATATGATATCATTTAAGATAACCTTGCAAGTAAAACAAAACAATAAAATATTAAACAAACTTTTCCCTAAGACCCCTTTCACACCACACTGCCCGTTGCCTCGGCGGTAAAACGGAGCTATTTTTAGCGGCGTTTTACCACCGGATTTGCGGCGCACTTCGTCTGCTAGCGGGGCGCTTTTACCCCCTACTAGCGGCCGCGAAAGGGTTAAAACCGCCGGCAATACGCCGCAATAGCGGCATTTTGCCGGCGGTATTACAGCGCTGCCCCATTGATTTCAATGGGGAGCAGTGGTGGAGGAGCGGTAAACACACCGCTCCTTCACCGCTCCAAAGAAGCTGCTGGCAGGACTTTTTTCTGACGTCCTGCCAGCGCACCGCTGCAGTGGGAAAGCCCTCGGAGCTTTCACACTACACACAATGGTGCAGCTTCTTTAGGGCGGATTGCAGGCGCTATTTCTAACGCTATAGCGCCTGCAAAACGCCCTGGTGTAAAAGGGGTGTTATTTGGAACACTTGGGGACATACCTATAAAGCAAAGAATGTGGCTTTCACAAAAAATAAATGGTAGTGAATAAATAACCATCATTTAAAACATATGCACCAGGAGGATTTACCTGCAGTGAATGCTTGATGAATGCCATAACCTGCTTTATAAATATACGTATTGCTGTTTTAAAACTACCACTGGTTCAATTAGGAAAAAAGCAAATGTTTTTGTTTTGTTACATCATTTGTCTATAGATTGAAGAGAATCCCTTGTACTAAAAAAACAAACAAAATGTATGCATTTATTACTTTGTTATCTTAAAGAAGCAGATCTTCACCCTTTTAAACAACTTTCCTCCTCTCGACCCCCCCCCCCCCCCAACACTTATTTTTGCAGTTTTAACCCATCCTCTCATCCTCTCTGATCACCTATGCTAATGACGTCAGGGCCTCCTGGGATATGTGATGTGCAAGGAACATAGAGGTGTGAGACCTGAGCAGTGACTTCAGAGAAGAGTATCTGAATAGGTCAACACTGGATCCGCTGGGTGGGTAAGTATCTGAGTTAATGGATGTCCCAGTATCAGGTAAGCAGGGAAAAAAATTAACAAGGGGAGGGTGAAGTTCTTCTCCAAGTAATGACAAATGTATTGCTCAATCATTAGGCCCATAGCTCAAATGTAAAAAAAAAAAGTTTTGGTCCATAAGGGAATACAGTAAAACCTTGGATTGCAAGCATAATTCATTCCAGAAACATGTTTGTAATCCAAAGCAATTATATCAAAGCAAATTTTCCCATAAGAAATAATGTAAACTTTAATGATTTGTTCCACAACCATTTATTCATAAGTCCTTCAGTGTATGGTCCATATAAAAAAGATTATAACAATGTGATAGGTTGTGTACCTATAAAATGTTCATCCACAAATGGAAGCCTCCACAAGCGGATTACAAGCAAAATCCAGCAACAAGCTACAGCATATAAAAGAGAAGAGAGGTGCCTCTAAGTGTAGCAATATGGTTACATTTAATGAATGTACAACATTTAGCAACTCACATGGTTGATGATTAAAACAGGTACATCTAAGTATGTAGGCATTCGGGGTAAAGCTGTCCACATAGACCATCCTCCGCACCACGGGGTCTCACCACTGTCAGTCTGCAATCATGACCAGGAAGACTACCGTGCAGTAAAGCGATCTGAAAACAAGTTTTGAACCACTTGTGGAGCGCAGTATGGAAGGGATGATGTTGATGGCGGTGTGGGGGATGGTCTATTAAACCAGATGGCTGCAGACTTAGATGTGCCTGTTTTAATCAACCACATAAGCTGCTAAATGTGGTACCTTCATTAGATGTAACCATATTACTACACTTAGAGGCGCCTCTCTTCTCTTTTATACTCAATTGTAACATGACGTTACATGTATATCAAGATGTCGCTGGTATATCAAGTCAAATTTTATTTTCAAATTTTGCTTGTCTTGCAAAACACTCTCAAACCAAGTTACTCTCAAACCAAAGTTTTACTGTATATGTGTGAGAACTTCACTCATTAACATAATTTATAGGTTTTCTATGGATATTTCCAATCACACCTGTGAAAGTTGCCTGAAAAAAAATAAAAAAACCTCTTCCTGAGATCCCATTTCTGGACTCCTTCCTTGGCTTCTCTTCCTGTGACTTCCCTCCTAAGCCACAGATCCTGTTTCTGATTTCCACTGATGACTCTGGCCATAATTACTGCTACCTGCTGTGACATCTGGCTGGTTTAAAGGTTCCCTGTTATCTTACTGCCCTTGACCATGCATTTGCCTCATGAGACTGTACTTCACTTGATTTCTGCCAGCTAGCAGCTATTGCAAGTCTGAGTGTTACTAAGGGCTTCAAAATGGGAGCCATCCACAGAAAAAGCCATCACTCCCTGTGAGGTGCTCTGATGAAGAATGGGGTGTTCCTTACCTTTTTTGACTCAGCACTTTTCAGGACCTATATTCACCTGGCAACATTAGGTCCACTCACAGTGACCATTTGTTGATGCCATAACCTTGCTGACACTTTCTGGCAAGAACTTCTGGCAAGTAAGCTGTGGGATGAGAGCAGTCTGCAGTGCTCCCTGAAGAGGTCGCAGGGACGAAACGCATAAAGGGGATAAGTTACATGACGTCATTCCACACACACCCCGAGCTTGCACCAGGCTAAAGAAAGCATTTTATCTGAATGGTGAGAGGCAGCCCTGGTAAATGTAAGTATGTGTTTTTAAAATAAAAGAGGATTTTATGCTATGGCGTTCCTTTTTGCTTTTCACGTGGCCTGCATGAATGTGTGAGAGGATAGAAAAGGAGATATTAAAGTAAACAGCACTGAATCATTGAAGAAGTGATGGATGACCCTGGTGGATGCGGAGTGCAGAAATGGTGCGAAAACGTTTTATTTTGCTATGAGTGCAAGTTGATCCAGGGGTAAGTGGGTCAAACTATCTGTTAACTGAGGTGGAGGATAGCCATGTGGTTTATTATGGTTTTCATAATATTGTCTTGCAACAATTATTTTTTCACAATCCTTAGACAATAAAATGCAATAAAACTAAACAAAACACTCTTTTTCTTTTTCATTTGACCAGCGTTAGTTTAAAAATAAACAGTGTTAGTGCAGATAAAATGGCACATTTAATTACGTAATTTGTCCTATTTAAAATGACACTAAAAAGTTATGATTCTGGTACAAAGCATTTCAAAGGTATTGACAAATAAAACAAAAAAAAAGTGTTTTAAAACAAAATGTGAAAAAAAAAATGTGTTCAGATATTAACAAACCAAACAAAAACACACAAATTAGTGTACATGAGGCATAATAAGGGATTAAAGCGGGAGTCCACCGGGACTCCGCGTTTTTTTTTTTTTTTTTTTAAAGCCAGCAGCTACCAATACTGCAGCTGCTGGCTTTTAAAATAGTGACACTTACCTGTCCAGCGCGCCCGCGATGTCGGCACCCGAAGCCGATCGCTAGGTCGTCTGTCGGGTCCTGCCGCCGCCATCTTGGGTATGGGAATCAGGAAATGGAGCCTTTCGGCTTCATTTCCCGGTTCCCTACTGCGCATGCGCGAGCCGCGCTGCGCAATGAGGACGGTCCCCGCTGCCTCTGGGAGCTGTGTGTTTCCCAGCAGGCAGCGGGGCACTTGCTGAAGGGGGCGGGCACTTGCGGAAAGGGGCGTAACGTACGCCCCTTTCCGCAGAGAGCTAGCCCGGAAGTGGGTGCAGTTACCTGGATTATCCAGGTAACTGCACCCCCCTCCCCCCTGAAAGGTGCCAATTGTGGCGCCGGAGGGGGGGAGGAATCCGATGAGCGGAAGGTCCATTTTAGGGTGGACCTCCGCTTTAAGCTGAAGAAACTTTTATTTAAAAAAAAAAAAAACATTTTTTTTTACTTGTCAGATTGCTTTAACTGTCATCGTCTGCAGATCAAAGTTCATCCCTTTGATCTGCAGATGAATCCATAAAATTATACAAAAGTAACATTATGTTATTTTGTATGTTTCTATATTGGTGTCTGGAGTAGTATTGTTTATAAACACTGATACAGACTGCTTTTTTGACAGCTGCAGTTGCTGATACCTTCTCTGAGTATACAGTGATCCTGGTTTTGATTAATCAAAGTCATCAATAGTTGTATACTGGGAGGGGGAGTCCCAGCAGCAAGGCAGGGACATTGGACATGCTACACACATCCTGAGCACAATGATAACTTTTTGTTTAGGTGTAACTAGTAATGAATAATATATTTAATATAATTAAAGTGACATTAAAGGTTCATGTAAAAAAAAAATAACATATCATACTTACCTGCTCTGCACAGAGGTTTTGCACAGAGCAGCCCCGATCCTCCTCTTTTCAGGTCCACTGCCAGCGCTCCTGGCTCTATCTCTTAAGCCAGTGCCTCCAATAGCAAGCCACTTGCTCTGGGGGCACTGGTGCATGCTCCTTCCTGAGCCCTGCTCTATGCGTTTATAAGACACACAAGCCATGGCTAAGCCTTGCCCCCTGCTCTATCCTTGTTGGCTCACTAGCTGTGATTGACAGTAGCAGGAGCCAATGTCTCCTGCTGCTGTCTTAGCCAATGAGGAATGAAGGACCTGGGAGAAGCTCAGCTCTCGTATCCCTATCTGGATTGAGGGAGAGCTTAGGTGAGTATTTTTTTTTGGGGGGGGGGGGGGTGAGCCTTTAAAACCTGAGCCTTTAAAACCACTTTTATTACTTCTTAGTATAGTATACAATTATACTATTCAAAATAGATTTACTATTTTTTTTTCCCAAATAGGACTCAAATAGGTGTGGGATTTGACACTTATGTGTGTGATGCATGGTTGATAAACAATTTGTATGCTTTTGATTTCTAGATTGTATGATGTTTCTAGTACAATGGCTGTAATTCCCCATTTTCTTTTTGTAATTGTATTTTTATTAGTTAAAAAAAATAAATAAATGATACAAATATAACAGTAACATCACAGGATGTATATTCAACAGCCAAAAAAAAAAAAAAGGAAATACAAAGGAACTCAGGGCATGAAAACACACACATATATATATATATATATATATATATATATATATATATGTGTTAATGCTATATATATACATATAGCAGGAACATAGCATTCTCATTGTATTAAAACACAGTAAAGATTAACATAGGGCCAGAACACACAGTATAGGGCATATATACGTGGGCGCTGTGTCATAATGGAGGGACCTACAGGAGAGCGATATAAAAGAAAAATATGTACAATCTTCAAGAAACAGCAGATTATTCAACTTAAATGATCTCATAATTTCGATTGGTCCCAGGGCTCCCAAATTTTGTTAAACTTAGGGACCAACTGTGGCAGTGAGAAGCTCCATCCTTCTGACCTCTGCTGTAAGTTGCAGGAACTGTGGGAGGGAGGGGTAGTGGACAGCCAACAAAACTGTATAGCTCTCTTGTCTGCTAAAAGAATATAGGAGACCAGATGTTTAATTGATTTAGAAATATCTGGAAAAGGGAGTCCTAATAAATAGTGGATAGGGTCTAAGGGGAGTGGCAGACCTGTTACATTCTGAAGCATTTTCATAACCTCTAACCAAAATGTCTGACGAAGTGAACAGGTCCAAAAAATATGATAGTATGAGCCTGTGTCCCCACCGCACCCCCAAAGCTTAGCTGAAAGGGTGGGATTCATATGGTGAATACGCTCCGGTGTCCTGTACCAAAACATTAAGATCTTCACCGCCATCTCCCTCTGAACCACACACTTGGAGGACTTAAGTCGATGACCAGATTTTTGCCCATAGTTGCATTGGAATAGTACATCCCAATAACACATTCCATTTACGCATGTATAAGTGCCTAATGCCTTAGTGGATTCATGCAGAATATGGTATATGGAGGATATTAAATGCAGTTGGTGTGGACACTAAGCACATAGGGGTGATTATATCCAGGGTGAGAGACGGGACAATGAGTGAAAAGGATTTCTAACTTGAAGGTAAAAATATAATAGTCTATGAGGGATAGAAAATTTACCTTGTAGTAAGTATGGAGTTTGCGAGTAACCGGGTGTACCAGGTTACACAATTGGAATAGGGGTGTTTGCATCCAGGGCAACAAGAGTCCAAAGGACAGACTATCTGGTAGAGCTGGGTTTAACAGTATATTAGGTAGAGGAGGGCATGGTGAGGAGAGAGTATTTCAAAACACACCTAGACCATATGGACTGGGTAAATAACATTGGTGCTAAACACATAGACTTCAGTACAGGATCAGTAACTAGGGAGCGAGACCATACTAAAGATCAAGGGTGTACATGATATATGGCGCCCCGCTCAATCTCTGACCACTGGTTTTTAACCATTTGACAGGACCAGGAGATCACAGTCCGGAGGAGAGAGGCATAATAATACTTAATGATATCAGGGGCTCCCAAGATTCTAAAGTTTTTAGAGCAAAAACCACTGAGCTGGCAATCCTGTGTGTCTTATTATTCCATATAAATTTCAAAAAACCTTTATGGAAGGCTTTAAGTTGACTAATAGGTACAGCAACCGGTAGGGTTTCAAAAAGGTACAGTAATCGTGGCAACACGGACATTTTCAGAACGTTAATTCTACCTAGAATATTTTTAGGGTATGTAGCCCATTGGTGAAGGCACCGGTATATGTCCTGGAACAAGGGGGGGAAGTTAGTGGAATATATGCTAGAATATGAGGAGGTAAGCTTGATACCCAGGTATGTAAGGGATTGGGGACACCATTTATAGGGGTATGTACTCTTTAGTTGCATCAAAGCATCTGGTGATACATGCAAAGGGAGAGCTTCAGTTTTGGCAGTATTAATTTTATAGCCTCATATGGACCCAAATGTATGTAGGGGGGCATGTAGGGAAGGAAGTGAAATAATAGCGTTTGTCAATGTTAAAAGAATGTCATCAGCACAGAGGGATAACTTGTACTCTTGCTGTCTCATCAGTACCCCTCTAATGTAAGGATGACCTCTTATTGCTTCTGTCAGAGGCTCCAGAGGATGAAAAGTAGAGGGGACAAAGGGCACCCCTGTCTGGTGTCATTTGACATGGGAACACAGGGGGATAAAAATTAGGCCATCTGCACCTGAGCAGATGTGTGAGCGTACAAGACCTGTATAGCTTTAAAAAATGGACCCTCAAACCCAAATTGCGAGAGCATAGAAAACATATAAGGTCAGCTTAGGCAATCGAATGCCTTTTGGGCATCTAAACTCAATATAAGTGCTGGGCGAGCGAATCTGTTCAATAAGTCTATCAAATCTATAGTGCGCCTCGTGTTATCCTCCGCGAGTCTGGATGGCACAAAACCTACCTGGTCAATATTGACCAGTTTGGGTATAAGTTGGGATAGCCTAGACGACAGGATTTTGGTAAATATCTTATAGTCAGAATTTAATAGGGCTATAGGCCAGTAGTTGTCAAGTATAGAGGGGTCTTTTCCCGGTTTAGGTATCACTGATATGTAAGAGTGAGTGAATTGAGAGTGTGGGGTAGTCAGCCATTAAAGATATCCGACGACTCTCGATATCTTTCTTCAGGCGAGAGCCCTCTGCAATGCAGAAGCCGTGGAAGCAGGCCTTGTGAGTCTCCCAAAGAGTCGACACCTTTTGTACTGAACCCACATTGAGATGCAAAAACTCACCCGATTCTCTGGCAAATCTCTCCCTGACGGGTGTGGAGTTACAGTAAGAAGGTGTTCATTAAGCTGCCAGTGACAAGTCTTAGAATTAGGGTGTTGCAATGAAAGATCTAATGAGATAGGGGCGTGATCTGACCATGTAATGAGTGAGATATTAGAATCTACTGCATGAGGGAGTAGAGGTGCTGTTATTAAGAAATAATCTAATCTAGAGTACATTTTGTGGACCATGGTGTAAAAGGTGTATTGCCTATGTGTTTGATGCCTAATTCTTCAGGCATCGAACAGTTGATGAGACCTGATTAATTTTCTAAAGGAGGTGGCCTGAGAGATCTCCCTCTGTGATGGGGTGTCACATTCCAAGAGAACAAACCTCCTGTGGGGTCGATGTATTTATCCTTTACCCTAATAGGGCATGATTTTTAAATAAGTATAGCTACTCCGGCCTTGCCAGAAAGGTCAGAGGCCCCATAAGAATTAGGAAAATGTTTTGATGCAAATTTCATCGAACCCCAGCTTGGAAGTGAGTTTCCTGTATCATCACAATATCAGCACCAGACCTCCTACAGTCTTTAAGGGCAAGTCATAGTTTTTGGATGGAATGTAGGCCCTTAACATTATGGAAGACTATTCTTAAAGAGGAAGTAAACCCTTCCAAACAACTTGGACCTATAGGTAAGCCTAGATTAAGGCTTACCTGTAGGTCCAAGCAATATCTCCTAAACCTATATGGTTTAGGAGATATTTGCCCGAAAATGGGCACCGCTGTCTACGGCGCATGCGCCGTAGACAGCGGCGTGCAGGCGCACTAAATGCGGCAAATCCAAGAATGGATTTGCCTAATTTGTCGACTCCCGTGCGCATGCGCGGGAGTGACGTCATCGCGGCTTCGCCGTATGGCAGCGGCGGAGCTGCGAGACGCGACTCCCGTGCGCATGCGCGGGAGTGACTTCATCGCGGCTGCGCCGCTGTGATTCGTCGGAGCTGCGAGACGCCACCAGCAACATGGATGCGGCAGACTACAGGGGACAGCGGCGACTTCGCTGGCTCCTGTGTCAGGTAAGTGACACATAATGAGCTACTATGCGATGCATAGTAGTCCATTATGCTTTACCTTTGCAGGGAAAAAAAGAGGAAGTAAACCCATCAGGGTTTACTTCCTCTTTAACGCCATAATATATCAACAGTGAATCTGCTTATTGAGACAGTGAACCAAAAAACTAGACATGGGTACCGTCAATAAATTTGTTTTGTTCTGTTCCGTTATGGTTCGTATTAAAATTAATTCCTACTTCGTATTTCGTGTCCGAAATTCCATTTCAATTCGTACGAAATACGAATTGTCGTTAGGTTCGTTTACTTGTACGAACGTTCGTTACGATGAATTTAACGGCAAAAATATACCTCAATATGACAGTCGATGATGATGGAAGTTTGGTTTTTATCCGAAATACGAAATTCCATTGAAGAGTTTCCTATCCGAAATACGAATTTTCGTTAAATGAGGGGCTCCCACCATCCCTGTGCTGTGCTGACTTCCTCCTTCGGATTCGTAAACAAAAGTTCGTATTTCGTACAGAATTCGGACATATGGCAATTCGTATTTCGGATCCTCCCGAACGAAAGAATTTAGGGAAATTCGTACGAATTTGAGATTCGTATGAAACGAATCACACATGTCTACAAAAAACCTGTAGTTCATTTAACTGGTAAAATGCCCAATACTGGTGTACCAGTATATCTATTAAAAACAGCCCTAGGAACAGAAATAAAAAGAACCATTAAAAAAAGAAAAAAAAATCAATGGGGGATCTGAAGAGGAAAAAAAGAAAAACCAAAGTCATTACGCCTGAGAAGCCAGTGCTACTCAAGAGACTGGGGGCTTGGACAGTTCTGGGCCACTTGGCGACTCTCTTCAGATGGAGATGTAAGAAGGAGGGATCCATGTGCTCCCCAGTAGGTGTGCAGCGTCTGGAAGAATCTACATAAAACAAAACAAAGAATATATGGACGTTCATTTCTTACTTATATCATGTTACGGGAGAAAAATTTGAACACTGAGCGTGAAAAAAAAACAAAAGCAAAAGAAAGAAATGAATAAACTGTACCCCATGGGTATGCAGGGTAGTATCTCCAGTGTTTGGTGAACTATTCAACCTAGTGTCCAGATCAAAAA
The DNA here is from genome assembly GCF_037356315.1 of Lithobates pipiens. NCBI lineage: Eukaryota > Metazoa > Chordata > Amphibia > Anura > Ranidae > Lithobates > Lithobates pipiens. The sequence goes on from NW_027507903.1 coordinate 210,725,755, forward strand.
CAGAACTAAAGATGATCTGTTATATAGGTAAAGGCAAGCCTGCCTGTAGAGTTTAGCCAGATGTGGCTATCATTATTTCAAGGAGGAAGTCTGGAAGAGCGTTGAGGAGTAGAAAAGGATCTCTTTTGCTTATTTTGGGCCGGGGTCCAGATCCGGGTAGGTGTAGTAGGATCCATACAGCCAGACAAGGGAGCAGGTGGGGGGCAGAAAATCTTCCCGCAGAGGAGGTAGCCCCAGACTTTTTATGAATGCTTCTCCTTCATGTAAGTCATGAAGACAATGTTGTGAACCCTCTTGGGGAACAATCAAGAGGACTGGAAAGCCCCAGAAATATGGGATGCAATGGTTTTGTAGATGAGAGGTGATTTGACGGAGGTTTCTGCATTTAGCCAGGGTTATTGGAGACAAATCATTGTAGATCAGAATTTTCATCCCTTTGTACTCAGTGGATGATTTATTGCATGTGGCAAGAGTCAGGGCCTCCTTGCTGTCATAAAAATGGAAGTGTACTATGACATCTAAGTATGGTCGTAGAGTGTTATTTCCTACATTCTCTGGTATACTGCGGAATCATAAGTTCTGACGTCTTTCCCTGTTTTCCAGGTCCTCCTGTTGTAACTGGAGCTGGGATACAGAGTGCTACAGTGAGGAGGATTCTTCCTCCAAATCCTGGAAAAAATGGACAAGGTTATCAAATTTGGTCTCTAATGCATCAGCTCTTTCCCCTATATGAGCAATTTCCCCTCTCAATTCCTGGGAAAGCTTACCCACCTCCGCAGCAAAGTTGCATGTCATTTTATGGAGGAGAGCTTGAAGCTTCACATCCAGCAACTCAGGGGTTAAAACAGCCTGCGGGGCTTGAGGGGAGATTGCAGGAGTGTCTCGAGTGAGGGATGTGCCGCTATCTGTGTCATCGGTCCCCAACAAAGGATCCATAGCAGTGAACGGGTCCGCGGGTGTAGGCAAGGTATTTGTCCATCGTGGTCTGGTAGCGCGGGCCTATTAGCGGCTTGTAGCAGTGTTTTTGCTGGCCAATTTTACCCATGGAATGCTGTATGCATGTGAATGAATGAATGAATGAAATACTTGTATAGCGAACTGAATCGCCTCTAGGCGCTGTGGCGAGCTTTGATCATCTGCTAAAAGAGGAAGGTCTTGAGTTTTTTCCTAAAAGCCAGGTGATTTTCTTCCAGGCGGATGTTGATTGGTAGAGCATTCCATAGCCGAGGCCCTTGGACAGCGAATCTCCGATCACCCTTGGATTCATACCGGGCTTTGGGCACGAGGAGGAGGTTTTTGTTGGCTGATCGAAGACTGCGGTTTGGTGTGTAATGATTTATTTTCTCCATTAGGTATTGCGGAGCTTCTCTATGCACGCATTTGTGGGTGAGGCAAAGGGTCTTGAACGTGATCCGATTTTTTACGGTTAGCCAATGTAGGCTCCTCAGCGAAGGAGCGATGGATTCCCAGGGTTTTTTTCCTGTTATCAGCCTTGCCGCCGTGTTTTGGATCAGTTGTAATCGCGCAAGCTGATATTGTGGTAATTTGCGTAGTCCAGACGTGAATTAATGATTGTTCCAACTACCACTGCTTTGTCATTCTTTGGGATAAAAGGGATGAGTCTGCGAAGCATGCGCAGCAGATGGTGAGATCCACTGACTACAGATCCTATTTGCACATCCATTGACGATATTTGTGCATCTAAAATAACCCAGAGACTCTTCGCTTTGGTCTTTGGGGAGATAGTCTGCCCAAAGACGGTTGGTGGAGACCAGGAGGTTTTGGTTGCGGGCTTATGATTTGGATGTAAGATAAGAAGCTCTGTCTTTGATTCGTTCAGCTGGAGGGAGTTAGTGGTCATCCAGCCCTCTATTGATTTGAGGCAGTTTTCAAGTTGTTGTTGGTGATCTTTTTTTCCATTTATCCGGAAATAAAGTTGCGTGTCGTCAGCGTAAGAGTGGAAGCAGAGATCTGAGCATCTGATGATTTGAAGGAGTGGGCAAATGTAAATGTTGAAGAGAACGGGTGACAAAGGAGAGCCTTGAGGGACTCCGCAGGTGACTGCCCGAGTTTCCTAGTTTCCTAGTTTCACTGTCTGTGACTGATTTCCTAGGAAGGACGCAAACCATTGGAGATCTATGTCTTGGACTCTGGCTACTTCTGTGAGGCGGATGAGTAGAGTATATTGTAATCTACTGTATCAAACACTGCACTTAGGTCTAGCAGTACGAGGAGACACGGCTCTCCGTCATCTGCTGCTTCGAGGGCGTCATCCTAAATCTTGAGGAGAGCTGTTCCTGTTCCATGACCCGGGCGGAAGCCTAATTGCAGCGGGTCCAGGAGTTTGCGAGTATCCAGGTGAAGTTGTAGCTGATGTACTACAGCTTTCTCCATGATCTTAGAAATGGTGTTGAGGCTTGTAATTTGCCTACGGTTGTTTGGATCCTGAAGGTCCAGGTTTGGTTTCATGTAGGGAGTGTTTAAGTTTACCCCCGTGGCGAGTGGAGTAGGATTGAAGCGGTACGGGGGTCCGGAGTTCAGCCCCTACACATCTGCCATGCATGCGCCCCTGTAGTTCCCCACTTTGCGGTTCAAAATAAGAAATTAAATGTTAGCAGAAAAGAAAAGAAGAAGCTATGTGTAAAAGTAGTACAACAAAATCATGTGAAGGTATTACAATTTTATGTATATATATATATATATATATATATATATATATATATAGATATATATAGATATATATCTATATATATATATATATATATATATATATATATATATATATATATATATATATATACAGTGCCTTGAAAAAGTATTCATACCCCTTGACATTTTCCACATTTTGTCATGTTACAACCAAAAACGTAAATGTACTTGTATTGGGATTTTATGTAATAGACCAACACAAAATGGCTCCTAATTGTAAAGTGGAAGAAAAATTATAAATGGTGTTCAACATTGTTTACAAATAGATATGTGAAAAGGTGGCACGCATTTGTATTCAGCCTTCCTGAGTCAATAATTTTTAGAAACACTTTTCGCTGCAACTACAGCTGCAAGTCTTTTTGGGTATGTCTCCACCAGCTTTGCATATCTAGAGAGTGAACTTTTTGGCCATTCTTCTTTGCAAAATAGCTCAAGCCCTGTCAGATTGGATGGAGAGCATCTGTGAACAGCAATTTTCAAGTCTTGCCACTGATTCTCCATTAGATTTAGGTCTGTACTTTAATTAGGCCATTCTAACACATGAATGTGCTTTGATCTAAACCATTTCATTGTAGCTCTGGCTGTATGTTTAGGGGCATTGTCCTGCTGGAAGGTGGACCTCCATTACAGTCTCAAGTCTTTTGCAGACTCTAACAGGTTTTCTTCTAAGATTTCCTTGTATTTGGCTCCATCCATCTTCCCCTTAATTCTGACCAGCTTCCCTGTACCTGCTGAAGAAAAGCATCCCCACAACATGATGCTGCCCCCACCATGTTTCATAGTGTGTTGAGGGTGATGTGCAGTGTTAGTTTTCCACCACACATAGCATTTTGCTTTTAGACCAAAAAGTTCAATTTTGTTCTCATCTGACCAGAGCACCTTCTTCCACATGTTTGCTGTGTCCTCCACGTGGCTTTTTGCAAACTGAAAACGGGACTTCTTATGGCTTTCTTTCAGCAATGGCTTTCTTCTTGCCACTCTTCCATGAAGGCCAGATTTGTGGAGTGCACGACTAATAGTTGTCCTGTGGACAGATTCTCTCACCTGAGCTGTGGATCTCTGCAGCTCCTTCAAAGTTACCAGGGCATCTTGGCAGAGTCTCTAATTGATTCTCTACTTGCCTGACCTGTCAGTTTAGGTGGATGTCCATGTCTTGGTAGGTTTGCCGTTGTTCCATACGCTTTCCATTTTCGGTTGACAGATTGCTCCGTCAGATGTTCAAAAGCTTGGGATATTTTTTTATAACCTAATCCTGCTTTAAACTACTCCACAACTTTATCCCTGACTTGTCTGGTGTGTTTCTTGGCTTTTATAATGCTGTTTGTTCGCTAATGTTCTCTAACAAACCTCTGAGGGCTTCACCTAACAGCTAAATTACACACAGGTGGACTCTATTTACTAATTATGTGACTTCTAAAGGCAATTGGTTCCACTAATTTAAAACCATTTATAATTTTCCTTCCACTTCACACATATGTGCCACTATGTGTTGGTCTATCACATAAAATTCCAATAAAATACATTTACATTTTTGGTTGTAACATGACAAAATGTGGAAAATTCCAAGGGGTATGAATACTTTTTCAAGGCATTGTGTATGGCCGTTGGTTGTCGGGGTCTGCGGGTGGGGGGCTTATCGGAATCCAGGAGCCCCTTTAATAAGGGGGCCCCCGGATACCGGCCCCACCGTCTTCTGTTCTTCTCTTCTTCCATTGTGAGCGGAGGCAGCGACAAGGCAACATCTGAAGAGAAGAACAGAAGAAGAGAAGAACAGAAGACGGCGACAGCGGCGACAGAAGACCGGAAGAGGGGGACAAGACCCCTGAAGTCGGAAGAAGAGGGCGGCGGCGAAGAAGAAAGCCGGGCTCCTCTGCTAGCAAAAGAGCTAGCAGAAAATAGCGGAGGAGTCCGGCGAGAAGACCCCCCGAAGACGGACAGAAGACCTCCGGGGCTGTGTAATAAACTATTTTAACCCTTGTGTGTTGTGTTTTTTTTTTATTTTATTTTTTACAGGTAAATGGGTAGGGGTACATTGTACCCCATACTCATTCACATAGGGTGGGGGGCCAGTATCCGGGGGCCCCCTTATTAAAGGGGGCTCCGGATTCCGATAAGCCCCCCGCCCACAGACCCCAACAACCAACGGCCAGGGTTGTAGGGAAGAGGCCCTTGTCCTCATCAACATGGGGACAAGGTGCTTTGGGGTGGGGGGGCCGCGCGGCCCCCCCTTCCCCAAGGCACCCCCCATGTTGAGGGCACGCGGTCTGGTACGGCTCAGGAGAGGGGGCGCTCGCTCGTCCCCACCCCCTTTCCTGGCCGGCCGGGTAGCGTGCTTGGATAAGGGTCTGATGTGGATCTGGGGGGGACCCCATGCCGATTTTTCTGCGTAGGGATTCCCCTTTAAGTCCATACCAGGCGACGGGGCCAGCGACGCCTCCTTCGCTGGCCCCGGCTACCTGGAGACGCGCTCAAAATGAGCGGACTTTTCTCCAGGCGGGAAAAGTCCGTTCATTTCAAAAGTACGGCGGACTGGCACACACACGGCCGAATTGTCCACCGAAATGCGAGTCCGGCGGACAGATTGGAGTGCAAAACTACTTTCTTAGTCCATCGGATTTTTGGGTAAAAAACCACAGTTAATTGTGTGGGGTACATTTTCTCAACCCATATATTTTAAGAAGCGCCAGGACTGCTGGGGATATTGACACTTGATTGTCAATCATTAGACAGTATATGGTGTTTTGCTAAGCCGTGGTCAGAAGGCATCAAAATAACATTAAAAGTAATTTCTGATCTAACACTGCCCCTAAGAGGCTGAAATTGGTAATTATTCAAAATGGTGTTGGTCGTGTTGTCAAGTTAACATATAAACTACATTGTCATATGACATCATCAATTACATAGTTTTGAGACACACACCCACTTTTAGGGTGAGATAAAAAGTAGCTACAGATAGCAGAAAGGAGGTCTGATGGGAGAGAGAAAAGAGGGTGGCTGGATGGTTCCATCTCTATTGCGGCTGAAGGAAAGATCTCCAAGGAGCTGTCTATACCTCACTGAAAGATAGAGAAATGTAGGGAGATTGAAAGAGGTCCCTTTGGGGGATTCATTAGACACCTCACGTGGATCTTCTCAGACTCACAGACTTCTTCATTTTCTGGTAAAGTATTGATCTTTCCTTGTATACCCTTTTGGTAATTGAATTGTTTTTGCATATCCATTACTAAAACCATTTAAAGAGGAAGTAAACCCTGTTGGGTTTACTTCCTCTTTGTCTCCCTGCAAAGGTAAAGCATAATAGACTACTATGCATCACATAGTAGCCCATTATGTGTCACTTACCTGACACAGGAGCCAGCGATGTCACCACTGTCCCCTGTAGCACAAAGCATCCATCTTATTCCGAGTATCACTGCTCCGGTGCTGTGAGTGGCTGGAGCAGTGATGACGTCACTCTGGCGCATGTGCGTGGAAGCCGTAAGTAACGGCATGTTTGCCGTCACTTGCTGCGCACCCAGTGCACCTGCACCGTTGTCTATGGCATGCATTAGCTGTAGACAGTGGTGGCCTATTTTTGTAAAATATCTCTTTAACCATGTAGGTTAAGGAGATATTTCTTGGATCTACAGGTAAGCCTTAATCTAGGCTTACCTGTAGGTCAAAGTGGTTTGTAAGGGCTTACAACCACTTTAAATATATGGCAGAGCAAATTGGAGTTGTATTATTTTTAAATGCAGTATGAAATAATTATATTCCAAATATATTTAGAAACATACACAGTTTTGTCTGTATTTAAAATGCCAAAGCCAGAATTTGTACAATGGTTTTATCATGATATTTGTAAAATAAATTTACTCTAAATTTAGCAGAAGCTTTGATCAAATTATCAAGCTGTGCATAAAATGACACTTAGTCTGTGCACATTTAAGAGTGTAAGTGAGAAGATTTGTTTGTTTTGAGAAGAGATCACATCATAGGTTTAAGGTAAACAGATTGTTAACATAAGTCCGTGAACTCAGGGAAGCTATTCACTAATGCCCCGTATACACGATCGGACTATCCACCCGTGTGTGGGCTCCGGCGGACTTAGAAAGAAGTTTTGACTCAAAATTGTCCGCCGGAATTTGGCAGTCCGGCAGACAATCCACATGTCTGTGTGCTAGTCGACCGGACTTTTGAAATGAATGGACTTGCCCACACATGGAGTAAAGTCCGTTCATTTTGAACGCGGCTCCAGGTAGACGGGACTAGCAAAGCAATCAATGTCACCACCTCCATCGGCGAGATTGACACGTCGCTAGCCCCGTCATCTGGTATGGACTTAAAGTCCATATCAGACCCTTATCCGAGCACGCAGCCCGGCCGGTCAGGAAAGGGGGTGGGGACAAGCGAGCGCCCCCCCCCCCCAAGCCATACCAGGTCACGTGCCCTCAACATGGGGGGGTGCTTTGGGGAAGGGGGGCCCTGCGGCCCCCCCACCCCAAAGCACCTTGTCCCCATGTTGATGAGGACAAGGGCCTCTTCCCAAAAACCCTGGCCATTGGTTATCGGAGTCTGCGGGCGGGGACTTATCGGAAACCGGGAGCCCCCTTTAATAAGGGGGCCCTCAGATACCGGTGAGCAGGTGTGTAAAATTTGGTGTTATCACTCTCATTCTCACTCTCATTCTCTCATACTGGTCACTGGAAGTTCAACGTGGCAACTCATGGCAAAGAACTCTCTAAGGATCTGAAAAAAGAATTGGTGCTCAGCATAAAGATGGCCTAGGCTATAAGAAGATTGCCAAGATTCTGAAACTGAGCTGCAGCACAGTGGCCAAGACTATACAGCAGTTTAACAGAACATGATTTTTTTTTTCAATCCTAAGTCAGAGGTAATCAATTGTCAGCATTAAAGACAACATTTTATCAGGATGCTAATATAATTTTTCAATACATTTACATTTATTTGTCAAATACAGTGACACATGTAAAAATGTACCAAGATAAGTTAATATAAGCTGAACAGCAGGTATTCAAATGTTTGCTGTTTAGAATGGACAAATAATTTTTCCAGGGTTTTCAGTCTGTAGCAAGCTGAAACTGATATCACTCTTTAATTCCGTCTCACCATGAAGTAGCCAGCACCTACTGCTAGTGTCACAAAAACACACAAAAAAAAGATTTTTGATCTTATTAACTCTCTATTAAAAAGTGCATGAAAAAATGGGTTTAAAGTATGCAGACTGGTCCGTCGTTGGGGCAGGCAGTCAGGCTAGTAGAAGGCTTTGGAAGGTTCACAGGGTTGGCTATAAATTGGGGGAAGTCAGAGTTGCTCCGGGTCGACCCCCTAGATGCTGCGGTTGCGCCAGGGGTTCCACAGGTGAAGGTGGTGGATGTTATGAAATATCTGGGTATATACTTGACAGCAAACCCTGACCAGTACATCAATAAAAATTTAATGCCACTACTAAATAAATTCAAGTGAAAATGCGACGTCTGGAGCCGGCTCCCTTTATCAGTGATGGGTCGCTGTAGCTTGATTAAGATGATATGGATGTCTCAATTGCTATACATCCTACATAATGCACCGGTATGGATATGCAAAAAATGGTTTAAAAAACTTGAAACTCTCTTCTGGGAGATTATCTGGAAGAAGGGTATGGCTAGGATCCGGCTCCAGACGTTGCAGCTACCAATAGACAGAGGGGGCCTGGCAGTCCCACACCCCAGGAACTATTATCTGGCGGCGCAGCTGCAGCATCTGGCAGGTTGCGACTCGGGAGCTGGAAGAAACCTAAAAGGAGGGATTATGATGATAGGAGCCCTACATGAATCCGTAGCTGAGGTTTTGGAGGCAGACTCCTTCCAGTATAACAACTCTGTAACTAGGATGGTGGGTAAAGTATGGAAAATGGTAAAAACAATAATGGGGTATACAGGGTTGTCAGAATTTATGCCGCTATGGGATAATAAAAACTTAATGGAATTACTTTCAATAGGGAAGGTTAAAATTTGGGAAAGGCAGGGTATAACTAAACTGATCCAACTATATGATGATAATGTCCTAAAGACATTCTTGGACCTAAAAAAGGAATACGATATACCACAACAATCATTTTTCAGATATCTACGGTTGAGACACGCTCTAGCAGCACAGTTTGGGGTACATATGCCAATGTGGGATAAAACACCTTTTCTTCGGAAGTTACTTACAATGGATAGAACTAGTGGGTGTATATCAGTAATATATAATCAGCTATGCATGAATCTCAACCAGGAAATTGATCACCCGAACCTAAAGAGGAGGTGGGAAGAGGATATTGGGGAAATATCAGATGCGCAGTGGAGGAGAATAATGGAACTGGGGCCAATGACATCGGTTTCTCCCTCACAAAAAAATCTCACATTTGATGCTATTACACAGGGCTTATTATACACCTAAGAGATTATATTTGTTTGGTAGGAAAGCCGATGACAGATGCCCCAGATGCCGGAGACAGGGACACCTTTTGCATATGGTGTGGCGATGTCCAAAGCTGTTTCGTTATTGGAGAGGTGTGGTGGAAACTATTAACAAACTCTTTGAGGTAGAATTGGAAATGGACCCGATACTTTGTGTGCTGGGCTATAGGGAGGAGGCGGGAGAACAAAAATGTACTACGGTGGCAGTTATACGCTGCCTATTCCAAGCGCCTATAATAATTGCACAAAAATGGCAGGCAGAGAGGGCCCCTTTAGTGAGTGAATGGATCCAAGTCATTAGTGAACTAATATGGAAGGAGAAGACAGTATATGTAAAAAGGGGTAATTTTAGAGAGTTCGAAAAAATATGGAGGCCATGGGCAAATGAGATGGGATACCCTATAGATAAGAAAAAAATATATAAACTGCGCTCAGGAAAGAATTACATGTGAAAAATACAAATAAATAAAAATGAACACAAACTATAGGCAGCAGCTCTGAGTGAGATACAAGCACTGAAATAAATGGAAAATATGGAAAGCTGCGCCAGTACCAATATATAATAAAACTAATTGTATAAACTGAAAATATATAGATGGTGTATGGCTCTCATACAAAATAAATGCCTAAAGAGCAATCACCCATTGTGCATATAGCAAACACAAAGAAATATTTAGGTAGAGAACATGTAGTCCATGTGAAATGTAAAACTGCGTATAAAAATAAAAGTGAAGGTAGAAAGATTATTTATAGTCCAATAGGGTGTTCCAATGTAAAGGCGATTAACATGTCACCACCGTGAATCCACACAAAGCTGAAGATCTGTGCCCGTCACCGGATAAGTGATGCGCTTACCAAAAATATGGACAATAACAGCCTTATTGGCACTGGTCCGCGGCAGGGTAATGGAACATCAAATCACAGTACTTGCATCCAAAATGGCCCTTAACGTAGGTATATGGCGATACCCCAGCCCTTAGAGCTCCAATGGTTAATGGTCACATATATCTCCGGTAACACCATTAAAGAAAAAGAGATGCCTCCATAGCGTAAAAACATTCGGGTCATTTATTAAATAAAAGAATCACACTTACATGGAATAACTTTAAATTAGCATCGAAAGCGGAACTGAACAACGCCGGCCGGCATTCAAACAAAGCGTCCCGTCCTCCCCTCGTAGAGCGTGGTGGCGTCACTGCATACCTTCCCAGACGCGTTTCGTCATAGATGACGTTATCAATGGGGAACGGGAAACGCAGCGACGCACCACCTATTTATGCCCGGACCTCGTTCTGAAATGCAAGATCCGGCCTCCAGCACCATCTTAGCTGATGACAAAAACGGCTAATCTTCCCATAGTGAAAGGGAATACAGAATATAAACAAAGAAGAAAAAGAAAAGGATATTGCAGATCCCTGCCTGATGGTAAAGGTAAGTACTAATAGTGATACTAGGTAATGGTCCCAAAAGCTTCCACATTAAATGCGGTGTTGGGAAAACAAAATCACAAGTAGAGATGTGAGTTCCAATATGAGACTAGAAACTCTGCACCAGTGTATATAAACGGAACCATGAAACATATATATGTGAGTAAATACATAGTGATAAAAATTGAAAGTTAATAAGAAAATGTGTATATAATAGGAATACACATGTGATGGAAACTAAAAATTACTACGGAGATGCGCATATAGTGAAGATATACATCACCAAAACATAAAAATAATGGTGAATAAAACATATAATTATCAAACATATACAAATGTACAATGTTTGATTAAAGGAAAGATAAAAATAAAAATAAAAATAATAAAAATAAAAATAAAAATAAAAAAATAAATAAAAATAAAAATAAAATTAAAATTAAAATAAAAATAAAAAATAATAAAATAAAATAAAATAAATATTGGTACAACATTAAGTGAATATGTATACCTAAAAAAATGTGTATGTTAATTAAATAAAAATTGATGTAACTGAAAGAGGAAGTTGTCAGTGCAACAAATCATAACAAACGTGTACCTATAATCAAATAATTGTAGACAGCAAAAGGAGAATAAAACAAAAGGGGAATAAAAAGTAGATGAATAGTAAAATGTAAATGAATAATATACCCATCTTATACGAATGAGCCCATAATTAGTATATAATCCCTAATTTAAAAAATATATGAATTATCACCCCCAATTTGATTATATAATTAATTATTAATTTTTGGCCTGTTCGGCATCTCAGAGCAGGTTTACACTAAAGAACACTGAAAGATATAAAAAATACATATATAAAAAATGTATGAATATACCCATACCTTATACAGTAATACTCTAAATATAATAATAATAAAGGAAAAATAAAAAAATAAAAATAATACACTATATATTAGAGTAGAACAAGCAAATTCATGAATTATCAATGAAAGCATTAATGTCGGTATCGATGTTCAATCCATATGGAGTATATGATTTTAAACAATGGATCCAAGACATTTCGAGTCTTGAGTTTCCTCTCACCAGCGGGCTACCACGCCAATGGGGCTGGAATTTATCTATTCCCAAAAATAGCGTATTTGATGGATCTTTATTGTGGGCAACCAGGTAGTGCTTGGACACAGAATGCTTAGGGAACCCTATCAAAATGTTGGTTATGTGTTTGTTCAAGCGCACCTGTAGTGGGCGCTTGGTCCGACCCACATACTGTAACCCACATGGGCACTGGAGCAAATAAACCACCCCCGTGGTGGAGCATGTGATACAAGGTTTAATAACATGGTTCCGCCCCGTAGTTGTACCCACAAAAGAGGTAGTACGTCTACGTGGGCAGGAATTTAGGGAACAGACCCTACATCTTCCACATTTATAGAAGCCAGTCAACTGATCGAAGAAACCATTACTTTTCTGTGGTGGATCGATGACATTAGGGGCCAATCGGTTCCGCAATGATGAGGCACCTCTAAAGACTATTCTAGGTCTCTCTGGAACTATCTCTTTTAAAGCAGCATCGCTGCTAACAATGTGCCAGTGTTTATTAACAAGTTGTTTAATCTTCTTTTGTTGAATAGAATAAGTGGTCACAAAGGGAACAAACCCTTGGACATTGTCACCTCATGGGCCTTTCTCAGTAAGTAGTTCCTGTCTATTCATACTGGTCACCATCTTAATAGTGTCCGACAAGACGTCTGGCTGGTAACCCTTCTCGAGGAACCTAGCAGTAAGAATCTCTGCCTGGGACAGAAATTCTCCAACTTCTGAGCAATTCCGTCTCAGTCGTATATACTGGCTCTTCGGGATTGAATTAAGCCACGGTATATGGTGGCAGCTATCAGTGGGGATGAAGGAGTTTCTATCTGTATCTTTGAAAAACGTTGAAGTGACAAAACGGTCATCCTTCAGGCTAGGTTCACACTATTGCGATGCGGGAACGCCGCGAATCCGCGGCGTTTTCCCGCATCGCTCACCTCCCGCCGGCAGTTCACACTGCCCTATGCGGACGGCTGGGGGTGTCAATGTTATGTTAATGACACCCCCAGATCCGTCGGCATATCGCAGTGCGATCTGCCGACTCGCACAGGAATCGGATCGCATGGTGTGAACCCCCATGCGATCCGATTCCGTTGCGGACCCAAAAAAGGGTCCTGTGCGAGTTTGCTGCGGGACAGCTGCGAGTTCAGCCATACTATCTGTATGGCTGAACTCGCAGTGCTACGGAGATCGGATGTGATTTGCTGTGCGAATCACATCCGGATCTCCCCCCGCAGCAGTGTGAACCCAGCCTCACGGTGATAACAAGGTCCAAAAAATACCCTATAGATTAGAAAGGAGCAGGAGAGAGAAAAGCTTAAAACTAAGAAAGACAAGGTAGACTATAACCTAAGCCATTAGTAAATCCCCTAAAAGAAGGAAAAGAAAAGTTGCAGTAGAATCGCAAAGTTAATGAGGGAGGGGAGGGCGCCTGAGAAGGGAGGGAGAGAGGGGAGGGGAGGGAACAGGGATAAATCGATGATAAATAAGGAAACACTGAGTATAGCAGATAAGAATTATTGTAATGAGATACTAGCCTTGCAATAGTGATATGTTACTGTTTTTTTTTGTTTGTTTTTTAAATGTTGACGTGTATAATGATGTTTTGAAAATGTGAAGGAAAATGGAATAAAGAATATTAAAATTCAATAAAAAAAAAGTATGCAGACTGGGAATTGGGGTTGGAATAGGAAACAGTAGCACATTTGCTTGTACAATAAAGATAAATGAACACATGACTAATTAAACTGTTAGTGCATAACATGCATTATTCCAGGCATGCATGTACTGGCCATCTGGACTACCAGGATTTTCCCGACGGGCTGATGGCTCAGTGAGCCGGTTTCTGAAATTCCAGCCAATGAGGCTGTAGCAATGTTCCTGCATTACGTTAGCCCTTCCACTTCACACAGTGAAGTGAGAAGGAAGGAGGCTTGGTTCACACTAGTATGGGCCGTTTGTTCTGATTGCAGGTGCACCCGCAACCACCTGCAGCTGGCTTCCCCGTAGCATCAGAGGGGGGCGGAATTTTTTTACAAAAACTAATAAAGAAAAGTATGAAAACAGAATCCTTTTACATAAGCATGTATGGGCTATTTTTTGGGGTTTTTTTTAAGAATATTATTCTACTATAAAAAGAGCCTTGTATATAATCCTGCAGTTACAGCGCAAAGAAAAAGTGATAAAATAAATTATTTTAGAAGCCTATTTCAAATTTAGAGCATCTGTGGGGTATCCTCAAATGGAAGGTGGAGGAGCGCTAGTTCTCTCACCAGCTCCGTGATCACACCGTTGTCATGGAGGAGTGGAAGAGGACTCCAGTGGAAACCTGTGAAATTCTAGTGAATTCCATGCCCAAGAAGGTTAAGGCAGTGCTGGAAAATAATGGTGGCCACAAAAAATATTGACACTTTGGGGCCAATTTGGACATTTTTACGTAGGGGTATACTCACTTTTGTTGCTTGCAGTTTAGAAATGAATGGCTGTGTATTGAATTATTTTGAGGGGACAGCAAATTCACACTATGTGCATGACAAAAAAATTAGTTTTGTTTTGTTTCATTTTGATTAGTTAATTATTTTTATTATTATTATCATTATTTTGTTAAATTCAGTTGATGCGTTCAATTAGTTTCAGAGTTCATATTCGGAATTTTTAAATTTTCTTTGAATTTACAGATTTTCTTCAATTCAAAACGATCAAATCGATAATTTTTTCGAGTTGGTTGAACAGAAGATGTTATATTGTTTCCGATTCGAATGCAGCAAAGTGAACAAACAAAAGTCTTCATCAAATGATTACAATGACTCTTTAAATCACCTTTGGCTTAACAAAAACAGCATTGTTTTGAAATGGTAATCTAATAAAACACACAGTCTTTGATTTCAGCAATATGTGTAGTGAGAATTCGACTGGAGTTCAATGTAAAATTTGATTTGAATTTCACTCCGAATTTCTGAAATTGGGACGAATTTCTGAAATTGGGACGAATTTCTGAAATTCGGACGAATTTCTGAAATTGGGACGAATTTCTGAAATTCGGATGAATTTCATTAAATTATTCGGAGCAGCCGGTAAAATTAGTTTATATTGTAATTCAGGTATTCTGATATATTTGAATCTCTGAATAACGAAAAATTTGTCCGAATAATAATTTGGAACAAAACCGCACATACACTGTTATACAAGCTGTAGACTCACTACATTGTAGCAAAGTGTCATTTCTTCAGTGTTGTCACATGAAAAGATATAATAAAATATTTTTAAAAATGTGAGAGGTGTATGCTGTAATTTACCTTTTTTGCCTTCAATAAACACCTTCTTACCTGTAAAAAAAAAAAATGTGAGAGGTGTACTCTCTTTTGTGAGATACTGTGTGTATATGATATATATATGAATTCGGACCTGAAATGGAGCCAAAGACGCAAAGGACCCTTGTGCAATGCACTCCGTGGTCACCCCAGAGATGTGTGAGCCGGCTCCATTGAGAGCCAGTCACACTCTCCTGTTATGCAAATTTGATTCAAAGAAACCCTCATCCAATTTGCATCAGTGCGAACCCAGTCTCAAACAGGATTCGCTAAGAGTGTCAGAACACTTGGTTGTACTCCGCAGTCTTTTCACATGTGCCATTTGTTTTTTTACAAAAACCGATAAAGAAAAGTATCAAAACAGAATCCTTTTACATCAGCATGTATGCACTATTTTTTGTTTTTCTATTTAAGAATATTATTCTACTATAAAAAGAACTTTGTTTATAATTCCGTAGTTATAGCCCAAAAAAAAAAAAAAAAGTGATAAAATAAATTATTTTAGAAGCCTATTTCAAGTTTAGAGCACTAGAAAAAACACATATTTCATGTATAAAACACTACCTCTTCATGTCTCAGCTATATTCAGTACACATTCGAGGTATACATGAGAAGTCTTTGTGGAATAAGGTATGAAGAGAACGTTTGCCCTCTGGGGTTTAATACCGAATAACTAGCAATTCCTGTGCTTCAGACATATCAGTGATTTTTTTTCAATCCTAAGTCAGAGCTAATCAATTTTCAGCATTAAAGACAACATTTTATCAGGATGCTAATATAATTTTTCAATACATTTACATTTATTTTGTCAAATACAGTGACACATGTAAAAACGTACCAAGATAAGTTAATATAAGCGGAACAGCAGGTATTCAAATGTTTGCTGTTTAGAATGGACAAAGAATTTTTCCAGGGTTTTTACTCTGTAGCAACCTGAAACTGATATTGCTCTTTAATTCAGTCTCACCGTGAAGTAGCCAGCACCAAAGCTACTGCTAGTGTCACAAAAACACACACACAAAAAAGATTTTTGCTTATGTTAACGCTCTATTAAAGAGTGCATGTAAAAATGGGTTTAAAGTATGCAGACTGGGAATTGGGGTTGGAACAGGAAACAGTAGCACATTTGCTGGTACAATAAAGATAAATGAACACATGACTAATTAAACTGCTAGTGCATAACATGCATTATTCCAGGCATGCATGTACTGGCCATCTGGACTACCAGGATTTTCCCGATGGGCCGATGGCTCAGTGGGCCGGCTTCTGAAATTCCAGCCAATGAGGCTGTAGCAATGTTCCTGCATGACGTTAGCCTTCCCACTTCACACAGTGATGTGAGAAGGAAGGAGGCTCGTTTCACACTATTATGAGCTGTTTGTTCTGATTGCAGGTGCACCTACAACCACTTGCAGCTGGCCTCCCTGTAGCATCAGAGGGGGCGGCATGTTTTTTTACAAAAACTGATAAAGAAAAGTATGAAAACAGAATCCTTTTACATCAGCATGTATGCACTATTTTTTTATTTTTTATTTAAGAATAGTATTCTACTATAAAAAGAGCTTTGTATATAATTCCACAGTTACAGCCCAAAGAAAAAGTGATAAAATACATTATTTTAGAAGCCTATTTCAAATTTAGAGCACTGGATAAAATATATATTTAATGTATAAAACACTACCTCTTCATGTCTCAGCTATATTCAGTACACTTTCGAGGTATACATGAGAAGTCTTTGTGGAATGAGGGGTGACCCCGCCCCCTTCTGACACACGGCGCCATCTCTATGGCTTCCCTGTAGCGTCAGAGGGATGGGGCCACCCGGTTACACAACCGGGTGGTCACATAGCTCCCCCTCTGATGCTACGGGGAAGCTGCAGGGATGTCCCCGTGCATCAGAGGGGGGTGGGGTCACCCGGCGACATCACCATGTGGCCCCGCCTTCAGTTTTAAAAGAGTTGTCACCTGAGAGGATGGTCATTACAGCGGGTACCTCCTATGGAGGCGGGTCGTTGCGTTTTTTTTATTCTTTTTTGGTCTGTCAGCGGAGCAAGAGAAGAAGAAGACTTTGTGGGACAGTTTTATTTTTAATTTTTTAATAAAGGTCTTGTCCCCAAGCCGTGTCATGTCATTTTTACCATTTTCACACTTTTTTGTGAAATGGTAGGGGTACATTTGTACCCTTTTACCATTTCACACTGGGGGGAGGCCGGGATACAGGGATCCCCTTGTTAAAAGGGGCTTCCAGATTCTGATAAGCCCCCCGCCCACAGACCCCCACAACCACTGGGCAATGGTTGTGGGGATGAGGCCCTTGTCCCCATCAGGGCATGTGGCATGATATGGTTCAGGAGGGGGGATGCTCTCTGGTCTTTTTGGGGACCCCCGCGCCATTTCTTTTTTAAATTTTGGTGCGGTGTTCCCCTTAAAATGCATACCAGACCTGAAGGGCCTGGTATGGAATTTGGAGGAACCCCCATGCAATTTATTTTTAAAATTTTGGTGGGGTTCTCCTTAATATACATATCAGACCAGAAGGGCCTGGTATGTAATTTGGGGAAACCCCCACACAATTTTTTTAATTATGGTTCGGGGGTTCCCCTTAATATTCATACCAGACCCAAAGGGCCTAGTAATGGACTGTGGAAGAATCTCATGCCATTTTTTTCAATGACTTTTATGTGTATTGCCGGGACCGACAATTCATTATAGCCGCGAGTACTTTTAAATGACTTTTTTTCCTTTAGAAATTTCATTTTGTGCAGGGACTGTTGGAAACCCAGGAAACATGTGCCACTTTACAGGCATACTATAGACACCCCCCAGATACAAAATTTAAAGGAATATTTAACTTTTATTGTTTCACTTTAAGCATTATTAAAATCACTGCATCCGAAAAAACTTCGATTTTTTTTCATTGATACATGTCCCCTGGGGCAGGACCCAGGTCCCCAAACACTTTTTATGACAATAGCATGCATGTAAGCCTTTAAAATTAGCACTTAAAATTAGCATTTGATTTCTTTCATAGACTTTTAAAGGGTGTTCCGTGGCTTACGAATTTGCTGCGAACACCCCAAATTGTTTGCTATTCGCCGAACAGGCGAACATTGGGCTCATCCCTAATTGTATGCTATGCAGTCAACACTAAGTACAAGGGCGGACTTCAATCAGAACTTCTTAAGCCAATTTTTGTTTACCTTAATCTTTACCTTTTTATCTTTGTGGGGGTATGTTTTTGAATAGCCTACATAGAATGGAGCCTTAGACCCTTTCACACGGGCAATCCAATTAGGTCCATATGTAAATTTTTCAGGTAAATTCATTGGAAGGTCCATGTATTCCTATGGACAGGCGGGTGTATACAATAGCCTACCTCTAGGTTTGATCGAGTCAGCTTAAAAAAAAAAAAATAAATGGAAGAGGACTGAGTCCTCTTCCATTTGGGCGGACCAAATCAGAGGTAGCTGGGTGTAAACGGATAGTGTAGTCCGTTTACTCCTGGTCACTCATAGAGCAGAGTGAGCTCTTTTCATGCACAAACTGCTTGGACACGGATGTGTAATCCACTCATTCTGCTCTGATCAGTATGGGATCTATGAGCTGATTCTCTGTTGATTAGAGAACAAACTGCCCAGGCTAATTTATGGTTTCAATGGCCCTCTGAAAAATTATTCCCAATCGAATTATTCACATTATGTTGCCTCCGCACCACGTGTTTTAAACCCCTAAAATCCCGCACCACTGCACCAAAATTGCATGCATTACATGTGGTTGCAGGGCGGTCACAGGCCCTTGCATTGGTCACATTGCGCAGGTGGTACTGCCCATAACACGGGATCATTTTTACCAGGCATATGTATACCCCCAACACTTCTCAATTGCCAGTTTTTATACCCCCACAACAAGTGTAAATACAAATAAAATCTTAGAGTTTGTTCACATGGGAGGAGAGAAGGCATAGTAAAATCAAGCAACTGAGAGATGTTTTTATCACCCTTCTGGACAAGGAAATGGAGCTGCTAAGGACTGGACACACGCCATGGCCCAATTCTTTGCTTCATAGCCAGAAAAATCAGATGGCCATGGCCACGCCAGTACTGTATCATCATGGCACATGGGCCCCTAGGGAAGGGGAGCCCACTGTTCCCTGTCACACACTATACACAATAAGTAATCATCTATATTGTATCAACAGCACTGGATCAGCGACTGCCTTAAAGTGGATGTAAACCCACTCTCATCCTTTCTAAACTACTGCAATATTGGTTATCTAAAAGGATATACATGCCTCCTGCATGTATACTTATCTGTCAAATGTCTCCCCTCTGTCTGCTATGAGACTCGAAAAGCTGAGAGGATGGTCATTACAGCGGGTACCTCCTATGGAGGCGGGTCGTCGTGTTTTTTTTTTACTTCTTTTTCGGTCTGTCGGCGGAGCAAGAGAAGAAGAAGACTTTCGTGGAACAGTTTTATTTTTTATTTTTTGCTTTCCTCCGTTATGTGTCTTTCATGTTCTGTCTTAGCTGTCCTTATTGCACCCTTACATTTCTTGTTGCATTCTTTATACAGTCTGAATGCTGATGATGATCCAGCAACCTTATATTTATTGAAGGCCTTCTCCTTTGCTTTTATATGCATTTTTACATTGGAGTTAAGCTATGCAGGACTTTTGTTCACTCTTTTAAATTTATTATCCAATGGGATGCATTGGCTAATGCCCTTATGCTCTTAAAGCAAACCCATCTCTCCTCCATGTTCTTTGTTAGACATGTGCAGAGTAAAATATTTCGTTTCGGAATTTCGTTTTCGTCCGAAAACGTAATTTATTTAGTTACTCCCGAAATTCGTTTTTATTTATTTAGTTTTTCGTTCAAAAATTGCATTCGTCCGAAAATCCACATGAATTACGGTTGAATCTGTCTTTGAAGGCTTATGGTGTCTGTCGAATGTATAAAGAAGATTCGACGGAGCTAGTATATTGTATACTTTAGAACCCTATTAAAGTCTATGGGACTCCAACGTTCAAAATCTAAAGTGCTCATTTTAAAGGCTAATTTGCAAGTTACTGTCCTAAAAAGTGTTTGGGGACCCGGGTCCTGCACCAGGGGACATGTATCAATGCAAAAAAAAGTTTTAAAAACGGCCGTTTTTTCGGGAGCAGTGATTTTAATAATGATTAAAGTGAAACAATAAAAGTGTAATATTCCTTTAAATTTCATGGGGGGGGGGGGGGGGGTTGTCTATAGTATGCCTGTGAAGGGGCTCATGTTTCTGGTGCTTAGAACTGTCCCTGCACAAAGTGTCATTTATGCAGGAAAAAAAGTCCTTTAAAATCACTCGCAGCTATTATGAATTATCGGCTCCGTAATACAGAGAACACTCATTGAAAGTCATTGATAAAAAAATAAATAAATAAATAAATAAAAAAGCGTGGGGGTCCCCCAAATTCAATTACCAGGCCCTTCAGGTCTGGTATGGATATTAAGGGGAACCCTGCCTCAAATTTAAGAAAAAATTGATGCGGGGGTCCCCCTAAAAATCCATACCAGACCCTTTATCCGAGCACGCAACCTGGAAGGCCGCAGGAAAAGAGGGAGGGACGAGAGAGCGGCCCCCCCTCCCTCCTGAACCGTACCAAGCCACATGCCCTCAACATTGGGAGGATGCTTTGGGGGTCTGTGACCCCTCAAAGCACCTTGTCCCCATGTTGATGAGGACAAGGGCCTCATCCCCACAACCGTGGCCGGTGGTTGTGGAGGTCTGCGGGCGGGGGGCTTATCAGAATCTGGAAGCCCCCTTTAACAAGGGGACCCCCAGATCCCGGCCCCCCCTGTTTGAAATGGTAAGGGGGTACAAAAGTACCCCTACCATTTCACAAAGAAAGTGTAACAAATAGTTAAATAAGACAAACACACTTTTGAAAAATTCCTTTATTAAAAAAAAAAAAAAGAAAAAAAAAGATTCCAGCGGCGGTAATCCACTCTTGCTATCCAGCGACGGACGGTCATCTCTCCAGCGATGGCTCATCTCATCCAGCGCAGCGAATCCACCCTTCTTCTGTCTCCGCGGAGGAGACACTGCAGGCATTCCGGCAGCCTGACGTTTCTTAGATACGGTGGGCGGGGCCACCGTCACCTGACCCCGCCCCCCTCTGACGCAAGGGGAAACCCGGGGTTCTCCGTGACGTATGGGTGACCCCGCCCCCTCTGATGTAACGGAAACCTGCCTGTGTTACATCAGAGGGGGGCGGGGTTTCCCCTTGCATCAGAGGGGGGCAGGGTCAGGTGACGGGTGGCCCCGCCCTCTGTATATAAGAAACGTCAGGCCGCAGGAATGCCTGCAGTGTCTCCTCCACGGAGACAGAAGAAGGATGGATTCGCTGCGCTGGATGAGGTGAGCCATCGCTGGAGAGATGACCGTCCGTCGCTGGATAGCAAGAGTGGATTACCACCGCTGGAATCTTTTTTTTTTTTTTTTTTTTTTTTTTAATAAAGGAATTTTTCAAAAGTGTGTTTGTTTTATTTAACCATTTTTTACACTTTCTTTGTGAAATGGTAGGGGTACTTTTGTACCCCCTTACCATTTCAAACAGGGGGAGGGGCTGGGATCTGGGGGTCCCCTTGCTAAAGGGGGCTTCCAGATTCTGATAAGCCCCCCGCCCGCAGACCTCCACAACCCCCGGCCACGGTTGTGGGGATGAGGCCCTTGTCCTCATCAACATGGGGACAATGTGCTTTGAGGGGTCACAGACCCCCAAAGCATCCTCCCAATGTTGAGGGCATGTGGCCTGGTACGGTTCAGGAGGGAGGGGGGCGCTCTCTCGTCCCCCCCTCTTTTCCTGCGGCCTGCCAGGTTGCGTGCTCGGATAAAGGGTCTGGTATGGATTTTTAGGGGGACCCCCACGTCAATTTTTTTTTTAATTTGACGCGGGGTTCCCCTTAATATCCATACCAGACCTGAAGGGTCTGGTTATGGATATTTAGGGGGAACCCCATGTCAAATTTTTTCTTAAATTTGAGGCAGGGTTCCCCTTAATATCCATACCAGACCTGAAGGGCCTGGTAATTGAATTTGGGGGACCTCCACGCTTTTTTATTTATTTATTTATTTATTTTTTTATCAATGACTTTCAATGAGTGTTCTCTGTATTACGGGAGCCGACAATTCATAATAGCTGCAAGTGATTTTAAAGGACTTTTTTTCCTGCATAAATGACACTTTGTGCAGGGACAGTTCTAAGCACCAGAAACATGAGCCCCTTCACAGGCATACTATAGACAACCCCCCCCCCCCTACGAAATTTAAAGGAATATTACACTTTTATTGTTTCACTTCAATCAGTATTAAAATCACTGCTCCCGAAAAAACGGCCGTTTTTAAAACTTTTTTTTGCATTGATACATGTCCCCTGGGGCAGGACCCGGGTCCCCAAACACTTTTTAGGACAGTAACTTGCAGAATCTTTTCTCTCTGTCAAATCTTTTTTCTCTGTCGAATATTTTCTCTATATAATCTTGGACTAATAGAGGTAAGGTTAGGCACATTCGACCACAGGTTCTATAGACAGATTGTTATTGTCAGAGTCACGTCAAATTTCCTATTCTATATCGAACTGTTGTAACAATGAAAACGAAAATAAAGCATTTATTTATGTCGGATCTTTCATTTTTCGGATTTTGTGCTTTCGTTATCGTTTGTCAAAACGAAAACGAAAATAGCTGAAATTCGGACGAAAATGCATTCGGACGAAAACGAATGCACATGTCTATTCTTTGTACCTAAGATTTTATCCCAATTTATGCCTTCTAGCAAGGTCCGTAGTTTAGGGAAGTTGGCTCTTTTGAAATTCAGTGTCTTTGTATTCCCCTTATGTTTCCTATTTGTGTGATTTATACTGAAACCAACTGACCTGTGATAGCTATTACCTAAATTGCCCCGTATTTCCACATCCGTGATCAGGTCTGTATGGCTGGTAATCAGTAGATCCAGTAATGCTTTATTTCTAGTTGGTGTGTCTACCATATGACCCACAAAATTGTCCTGCAAGACATTTAGGAACTGGCGAGCCTTAGATGAATGCGTGGTTCCCTCCGCCCAGTCTATGTCTGGATAGTCAAAATCCCCCATTATGATAACACTTCTCATCCTTGCTGCTAATCCAAATTGTGATAGGAGATCTGTCTCCCCCTCCTCCCTCAGGTTAGGGGACCAATAGCATATTCCCAGTATTATTTTCCCCTTAGCTTCGTCCCTTTGGAGCTCTACCCATAAGGATTCCAGCACTTCTCTAGCTCCCTTTGTGATATCATCTCTCACATTCACTTGTACATTATTCTTGATATATAAGCTTACCCCTCCCCCATTTTTACTCTCTCTATCCCTGCGATAAAGGGTATACCCTTGAATGTTTGCCAGCCAATCATAAGAGCTGTTGAACCAGGTCTCTGTAATTCCCACAAAATCCAAATCGTCCTCGTGCAACAGTATCTCTCGTTCACCCATCTTGTCCACGAGGCTCCTGGAATCGGTGAACATGCCACGTAGTTTAGACCGGTTGCATATTATCCTCTTATTGGGTGTTCTGAGATTGAAACTAGGAACCTGCTTTGGGTTTATGCACTTCGGTCAACCTACCACTAATGCCCCTAATACTAACCTCTGGAATATGTTCCGCGCTGACTATCTCTACCTCTAGACCCTCTCCCCCATCATCTAGTTTAAAACCCCCTCTAACTTTGTGGCTATCTTCATTCCCAGCTGATTAGAGGGGCATCAATGATAGCTGCATGTCTGAACAAGCCCTTTCAGCCCCCCTTCTCACCTCAGAGCTCCCTCTAGACCCCTTTAGTTCTATGCACCCCTAAGTGCCCACCACCTCCCCTCCTTCACATCACTGAGTCCTCCTCAGACTAACACCATTGATACAGCAGCATTTTTCCCTGCTTACACTAATGCAGCACCATTTTTCCTCTTAGTTACACCAGCAGAGTGTGGAGTGGAGTGGAGTGGAGGGGCGGGAGTAATGAGGGGGCAGAGGGTTTTTATATGGGTGAATTGAAGAATTCCAATCCATGACATGCTCACAACATGCCAAGCCCTTTTGAGTGCAGCAGGTAGGTGTGTATCGTTTTTAATTTTTGCGGACCTTGCATTTTAGAGCAAAACCTGCTTTAAAATTGATTTATCATTACAATTCACAGTTAAAACTGAAGTTTGATCTGCTTAAATGTACTCTTTCTGGGTTTTTCCTTTCTTCACCACATACCTTATTTTACATCCAGTGATGTCACTTCTAGGTCTCTGTACTTCTCTATGCAATGTATACAGATTGTGGCTAGTGAGAGGGCTAGCAGAGTGCTGTGAAAAGTGAAAAACATAGAACCTTGCCTTGGTACTCCTTTTCCCTCAGCTCTGGTTCAATCAGTGTGCTGGCTCTTTGCAGGAGTTATGCAAATATAAAAAAAGTGAGTGGTGAATGTCAGTCTGGTGGAGTGGGCATTCCTATTCAGGCTGCATTAGCATTCAGACTGCCCTAGATAATGCCCACATATGATGCTGAGCCGTCATGATTTAAAGTAGAACTATAGGCTTATAAATGTATTTTTTCATTTTGGATAGAGCAAATCCCTGTCAGATTTTTTTCTGCTATCTGTGTCCCATTGTAGAGATTTCCCTTTACTTCCTGTCCCTTAGCTGGAAGCCAGCCTAGCTTTGTAGGAGGAGTCTGGGGGGTATATATCCTTCCTCCTCTGTCAGGTCCTCGTCGGCTGGCAACCCTGGTTCACACCCTCCCGTTTCCCCCACACATCATTATTTCATTAACATCTCACACATTTCTTATACATTTATTGAGAATATGCCCTCTTTTAGGTGTACTGACCAGTTTGACCAGGGCACAGCTCAGGTCTTGGTAGTTAGAGTTATTGCATTTCCAGACTCTGACTACAATTTGGTCTTAAGACTTCAATTGGGATAATGGTAGGCTAATTGGATTCTATTTAATCTGAACACAGATGCACCATACACTATCCCTAATCATTTGGAATACCAGTCACATGATTTGTAGAAGTAATTTAACAAACTCTACAACAGTCATGAAGTATGTTTTACTCTGCCAATGAGACATAAGTTGTGAAAGTGTATGTCAAAAACAATAATTTTGAAAACTCAACACAAGAGAAGACATGCAATAAATTGAGTTAATTTAGCCAACATTCTTTGCAGCAAATGTAATTAACCAACACATGCATCTGTTGCCACAGGCGCAATTATGTTAGCTTTCACATATCATTTTAACACATTTATCATTGGTTTATCTCTCATCATTGCCCTACTGTGCATGCATAAACTTTTACACTGCTGATTTTTCAAAATTGCGCATATCTATCAATCTGATAGTAAATCAGGCCCTATATGTCTGCAAGAGTGTAACCTAGAGGAAAAACAAAAGTAGCAGTCTGGCCACTTGGTACCATAATATGGTCACTTGGGAAAGGTGAAAACAAAAGGGGTTTGGATTTTATTGAAGAATAAAAATGTTAAAATTAAATAGATAGTGCACATGGAACAGGGACGTTGTAATTTGGGTTATTTTAATATGGGAGTGTGGTGTTTAAGGTATTTTGGGTGTATTCTTCTACGAACAGGATAGAATTTTTTTTTTTTATAAGTTAAGATGATTTTTAGAGAGCTAAGAGAGTTAAGAACCATCTGTGATAGTGAAACATTTTGCTGTATTTTTAAAGGATAAATTCACCTTTTGAAACATGGTACATGTTACACTCATATTTAGGGTGGAGCATGTAAAATTTTCCAGCAGTTGCAGCCTCCCCCCCTCCCCAGTGACAGTGGACTTTTCCGGGCACCCATTGTCACTGTTTAACCACCTTCAGACCGGACCATTTTGCTGGTAAATGACCAGAGGTCTTTTTACAATTTGGCACTGCGCTGCTTTAACTGGTAATTGCGCGGTCATGCAATGTTGTACCCAAACAAAATTTGTGTCCTTTTCTTCCCACAAATAGAGCTTTCTTTTGATGGTATTTGATTGCCTCTGCGATTTTTATTTTTTGCGATATAAACGTAAAAAGACCGCAAATTTTGAAAAAAAAATGATATTTTCTACTTTTTGTTATTAGTAAAATCCAATAAACTCAATTTTAGTCATACATTTAGGCCAAAATGTATTCAGCCACATGTCTTTGGTAAAAAAAAAGTCAATAATTGTATATTTATTGGTTTGCGCAAAAGTTGTCACATCTACAATCTAAGGTACGTTTTCTGGAATTTACGCAGCTTTTAGTTTACGACTGCCTATCTCATTTCTTGAGGTGCTAAAATGGCAGGGCAGTACAAAACCCCCCCAAATGACCCCATTTTGGAAAGTAGACCCCATAAGGAAATTGATAAGTGGCATGTTGAGCCCATTGAATATTTTATTTTTTTGCCTCAAGCGATTGAATAATGACAAAAAATAATTTTATTTTTTTTTTTTACACAAAGTTGTCACTAAATGATATATTGCTCAAGCATGCTATGGGCATATGTGAAATGACACCTCAAAATAAATTCTACTGCTTCTCCTGAGTACGGGGATACCACATATGTGGGACTTTTTGGGAGCCTAGCCGCGTACGGGGCCCCGAAAACCAAGCACCGCCTTCAGGCTTTCTAAGGGCGTAAATTTTTGATTTCACTTCTCACTACCTATTACAGTTTTGAAGGCCATAAAATGCCAAGATGGCACAAAACCCCCACAAATGACCCCATTTTAGAAAGTAGATACCCCAAGCTATTTGCTGAGAGGCATTTTGAGTCCATGGAATATTTTATATTTTGCC
Source organism: Lithobates pipiens (assembly GCF_037356315.1). Classification (NCBI taxonomy): domain Eukaryota; kingdom Metazoa; phylum Chordata; class Amphibia; order Anura; family Ranidae; genus Lithobates; species Lithobates pipiens. The sequence goes on from NW_027507903.1 coordinate 210,752,577, forward strand.
ACAAGTTGCGGGAAAATTACAAACTTTAATTTTTATTTTTTTTCACAAAGTTGTCACTAAATGATATATTGCTCACGCATGCCATGGGCATATGTGAAATGACACCCCAAAATAAATTCTGCTGCTTCTCCTGAGTACGGGGATACCACATATGTGGGACTTTTTGGGAGCCTAGCCGTGTACGGGGCCCCGAAAACCAAGCACCGCCTTCAGGCTTTCTAAGGGCGTTACAGTTTTGAAGGCCATAAAATGCCAAGATGGCACAAACCCCCCCCCCAAATGACCCCATTTTGGAAAGTAGACACCCCTAAATTTAGGGGTACACTAGTGAGACTAGGTAATAAATGGCGGGTGCCCTGAAACTATAAAAAAAATAACTAACCAACCAGCGTCACCTGTAACAGTTATATGGTGATCACTGGTGAAAGGGTTAACTAGGGGGCAATCAGGGGGCTTTATGCGGTAGTATATGGGGGTCCCTGGTGCTATAAAAAGCTGCTGCGAACCTAAATACCTACCTACCTAACTAGCGTCACCTGTGACACTAATACAGTGATCAGAAAAACGATCGCTTATTAGGCTGGGTTCACACTGGAGCGATGTGGGAACGCCACGAATGCGCGGCGGGTTCCCGCATCACATGCCTCCCGGCGGCAGTTCACACTGCCCTATGCGAACTGCTGGGAGTGTCAGTGAAATGTTAATGACTCCCCCAGATCAGTTTGCATATCGCAGTGCGATCTGCAAACTCGGATCGCATGGTGTGAACACCCATGCGATCCGATTCTGCTGCGGACCAAAAAAAGGGTCCCGTGCGAGTTTGCGGCGGGTGCGGCGGGTGCGACACGAATTCAGCCATACTATCTGTATGGCTGAACTCGAATCGCACAGAGATCGGATGTGATTTGCACTGCAGTGCGGTGCGAATCACATCCGTTCTCATAAACCGCTGCAATGTGAACCCAGCCTTAGTGACACTGGCGACGGGGGGTGATCACCGGGTTAAACCTTTATTGGGGGGGTTAGGGGGGTACCTTAGAACTAAAGGGGGCTAACCCTAACTGCCCTAACAGTTATTACAGTCACAAATGACACCCGCCGGGTGATCAGGGGGTTAAACCTTTATTAGGTAATAAATGGCGGGTGCCCTGAAACTATAAAAAAATAACTAACCAACCAGCGTCACCTGTAACAGTTATATGGTGATCACTGGTGAAAGGGTTAACTAGGGGGAAATCAGGGGGCTTTATGCGGTAGTATATGGGGGTCCCTGGCGCTATAAAAAGCTGTGGCGAACCTAAATACCTACCTGCCTAACTAGCGTCACCTGTGACACTAATACAGCGATCAGAAAAATGATCGCTTATTAGGCTGGGTTCACACTGGAGCGATGCGGGAACGCCATGAATCCGCGGCGGGTTCCCGCATCGCATGCCTCCCGGCGGCAGTTCACACTGCCCTATGCGAACTGCTGGGAGTGTCAGTGAAATGTTAATGACACCCCCAGATCAGTTCGCATATCGCAGTGCGATCTGCAAACTCGGATCGCATGGTGTGAACACCCATGCGATCCGATTCTGCTGCGGGCCAAAAAAAGGGTCCCGTGCGAATTTGCGGCGGGTGCGACACGAATTCAGCCATACTATCTGTATGGCTGAACTCGAATCGCACAGAGATCGGATGTGATTTGCACTGCAGTGCGGTGCGAATCACATTCGTTCTCATAAACCGCTGCAATGTGAACCCAGCCTTAGTGACACTGGCGAGGGGGGGTGATCACGGGGTTAAACCTTTATTGGGGGGGTTAGGGGGGCACATTAGAACTAAAGGGGGCTAACCCTAACTGCCCTAACAGTTATTACAGTCACAAATGACACCAATGCAAAAAAAAAAAAAAAAAAAAAGCAATTGGTGTCACTGTGACTGGGGGGGCAGGGGTAATTGGGGGGTGATCGGGGGGTAAAGGGGGGTGTGAGTGTGCCTGGCATGTTCTACTGTGTAGTGTAGTGCTTGTGCAACTCACCGATGCTCTCTCCTCGGTGCCGGAACTAAAAATACCGACACGGAGGAGAGAATACATCACTTCCTCTCCTGTGTTTACATTACAGGAGAGGAAGTGATGTCACGGGACATTTTCATTCGTCGGGAGCGATCGCGAGGGGGTGGCCATGAATGAATGGCCGTCCCCTCGTCCGGGATCGCTCCCGAACGAATACCGACCGCCGCAGGCACCGGGCGGGGGCCCGATCGGGCCCCCGACCCGCGGGCAGGCAAGGACGTACATGTAAGCCCTTATGCCTGCCCGTGCCATTCTGTCGACGTACATCGTCGTGCGGCGGTCGGCAAGTAGTTAAAAATAAGGTGGCCGTGTGGGACTCAGCCAGCCCATGTCATTTATTCACAGTCATCTGTGAATGGGAAACCACAAGTCCCAAATCCTTTGCCGATGTCAGCTTGTAGTTTCAATGAACTACCAAGAAGCTGTTGAGCACTCCAATAGTTCTTTGTCTTTTCCTGTCAGTGTGTCTCTAACTGTCCGTATGAGTTATGAGCAGACAGCTACACTGATGAGTCTGCAGGAGTCCTGCATGGCACCTGCAATCTGCTGATCATGGGGCAATGTTTTCCAGACTCCTAGTAAACAAAAATACTAAATGCACATTTTTTTACTTGCATTTTTTCAAAAGCTTTTCATTTAAACTGGAGATAGGTGTGGTGTTAATAGTACTGTAGAAAAGTCTGGGAAAAAGTAGGGAGTCATTGTAAATACATTTCTGTTGAGGAATGTTTAGAGAGATGTTGGGTCATGTGTAGACAACATGGAATGGTGTTGGGGGTGTTTAAGTTTTACATTTTTTGCACTTTTTTTTCCACTTAACCACTTACAGACCGGACCATTTTGCTGGTCAAAGACCAGACCACTTTTAGCGATTCGGCAACTGCGTCGCTTTAACTGACAATTGCGCGGTCGTGCGACGTGGCTCCTAAACAAAATTGACGTCCTTTTTTTCCCACAAATAGAGCTTTCTTTTGGTGGTATTTGATCACCCCTGTGGTTTTTATTTTTGCGCTATAAACAAAAATAGAGCGACAATTTTGAAAAAAACGCATTATTTTTTACGTTTGTTATAATAAATATCCCCAAAAATATCAAAAAAAAAAAGAAAAAATTCCCTCAGTTTAGGCCGATACGTATTCTTCTACATATTTTTGGTAAAAAAAAAAATCACAATAAGCGATTATTGATTGGTTTGCGCAAAATTGACGTCCCTTTTTCCCACAAATAGAGCTTTCTTTTGGTGGTATTTGATCACCCCTGTGGTTTTTATTTTTGCGCTATAAACAAAAATAGAGCGACAATTTTGAAAAAAACGCATTATTTTTTACGTTTGTTATAATAAATATCCCCCAAAAATATCTAAAAAAAAAAATTCCCTCAGTTTAGGCCTATTCGTATTATTCTACATATTTTTGGTAAAAAAAAAAATCACAATAAGCGATTATTGATTGGTTTGCGCAAAATTGACGTCCCTTTTTCCCACAAATAGAGCTTTCTTTTGGTGGTATTTGATCACCCCTGTGGTTTTTATTTTTTGCGCTATAAACAAAAAAAGAGCGACAATTTTGAAAAAAATTTATTATTTTTTTCATTTTGCTATAATAAATATCCCCCAAAAACATATAAAAAAAACTTTTTTTTTCCCTCAGTTTAGGCCAATACATATTCTTCTTCATATTTTTGGTAAAAAAAAAATTGCAATAAATGTTTATTGATTGGTTTGCGCAAAAGTTATAGCGTTTACAAAATACAAAATAGGGATAGTTTTATGGCATTTTTATTAATAATTTTTTATTGTTTTTTTTTTTTACTAGTAATGGCGGCGATCAGCAATTTTTATTGTGACTGCGACATTGGGCATTTTTGACACATTTTTGGGACCATTGTCATTTATACAGTAATCACTGCTATATAAATGCAGTGATTCCTGTGTAAATGACACTGGCAGTGAAGGGGTTAACCAGTGGGTGGCAGTGTAGGGGTTAAGTGTTCCTAGGGGTGTGTTACTAACTGTGGGGGGGCTGGGCTTTCATTTAGTGAACACTGATCTCTGCTCCAATCACATGGAGCAGAGATCAGTGTCAGTAGTTGCTAGACAGAATGGGGAAATGCTGTTTACATGGCATTTCCTCCATTCAGCCGCCCCATGAGACGATCGCGGGTATGCCCGTGGCAATCGAGTCCGCGGGACCCGCAACCGAACTCACGGGGGTCCGGATGGCAGGGCAGAATTGAAGACTGGACGTGCCATTCTGCCGACGTACATCGGCGTGCGCCGGTCGGGAACCGGTTAATTACATTTATACCATATAGAAGACCAATATGGTGATAGCATTTTGCTATGTTTCACCTGCTAATGGAGATCAGATCATGCTTCAATATCTTCTTCTACAACCACTGCAGCTGGGGGAAAGTGAGAGCTAAACCCAGAAGGCACATAATGCACATGACTCCCATGTTCATTCTAGCTAGGAAAAATCAGTCAGTGGATGTTCACTGGTCTCCCTCCCCTCTACCCCTCTACCCCAGAACCTGTCATGCGAGAAACAAAAATAATGCCGTGTGCACACGATCAGACAGTTCGACAACAAAATCCATGGGGTTTTTCCAACAGATGTTGGCTCAAACTTGTCTTGCATACACACGGTCACACAATGTTGTCAAAAATTCCGAACACCAAGAATGTGGTGATGTACGACAAGCCAAGAAAATTTAAGTTCAATAGCCAGTGTGGTTCTTCTGCTTGATTCCAAGCATACGTAGAACTTTGTGCTTCGGAATTGTGTACACATGATCGTAATTCCCAACAACGGATCTTGTTGTCTGAAAAATGTCCGATGGAGCCTACACACGGTCAGAATTTCCGACAAAAAGATCCCATCGAACATTTTCTGTCTGAAAATCCGACCACGTGTACGTGGCATGGTGTGAGGATTAATAGAAACAAGAGATGTATAGAAGTATGTTGAGGTATGTGAGTTGAACTGTACTAGGGAAATATACATGATATGAGCCTGATTTGTGGAAGCCTTTGTTCTTTTGTGCCATGGCTCTATTTAAGAATTGAGGGATGTAAAAAGATGTATGAGCTACGGAGGTGACTAGGGAAGTGTCATCAGGGAGTAAGAAAGTTATGGGTGTTTTAGAGGGGAGTAAGGATCAAATGTGGTAGGGAAATTGAATGAAGTGTACAGTCAAAAATGTGTGACAATGTGCGTTAAAAAGATCTGGTGAATTTGCAGAAAGATGTATCATGGTACATAACGTTACTGACAAGAGAGCTTCAGAGGAGGAGTTGATAGTGGTTGATAGTGAGGTATGTCTGAGGAAGGGGTATAGGAGCATTTGTTTTGGGAGTGTGAATACACAAAATATAGAACAGTCTAATGCGGGGGTAAGCAACCTTTAAGAGGCAGAGATCTACCTGAACAATATGAAAGAGTTTAAAGATTACTGGGGTTTGGTACCCCTTGCGTTTTAATAAAACAAATAAAACAAATGTCGCTGTAAACATATAAACGTAGCTTACCTTAAGACTGGGCAGTGTCAGTAGTGGAGGGTGTGGACAGTGTCAGTAGGGCAGAGGTTGGTGTCAGTAGGGCAGTGGATGATGTCAGTAGGGAAGTGGATGATGTCAGTAGGGCAGTGGTGGTTGTCAGCAGTTTTTTTTTTCTATTCTTTTTTTTTTTTTTTACTTTTTTTGTATTACATTTTACAATTTTTAAACAACGCTATTGGGGGGGGGGGTCAGTCTTTGTTAAAAAAAAAAAAAAGCTTTTGACACAGTTCCCCATAAACCTTTACTGTACAAAATAAGGTCCCTTGGCATGGACCATAAGGTGAGTCCATGGATTGAAAACTGGCTACAAGGGCAAGTTCAGAGGGTGGTGATAAATGGGGAATACTCTGAATGGTCAGGGGTGAGTAGTGAGGTCCCCCAGGGTTCTGTGCTGGGATCAATCCTATTTAATTTGTTCATTAACAACCTGGGGGATGGGGTAGACGATGCTAAGCTAAGCAGGGCAATAACTTCTCTGCAGAATGTGGAAATCTTGCAAAAAAATCTGCTCAAATTAATGGGGTGGGTAACTACATGACAAGTGAGGTTCAATGTGGAAAAATGTAAAATAATGCATTTGGGTATGCAATCTATACACTGGGGGGAGAACCTCTGGGGGAATATAGGATGGAAAGGGACCTGGGAGTCCTAGTAGATGATAGGCTCAGCAATGGCATGCAAAGCCAAGCTGCTACTAACAAAGCAAACAGAATACTGGCATGCATTAAAAAGGGGATAAAAAAAAAGAGATAAAACAATAATTCTCCTGCTCTACAAGACTCTGGTCCGGCCGCACCTGGAATATGTTGTCCAGTTCTGAGCACCAGTCCTTAGGAAGGATGTACTGGAATCGGAGCAAGTACAAAGAACGGCAACAAAGCTGATAAATGGTCTTGAGGATATTAGTTATGAGGAAAGGTTGCGAGCACTGAACGTATTCTCTCTGGAGAAGAGATGCTTGAGAAGGGATATGATTTCAATATACAAATACCATACTGGTGACCCCACAATAGGGATAAAACTTTTTCGCAAAACAGAGTTTAACAAGACTTGTGTCCACTCATTAAAATTAGAAGAAAAGAGGTTTAACCTTAAACTTCCTAGAGGGTTCTTTACTGTAAGAGCGGAAAGGATGTGGAATTCCCTTCTGCAGGCGGTGATCTCAGCGGGGAGCATTGATAGTTTCAAGAAACTATTAGATAAACACCTGAACGACCACAACATACAGGGACATACAATGTAATACTGACATATAATCACACACACAGGTTGGACTTGAAGGACCTGTGTCTTTTTTCAATCTCACCTACTATGTAACTATGTAACTTATGCCCTACTGACAAATATAGTGATTTACTGACACAGTCCACTGACTAGTGACACTGTCTACTGCTCTACTGACACCATCCACTGCACTACTGACACCATACACTGTTCTATTGACACCACCCTCTGCCCTACTGACACCGTCCACACATCGTGCACTACTCTACTTACTAACACTTTTAAGGTAGGCTAAGTTTACACCTTTACAGTTACATTTCTTTTATAATATTTTATTAAGTAAGTTTTCCTTACTATTTAGTTAGGTCTGGCTAGTAAATTTCCTTTAAAAAAATAAAACTGTCCGCAGAACCCCAGTGATCTTTTTCATGTTGTTCAAGTAAATCTCTGCATCTCAAAGGTTGCCTACCCCTGTTTTACACTGTGTCGCCAGGAGAAAGGTGCTTGCCCTGTCACCCTGTGTGGCCTGGGCACCTTTGCAGCTCATTGAGAACTACTGTACAAGCTTTCTGCCGTGAAGGCCGACAGTACTTGTAGTTCATTAATTCACAGGAAAGTGTGTAGCTTTGGCTGTGTGGGCAGAGTTCTGCACAGCTGGTCTGTTTTCAGATTGTGACAACAGGTGCAGGGAGAAGATCCCACGCCCCGTTTCACAGAGCAGGGGGTGTTGACGACAGGATATGGGTGTAACAGGAAACATGCTTCTAAAGGTAAACATATCCTTTCATTTTTTGAAGACATTTTAAACAAAAAATAAATAAAAATCAGCAAATATACAAAATACAAAATGCCCTTGAAATAACAGAAAGGTGTGTAACTGTGTCACAGAGATATGTTTCTCATCAATTTCTAACAAGTAAGTAGAAAGCAATAGTAGAGAAGCATTGATGGAAGAAAGTTAGTGTTCTTCAGAGCAACATTTTTTTTTTTTGACAGAGGTCAACAGTTCTTTTTTTGTTTCTTCATTACAATTAGTATAGAATACACAAAAAGCAAAGGCGTATTTAACTTTCAACAAAGAACAGTCATGAAAAACAACATCTCTCATTTCTTCTCTATTCTAGCATTTGCTGTTACTGCTCTAGAGGGATTTCACTTCTTTATTTGCTTGTGCATTGATGGTCTATTTAAGATGTACTGAAGATAAAAAGCCAAGTTTATCCATTTTAATATTCTAGCCTGAGTCAGCACATGCAGCTTTTCTTTTTTTACTTTTTATGTTTGTATAGTTCAGCACAAGAAAGCATTCTCGGGACAGAAAAGTTATAAAAGTTCTAATCTGAAAAAAAAAACACATATTTATAAAAAAAAAAAAAAAAAAAATCTTAAAAAAATAAAATAAATAATGTGAAAGCCATTTAAGACTGCCTGTCATGAAAGAAATACACTGGCTGCAATTTATGAACTGCTTCTCAAAATTATTTTTGACCTTTGTGCTTGCACCTTGGTATTTAGCTTTGGTATTGCTGAATTTAGACCTGAAATGGACCAGAAAACGCACAGGACCCCTGTGCAATTCGCTCCGTGGCCACACCGGAGATGTGTGAACCGGCCTCATAGAGAGCTGGTCACAATTTCCTGACATGCGAATTGGATGCAGAAACCCATATCCAATTCACAATAGTTGTGAACCCAGCCTTAAAGCGTAGCTAAACCCAAGAAGAGAAATGTCCTTAGATGCGGGGGCTGCATTTGTTTTCTCTTTTCAGTTTTGTTTTCCTAGTTCAACTAGTGATTCTGCCTATAATGTAGTTCATGTTTTCATGTTTCGCACTGTATCATATCTATGGAGGAGCAGCAAACTCACCCTAGGATAGTATTACAAAACACCTCCCCTTCTCTTCTTTGTCATCCCATGGAGGAAGGTGTAATGACATGAGCGGACTTCTCATCGAACTGAATGCCGAATGACTTTTTGATGGAGTTCCGACAGAGTTTTGCCGAAACGGACTTGCCTACACATGATCACACCAAATTCCGACCGCCTAGAATGCAATGACGTACGACGGGACTAGAAAAAGGAAATTCAATAGCCAGTAGCCAATAGATGCCCTTGCGTCCCTTTTGGCCTGTCGGAATAGCATACAGACAAATGGTTTTCTCAATAGGAACAAGTTCCGGCGGAATTTCGGTGGAAAGATTTGAAACATGTTCTATTTCTAGGTCCGTCAGAATTTTGAAAAAAAAAAGTCTGATGAAGCCCGCATACAATTGGAATGTCCGACAGAATCGTTCTGTAGGACCTTTTCTGCCGGAAAGTCCGCTCGTGTGTACGCGATATTAGTTAGCCCACAGAGATACCTGGGAACAATGCTGATTGAACTGCAGCACAGTTGTTATCAGCTGCACAGAATGTTTTAAGCTCACAAGATTTCTGGGAGGATCGACAGGTTCAATACTATTTATGGTATATTTGACAGACCAACTGAGTAAATAAGAGAAGTTTATTGCTAGGTTTATATACACCCAGGACATCCATGGCAGATGCTAATGGGAGAGCAGAGGATGATCAGCGAATGTGCATTCATTGACTGCCCCTGCAATAAATGAAACAGAAGCAACAAGAATTGTGTCACCTGCTGTGGCAATATGCACTTTATTAGCTTGTGTGGAGTGCAAGGGAGACATTAGGGGTCTAATCAACCCCTGATGTGTAATTACAAAGAACTTTTATTTTTACTATCACATAGAGGGCTTGTCATCTTATATGTAGTATCAATAACATAAAAAAGGTTAAAGTGGTTGTAAAGGCAGAAGGTTTTTTATCTTAATGTATTCTACAACTTTCTGTGTGTAGCAGCCCCCTCAGCCCCCCTAATACTTACCTGAGCTATACCTCTATTCAGCGATGTGCACGAGTGCCTCAGCTGCCCAGGACTCCTCCTGATTGGCTGAGACACAGCAGAGATGCTATTGGCTGCTCTCAATGAAAAGTCAAAGTCAGTTAGCAAATCAGCAGAGAGAAGGGGCAGGGTCTGAATGGACACACGGAACTGCGGCTTGGCTCGGGTGCCCCCATAGCAAGTTGCTTGCATTGGGGGCACTCAACAGGAGGTAGGGGCCAGGAGCACCAAAGAGGGACCCGAAAAGAGGAGGATCCTGGCTGCTCTGTGCAAAACCACTGCCACTAAGTATAACATGTTTGTTATTTTTAAAGAAAAAAAACAAGACTTTAGTGTCACTTTAAGAAATGAAAGTTAAATAAAATTCATTAAAATAACAACCAAACATTTTTGGTACTCCTTATATAAGAAAATTATTATTATTATACATGATTTGTATAGCGCCAACAGTTGGAGCAGCACTTTATAATATAAAGGGAATACAGCAACAATACAATTTAATACAAGAGAGTTAGGAGGGCCTTGCTTCTGGGAGCTTACAATCTAATAGGGAGGAGCTGTTGGAACAAAAGGTAATAACTATGAAGTATGAAATAAAAGATTCCGTTTTTAGCGGGGGGCAGGATAGGCCTCCCTGAAGAGATGAGTTTTCAGGGATCGCTTAAAAGTGCACAGATTGGGGTAGGGATCTGGAGATGAGTGCTGGAGATGAGCATGGGCAGAGGAGACAAGGGAGCTAGAGAGCAGGTGATCTTGAGAGGAGTGTAAAGGACAGTTTTGGTGATATTTGGAAAGAAGATTTATGATGTCGTTTGGGGAAGCATTGTAAATGGATTTGTATGTTATTGTTAAATTTTATTTTATTCATTGGATAATGGGAAGCCAGTGGAAGGCAGAGAGGGGTGGTGGACACTGAATGATTAGTAGAGTGGATGAGTCTGGCAACAGCATGCATGATAGCCTGAAGTGGGGAATCTGGGATAGCTTGTGAAAAGTTAGGCCTATGAGGAGGGAGTTACAATAATCAAGGCGAGAGATAACAAGGGAGTGAATAAGTTACTTAGTGGTTTCAACGGTTAAAAAGGGGCATATTTTGGAGATGTTACGGAGAAGTCTGGACAGTGACTGTATTTGGGGCTAAAAGAACATGTCAGAGTCCAGGATTACACCTAATACCCTGGCATGAGGGGAAGTTGTATTATTGATTCGAGTTGGGTTGAACATCGCAAAAGTTTGGACCCAAACCCTATTAAAGTCTATGGGACCCAAACTTGAAAAATCAAAAGTCTCCATTTTAAAGGCTTATATGCAAGTTATTGGCCATAAAAAGGATATGGGGCCCTGTTAATACCTTGGGGGACATGTATCAATGCAAACATTTAACTGCTTGCCGCCCACGCACTATCAAATGTACCCGGGATGGTGCAGCTCTTGTTTTGGGACGCCGTCATATGACGGTGGCCCAGAATAGCCGCTCTCGCGCCCGCAGGGGTGCGCAGCATGGCAATTGCGACCGCACCGTGTTGATAGTGCCCTGATAACAATAAAGAAATAAAGTGTAACAATACAGTGCCCACCAAAGCCAGCATACAGTGTCCACGAGTGGCAGCAATCAGTGCCCACCACTGCCCACAAGTGCCATGAATCACTGCCCATTAGCCATGCCAGTCAGTGCTGACAATTAGTGCCACCTATCCGTGCTGCCCATCAATGCCCATCAATGTCACCCAACCATGCCACCCATCATTGCCCATCAGTGTCCATCTGTACCACCTATCCATGCTGCCTATCTGTACCTACCAGGCCCTTTGGGTCTGGTATGGATTTAAGGGGAACCCCATGCCAAAATAAAAATAAAAAAAGCAGTGGGGCCCCCAAAATCCAAACCAGACCCTTATCCAAGCATGCCAGGCAGGTCAGGAAAGGGGGGGGGACGAGTGAGCGATTGGGGGGGCCCCATGCCATTTTTGTTTCACTTTTTTTATTTAGCTGTCAGCGGGGAAGCCGTTGACAGCTGCTGACTCATCTGTTGTTAAGGACGCAGTGGCTGGCTTCCTGGCCTGCTCCTTAACATCCAGCTGCTCAATGTGCCCCCTGATTGGGCAAAGCTTTGAGGGCTTAGAATGCACTGTACAGCATGCAGTGCATTGTGGAGTGCTTGTATGGTGAACACCCCCCCCCCCCCCCCCAGCGCTCTACAAATTTGAGTGTTTGCCAAATGAGCGATGTTTGGGCCAAACTTTTGCTTGGCTGAAACTGTGCGCACAACTCTGTTATTGATCTTGATGGAGAAGTCAGGGAAGGGGGCACGAGCAGGAGGGAATATTATAAACGCTCAGTTTATGCTTAGAAATATTGAGTTTGAGGAAGTGGTGTGACATCCATTCTGATATGGGTGTCATCAGCATGGAGATGGTACTGGACTCTGTGGGAGTTTATAACATGATCAAGGGACTTAACTTCAGTTTTTACAATATATTTTACCCAAAAAGTTGTGTGTAATATAATTTGTTTGTGTGTGCTACAATAATTTTAGTGTATGTTTTACTGACAATATTGGTTGATAAAGAGTTGTGCTAAATACGTACGAAATTGAAACTACCACTATTTTATTTTCCAGGGTTAACCTAAGGGGTAAGCTAAATGCATACAGGGAGTTGTCTTACCTGCCAAAGGGTGTTACCTGGCAATAGGGTGTTAGTACTGGTACCCACAGTGGAAAATAAATCCCTAGCCAAATGACAGGGTACCTATGAAAATATAGAAAAAGTAGCTAATGAATATTACACAATTATCCAATTAAGAAGGTTGACTGGTCTTGCAACATTTCAGCAGTCAATGGATAACATATTTCTGCCCCACGTAAAGCAGTGGCAGCCCGTCAATCGGGGGAGCAAGGGCACCACCCCCCCCCCCCCCAAGCTAGTGATATAAAAATAAATAAAGTCCTTTTACCACTACTTCCGCCTCAGAAGGATTTACCCCCTTCCTGACCAGAGCACTTTTTGCGATTTGGCACTGCGTCACTTTAACTGACAATTGCGTGGTCATGCGACGTGGCTCCCAAACAAAACTGATGTCCTTTTTTCCCACAAATAGAGCTTTCTTTTGGTGGTATTTGATCACCTCTGTGGTTTTTATCCTTTATATAAAAATAAAAAGAGCGACAATTTTGAAAAAAAAAACGCATTCTTTTTTACTTGTTGCTTTAATAAATATCCCCCAAAAATATATAAAAAAACTTTTTTTTTCCTCAGTTTAGGCCAATACATATTTTTCTACATATTTTTGGTAAAAAAAAAAATCACAATAAGCGTTTATTGATTGGTTTGCGCAAAAGTTATAGCGTCTACAAAATAGGGGATAGTTTATGGCATTTTTATTAATATTTTTTTTTTTACTAGTAATGGCAGTGATCAGCGATTTTTATCCTGACTGCGACATTATGGCGGACACATCGGACAATTTTGACACATTTTTGGGACCATTGGCAATAATACAGAGACCAATGCTATAAAATTGCATTGATTACTGTAAAAATGTCACTGGCAGTGAAGGGGTTAATCACTAGGGGCCGAGGAGGGGTTAAGTGTGTCCTAGGATGGAAATGGGTAATTTATTCCGGAGTTCTCGGCTAGTTCAATCGATAATGCGGTGAGGCCCTCAATTGCCCGTGTTACAATTCCACCTGGAGCTTATTGGGAATGAAAGTACAGCACAGGCTGCCAAACATTTTACAAACTCCTCGTCTTTCTGCTGACACCATGTCTAGTGCCATTCTGTTTTGCCAAGCTATACGTGATGTGGGAGATAGTTGTTCAGCTGGACCCTTAACTACATCTCTAGTATAATTTACAAATATCTGCTGTTTGTAATAAATGTAATTTATCCAATCAACATTCTTATTTATCATACTTCACCAGAAGAACTGAGACTCAAACCCTGCTACCACTTGGTTCCTGGTATTAAACTCATTCGGCACTCCCCCCAGGACCCCTATCTCATCAATATAGACATGGGAATCAAAAGACCCTTTTGGAGAGGTGTCTCTCCACTCTTGTGGTTGGCTTTCCTTCTAAGGGGATTCTGAAAGGAGGAGTATTGGCATAACTAAAAGCGTACTCCCCTCGGACATTGGCAGGGATGCTGGGGTCCTGGCTTTCAGCTTCCTGCCACCACACAACCACCAAACATCAGCCCTCTGGGTATCATGTTCAACCGATCCACCTTCTTTTGTGACCACTCTATTCCTACAGTAGTCATCGGGTAAATGTCCCAAGTCTGTTCCGCTCTCATTCCCCGGGAGCGCAAAACAAGAACAGTTACTAGGATACGCCGTGACCGCTGGGGGTATTTGAGGTATCTGAACCTGGGGGAACAACAAATTCAAAGTATGACAGGATGTATTAATACTAGGTGTGTAACCCTTGTTGTACAGTTTCAACATGCATTGTAGTCCTTCAGTATCAGTTTGATCATCTAATGGAAAAGGTACTGTAGCTAAGTGAGGCCTGGCTCCACCACATACCATGCAATTTTCCATTTCTAGTGTCCTAGCTTTATACCTCAACCATTCCAGCCACTCATTCTTATCTTGGTATCCTGTCTCCAGAGCAAATCTATCTTCCAAGGTCAGATTAGTGAACCTAACCACAGGGCCTATTTGTTCTACTACTGTTTTTGGTGGTCTTTCTTCTCTTCTTTAATCTGGGGCCCTGTCTCATTTTCCCTTTTAACTGTAAGGAAGAAACCTCCCATGGGATCAGTTCCAGTGACATATATGCCAATGACAAACAGTCTCTGGTCCCCTAGTTGGGGTTCTGTCAGTGAGATCAGCAACTTATTACAGTTCCTCTGGTGATTGCAAGGGGATTTCACAGCTCTTTTTACTGATAGTCTGGTGTTTAGTCCTTTAGCAGGTTCTTGTACTCCTGCATATATATGAACCCACTAGGTTCCGTGCTTGTTGATAGTCCACCAATTGACATGCGTAAACCAGTATCGCACTTGTCACCCCCTTCAGAACTAGGGTGTTTGAGACCCACATTAAACTTACCAGAGTCCCTGCAATAAACACTGTCCTTTTCAGCCTGACTGTGGCTTTCCAAGGGGTAGGGTAGTGGAGATTTCATTGGTTTGAGATGGGTTGTACCTATTGTTCAAACCCCCCTTGTAGCCGGACTTCCTGGGTTGCCACAATAACCTTTTCCTACTCTGCCTAAAAAATTTTTTTTTACAGTGGGACTGGTGAATCCAGGTGGATCTTTCTGCTATCCTTACTGTGGTAGGGGTGGTCAGAAGGACCTGGAAAGGCCCTTCCCATCTGTGTCTGTGCTAATGCTTCTTCTTAATGACCTTGATCAGTACCCAATCACCTACTTGAACTTTCTCATCTGTCTGTACTGGTCCTTCTGGAAATGAACAAACATCATTAATTTGTTTCTGTTTCAACAATTTAGTCATATATTCTGCCAAACTGTGTTCTGTCTCTTCCCCTGATGATATATCTGGAAATAAGTTTATTTTATACGGCCTATGATGCATCATTTCAAAAGGAATCAATCCTTCCTTATTAGGTGTTATGTACATGCTGAGAACAGCTAACGTAAGCAATACATCAAATTCTTCCCTATTTCTTGCATAGCTTTTCTTAGTTTGCTTTTTAGTATACCATTGTATCGCTCAACCTGCCCTGCTGACTGTGGGTGGTAGGCACAGTGCTATTTTACCTGTATTCCCATAGCCTCAGTTAAGTGTGTAATTGTTTTGTTCACAAAGTATGGACCATTGTCACTGTATATTTATACTGCAGCATGCCTTTATAGTGACTTAGGTAGCACTGGTGACATGTAAATTCCACTAATGAGTGTACAATGTTTGTTTTTCCATGTTGTGATTTCTGTTAGTGGGGCGACTTGTTGCATTTCCTTCAGTACAGTGTAATCTAGTATAACTTGATTAGGTTCTGTACTCTCTGTCATTGTAAGTTGTGTGATGGCTGCTTGTTTGGCTGCCTCATCTGCTCTCCTATTCCCTTTTGAGACTGTGTCTGTTTTATTTGTATGTACTTGACATTTGCATATGGCTAGCTGTTTTGGTAATTGAATTGCTTTGAGTAGTAGGAGAATGAAGTCCCTATGTGCAATGGGCTTTCCATTAGAAGTTATCATTCCCCTGTTTTTCCATTGTTGTGCAAATACATGTACTGTGGAAAAGACATACTGGCTGGTATAGATGGTCACTGCCTTATCTTTGGAAAGAATGCATGCTCTTGTCAGAACAACAAGTTCTGCCACTTGTGCTTAATAGTGGTTTGGTAAGGATTTAGCTTCAAGTATGGTTGAGTGAGTCTGAAACTACAGCATATCCCGCCGCACATGTGCCATCAGGATTTTTTTTTGCTAGAACCATCTACATACAGTACCATATCAGGGTTGGCTAATGGTGTGTCACTCAGATCCCTCCTAGGTAGCACCGTTTCTGCTATTGCTGCAGTGCAATCATGTGGTTCCCCATCAGATGGTATTGGTAACAAGGTGAAGGGGTTAAGAACAGTGCATCTTTCAATTGTTAAATGTGGCTGTGTCAAAAGTACAGTCATGCAAGATAAATATCTAGCTGGACTAAGGTGGGAGATCTTTTGCTTTTGAGAGTCAGAGGGTGATATAACACAATGGAAGCAGAGGCCTTTATTACCGCTGCTGCTGCAACCACAGCTTGTACACAAGGTGGCAATGCTCTGGCAACACTGTCTAATTTGGTAGAATAGTAGGCTATTGGTCTCTGTCGCCCACCATGTTCCTGGGTCAGGACTGAATTCATGTGTCCTTCTCTCGAGTCTACGGTCTGTACAAATGGTTTGTCATAGTTGGGTAGGCCTAGCACTGAGGATCCAGCAAGGATCCTTTTTAACTCTGAGAACATATCTACAGTCTGATCAGTCCATGTTATGTTGTCCTGAGATGCCATAGAGGTTCCATGGATCAACTCTACCAAAGGTGCTGTCAGTGTGGAATAGTTAGGGACCCAGGCCCCACAGGGTGGATGTCTATCTCTATCTTCTCAGTAAGAAATATTTCCCCTAGCATTTTGAGTTCTTCAGCTAGGATATCCTGTAAAGATCTACTCATCTTAGTCAGATCTAAGCATGGGCTACTAGTAAGACCATGAGTGCTCGGCTCCGGACTTTGGACCAACAGGTCAGTGAGAGATCCCTGTCCACCCGCTCTCCTTGGGGTTTTGACTTGGAATGGTGAGACGTTGGAAGGGGAGCTTGGTTTTGTTAAGAGTGAGTGTCCCGTCTAAGGGGGGTGGATGTATTTGGAGTAGGAGGGACTACTTCTGGGACTACATATGGGGGTGGCTACAGAGGGACTTGAGGGGGGCCTCTGGACAAATATGGTGTTCTCATCTTCCTTGTCTAAGAGGGGGAGGCACTCTTGCAACTTCCTTTTAGACACTTCCTGATCATGAATTCTAGCCTGTTCTAACCAGTTCTGAGCCTCACCCAAATCATATTTTTTTTGTTCTTTAGGTCCCAACTTGCTAATTTTTTCAACTAGTTCCTCGTACCCTTTAACATTAAGCTTATTATTAAACCCAAACTTCTTTTCCCACTTAGTACAGTATTTAACAGTTACTGCTTTTTGTCTCCCTCTAAGGGCATTGCGGTGACGCAGCAGCAGCAGAGACAAGCACATCCCCCTTTACAGATGTTGTTCCCCATGACTTTGTTTCTTTTGCTTCAGTTTTGATTTTCAAATACAGGACTGGTAATTCTACTCTCAAACCCTACCAAAACAAAACCCTGAAACAAACAGTCTAAACTCCCCAAACCTGGGGAACAAACCTGTACCTGGGGAACAGAGACACTATACATATGTGGGAGGGTCGGATTACCCCACAAGGGATGTGCAGGGAGAAGGTTGTTGGGGAACGGTGCACAGCTCTAGCCCTGTGCCAAACAGCTATGGTTGTATGCATCAGCCCTGTGATTCCAGAATGGGATTTCGCCCCATGGAACACCAGATTACTTAAGGCAGCATACGATGCCATTATGGACACCCCAAGGTCATCGTATGGGAGAGTGAGAATGACAACACCAAATTTAACACACCTGCTCTCCATTCACACCTAATGCCGCGTACACACGAGCGGACTGTATGGCGTACTTAGTCCGTCATACAATCCGACGGACAGTCCGTCATACTTTCCACTGAACGGACTTGACCCCACACGGATAGCCAAACAGTCCGACGAAAGCTTGCGCGATGACATGTACAGCACGTACGACGGGACTAGAAATAGGAAGTCCAATACACAGCAAAGCACCTTTCCGCCGTGTAAATCCTTTCTGAGCATGCGCCATTCTTAGTCCGTCGAACTAGCCTACTGACGAGCGGATTGTCCGCTGAAACCAAAGTACGACGGACAGAATTTCCAAAAATCCGAAATACTTAGTACACCAGACTGCACGCTGAAAAAGTCCGCTGAAGCCCACACACGAGCGGACTGTCCGCTGAAATGTGTTTCGGTGGACTAAGTAGGCCATACAGTCCGCCCGTGTGTACGCGGCATAAGACATTGTAACACTAACGAGTCACAAGACACCGAGAAGGGAAAATGGCTAATTTGGCCCAATTTGGACATTTTCACCTAGGGGTGTACTCACTTTTGCTGCCAGTGGTTTAGACATTAATGGCTGCGCGTGGAGTTATTTTGAGGGGACAGCAAATGTACACTGTTATACAAGCTGTACACTCACTACTTTACATTGTAGCAAAGTGTAATTTCTTCAGTGTTGTCACATGAAAATATATAATAAAATATTTACAACAACGTGAGGGGTGTACTCACTTTTGAGATACTATAAATGGATTATTGCACCTGTAATTTATTAAACGCTACTAGTTCTAACCAGGAGGTGCCTTTCTTCTTCTTTTTTGCATTTTTGTTTAAGACACATAAATTTAAATTTGAAAGCTGTTCCCAATTTTTGCTTCCATTATCACAATCACTGCATTTTTCTCAAGACTTTTTTTGAGTGGAGCAATGAAAGTGGTTACATTTGTTACTTCTTTCAATTATTAATGTAGAACTCAGCAGAAGTGAAGTTGGAGATGGTAGCCTATTGAAAAGCAAAGGTAGTCTATTTACTCTAGAAAAGTACCTAGAAGTCTTATATATGCAAAATATATACATCAATTGACATAAAAAGCCCATTATTTTTTATATACAGTATGTATATATGCATTTTTTGGTCGCACCATTTATAGTTGTATAGGTCATTTAGTTGCACAGGCCATTTATGTGACTAATGTTTTTCTTTTCTTCTCTTTTCTTTTCTTTTCTTCTATTTTCTTTTTTTTCCGTTTTTGTTTTTGCAATGTTTACTAGTAACCATTCCTTATTAATTTAATGTTTTCCATCCATCGTGTAAGCTTAGAAAAGCCCACTATTGTAGTTGTATAAGGATAAATCCTACAAAAAAAAGATAAAACTTGTTATTTTTCATTTGATACAGGTGAAAAAATAATACACAAATGTGGCTATGTAAGAAACATTGCATTAGCTAAATGAGCATTGCACATGATAACACGAGCCTCTTACTGAGACTCATACAAAAATGATGTCTGCATATAAAAGACAAGCCAAAGATATCTTTGAAGGTTTTCTTCAAAAGCAGCTCTACTTCCTTGATTGTCTGGGGATTTCTGTTATTAATTGAAGTTAATTTTCTAGGATATCAGTTTGCTGTACACGTTGGTAAGATTGATAGCCTCTATGATTCTCAAGAGTTTTGAAAATGACACTGTTCCATCATCAGGAGCCTTCACTTTTATCATCACAAATCAAATTATAAACATAGGGGCAACCTTGCTGGAATCTGGCTTCGGGAGATTTCCATAAGATTAATTAGACGGCCAAAGCAAAGATGGTAAAATAGAAAAAGGGGGAGGGGGTTAAGAAGGAGCCATTCATTGCTTGTGAAATGGGAAGTCAATTCAACAATGGGTAATTAGCGTGGGCCATAGATTCTCAAAGGCACTGAGGACACTGGACTCTTTCTGTCACTCTGATGTTTAGTGCTGCATTGTGGACCCCTCATTTAATTAGTGCGCTTTGATACCCACAGGACTAGCTTAAAGCTCCAGGGCATGCTAAACACGGACTGACACCAGCAAGCTTCTGCCTCTTTCCACTCTAATTAGAGACACAATGTGCTGAAAAGACAATGTTTTATTTCAATGTGTGTTTTTTTTTTTTTTACAGATACCCCTGGCGGAAAGCAATTGTTTATTTTATGACTATGTTGGTATTCAGATTAAATTGTTAACATGTAGCGCATGAGCTAGGGGCACATATATTTTAAACAATGCATCGCAGGGCTCCAGTAATATCTTAATGCAACAATATTGGCGTTACAATATTACCACAAATTCCTCTTTAGTTTACTTCTTACTCACACGCTCATACTTTTCCAGTAAGTACCAAGAGTATGTGATGGTGTCAAACGTGCAGTGAAAAAAAAAACAACGAAACAATTTTTTTTATATATTATTTATTTTCTACAAAATATAAAAAAAGTAGTTTCCTCCAAAACAATACCAGCGTGACAATCAACCTCTTATGAATAAGGCCCTAAGTGGAAAAAATTGTCCCAGTGGAGGAGCATGGCAAGGTGTTTATTTCCATAGACATGCAATAAAGTTGCTTAAAGTGGTTGAAACCTAGTTACGCCAATTGTACCTACAGGTAAGCCTATAATAGGTTTACCTGTAGGTACTGAAAATATCTCCTAAACCTGCACAGTTTAAGAGAGCTTTGCCATATACTGTTGTGCCGACGTCATTGGCGCATGGACACCGAAGAAACGGCTCGCCAGTGCCGTTTCTTCAGCAGCCGTGCCATGACTGGCATGGGAGTGACATCATTTGGCCAATCACAGCGCCGGAGTCCGCGAACCTGCAAAAAACTCTGGAAGACATGTCACTGCTCACAGTGGTGTACGGAGACCGCTGTAACAGCATCGATCTAAGGTAAGTATTTCATAAGGAGCTAGTATAGGATGCATACTAGCTCATTATGCCATTGTCTTACAGGGTTTATTTTTCGTTTTTTTTCTTCTGGTTTACAACCACTTTAAAAAGTCTAATTTACATGGTTGGTGCTGCTGTATTGTGTATCAGAGGGAGTTGTATCGAAGGAGGATACGACAGGTCCTAGTTCAGCTGGCATACAGTACCTATTCAGTGAAAGCAGCCTGCGAGAAACTAGAATGTTACCATATTTTGAACTTCTTGGCCATTCTGATTCCAGCAGAGGGATGCCCTAAAACATTGGTCTTTCTTTTAAAATATACACTCAGCGGCCACTTTATTAGGTATACCTGTTGCTTGGAAACACAAATTGCTAATCAGCCAATCACTTGGCAGCAACGCAATGCATTCAGGCATCTAGATGTGATGAGGATGATTTGCTGAAGTTCAAACCTTGCATAAAAATTGTGAAGAAAAGGGATTTAAGCAACTTTGAACGTGGCATGGTTGTTGGTGCCAGATGGGCTGGTCTGAGTATTTCAAAAACTGCTGATCTCCTAGAATTTTCATGCACAACTATCTATAGGGTTTAAAGAGAGTGGTCCAAAAAAGAGAAAATATTCAGTGAGCAGCAGTTGTGTGGATAAAAATGCCTTATTGATGTCAGAGGTCAGAGGAGAATTGGCAGACTGGTTCAAGATGATAGAATAGAATGGCAACAGGAACTCAAATAACCACTTGGTACAACCAAGTTATGCAGAATACTATCTCTGAATGCACAGCACATCAAACATTGAAGTAGATGGGCAGCAGCAGAAGACCACACCGGGTGCCACTCCTGTCAGCCAAGAATGGGAAACCAAAGCTACAATTCGCACAGGCTTACCAAAATTGGACAATAGAAGATTGGAAAAACATTGCCTGGTCTGAAGAGTGTCGATTTCAGCTGCAACATTCAGATGGTAGTGTCAAATTTTGGCATAAGCAACATGAAAGCATGGATCCATCCTGCCTTGTATCAATGGTTCAGGCTGGTGGTGGTGTTATGGTATAGGGGAAATTTTCTTGGCACACTTTGGGCCTCTTAGTAACAATTGAGCAATGTTTAAACGTCACAGCCTACCTGAGTATTGTTGTTGACCATGTCTATCCCTTTATGACTACAGTGTACCTGCCTTCTGATGGCAAGATCTAGCAGGATAATTCACCATGTCACAAAGCTCAAATCACCTCAAACTGGTTTCTTGAATATGACAATGAGTTCACTGTCCAATGGTCTCCACAGTCACCAGATCTCAATCCAATAGAGCACCTTTGGGATGTGGTGGAACTGGAGATTCGCATCATAGATGCGCAGCCAACAAATCTGAAGCAACCATGTCAATATAGACCAAAATCTCTGGGGAATGTTTCCAACGACTTGTTCAATCGATGCCACGAAGAATTCAAGCAGTTCTGAAGGCAAAGCGAGGGACCAACCCATTACTAGCAAGATATACCTAATAAAGTGCTGGTGAGTGTAGGTCTGTGGTGACAATCCCCCGCTAGTTTTATTATAGCTTAGCGATACAATTTATTAAAACTAACTAATTTGTTCAACAGGTTGTGCAGAAGAAATGAGCCCATTAGCACAACCTTGTATCAGTTTCTTTTGGCACCAGAATCTTGGTAATGGGGGATTTCGACAGTGTAATAGATGAAGAACAGGTTACATCAATGTTAACCTTAGATTTTTATCTTTTAATTGTTAAGTGGTAGGGAGGTTAAGTGTTAAGGGCTCACTTTTTAGGGGGTCCATTTATCCAAACGACCCCCTACTTAGCTGAGCCCCCTCTCGATTCAGTGATGTTCACAAGAGCCTTGGCTCTTGGGAGACTCACCCCCCGATTGGCTTTTGGCAGCAGCAGGAGCCATTGGCACCTGCTGTTGTCAATAACAGCCAGTGAGCCAGTATAGAAAGGGGGGCTGACCCGTTGGGGCTGACCCATTGCTCTGAGTATGAATGCACACACCAAGCTGTGGCTCGGGAGCATACTTACTTGTGTGCCACCACATCAAGATGCTTGCTGTGGGAGCACCCAGCAGAAGGGAGAGGCCAGGAGTGACAGCATTGGACCCAGAGAAGAGAAGGATCCGGACTGCTCTGTGTAAAACCATTGCACAGAGCAGGTAAGTATAAAAAGTTTGATATTTAAAAACAAAACAAAAAAACAAGGCTTTAATATTAGTTCGACCACTAGAGAATACAGCTTAACAATATTGACTGAGAACTTTCATCTAGAAAAATGAATAACAAAACCTCTGTGCTGTGAGCTAAGTATATGAAGATACCTGTGCTTACCATGTAAGGATTAGTTTACTCCGGTAATAGTCTTTGAAGAGCATTAATAAATGGTGGATTATGCTTCAGAGGACATTTGACAGTTGGCAAGGAGGCATATCTCACCACCTCTTTTAGCCCCTAAAAACCCACACCACCGTGTTTCAACCATGGTTGTAGTGCAGGCCTATTTAGGGCTGAGCACGTCAGGGAGCATCATTTTTGAACACAAATTTATGGGAAGACGCACTTCTGTTAGAAGACCCCTCTGTGAAGTGTGGTCTCTAATGTCAGTCTTAGCCCTTGTACACACGGTCGGACATTCTGCCAACCAAATCCGTCGGATTTTGTCCGACGGATTGTGTCCGAAACTGTTGCATACACATGGTCGGACCCAGTTGTCGGATTTTGCGGTTGCCAAGAATGCGGTGACGTAAGCCATGTAACAGCGGGACTAGAAAAGGGAAGTTCAGCACCACACCCAGCACCTTTTGGGCTCCTTCTGCTGATCTCGTGTTAGTAGAAGTTTGGGGAGAGACGATTCGCGCTTTTCACATTAGTGATTCAGATCGCTACTGCTCTTCAGTTTCTGCTTGTCTTTGCGTATCTGATAATCAGTGTGTGCAGTCAGTAAGTATTTGTTTCTCATTGTGGACTATATCTTGGTATAGTACGCTTTGAAAGGCATTTTTTATTGTCTGCTTGCTTCTGCTATTCAGGTCGTTCTTTCAGGCATTGCTGTTTATCGGTGCTTTCTGGTGTCCGTTCTGACAAGCCGACCGTTTTCAAACCATGTTTCGTCTACGTACTCGTCATAGAGTTTGTGCTGTGCAGGGGCTTTGTGTGGGGGTTCTTACTTTTACACAAGCCCGGTCCATGAACAGGGAGGGGAGGTGTTTGTGGACCAAGAATTGGTTGCGTCAGCGTGACCAGTTCTCGCACATGCCTTTGCTCCGTGAGATCTGCGAGAATAATTCTGATCATTTCAGGAATTATCTCCAGATGACGGACCCCGTTTTTCACCGTCTGCTGGCTTTGCTGACCCCTTATATCACCAGGCAGGATACCTGCATGCGGCAAGCCATCACTCCGGAGCAGAGGCTCATCGCCACATTGCGCTACTTGGCGACAGGGAGAAGTCTTCAGGACTTCAAGTTCTCTACAGGCATCTCCCCCCAGGCTCTGGGGATCATTATTCCAGAGACCTGTTCTGCCATCATTCAGGTCCTGCAGAAGGACTATATGAAGCTAAGTTTTCTCCTTAAACATCACATTCTATGTATTTCATGATTGCTAATGTCTTGCATTTCTTTCCTCATTCCCTAATTACCATCATTGCAATATGCTCTAATTCATATGCTCTGCCCCTTTGTCCTCATGCATATTTGCCTCACTAACTTCCCCACCATGCTCTTCTTGGCCCATAAAACTATAGTCTAGTCACTTAACAATGTTTTTTGTCAGCTCCATAGTATTGATTTCCCCTAAACACCCCCTAAAATGTCTACAAATGTGATGTGTGTGCTTCAATTCATGCAAAGTGACCTTTTTTTAATTTTTGGGGTTATGCCAAACTCATTAGGAACCCCCCTTCCCCCAACTGCAAGCTCAGCTGATAGCAATCCTCTATCTGATGACTTGACCAAACCCAATAGACACTATAACTACCTTTTTGATGGTCACATTTATGGACGAATTCACCAAAGCATGTCGTGTAAGGGCCTGCCTCAATACTTTCAATTTTTTTTTAACACATTAATTTTTTTGCTATGTAATAGCAGAATGTCAAAATGTGCTTCCATTTTGTTTTCGTTTTGTTATTATGACACTTCTTACCTGTCCTGTGGGCTGCCAATAGTTTAAGTAAGGAGGGGCTTCACAAAGTATCACACATTATTTAGGCATTCAGCTCTCAATCAAGTGGAGAAGGTTACCTGTCCTAAACATCCCCCCTCATTTTTTAGCAAGGGCCCATCATATGGGGGGGGGGGGGGTGATGACTCTCATAAGGGGACCTTATACTTTAGGCTTTAAATACTCAGTTCCCAAAATGTTATACTAATTTAGACCAAAAATGTGGGTGTCTAATCTGCTTGCAATGTTGATTTGTCAAATTACTAATTTTTGTTCTTGTTTCACTACACAGTGTCCTTCAACGCCACAGGAATGGCAGACTGTGGCCTCACACTTTGCCATTTTTTTTGAAGTTGTGCCTTTTTCACCAACAGTGCAAACCCAAGTTCAGAGCGAGATGAGGGGACAGTCTCTTCTTCAGATAATCTAATAATGTTGTGGGTCTGCTACACACACACCTTCTTTTTGTAACTAATGTATGTAGTGCATTACTGACCATAATCATGCTCATTTTCAGCACCATGGTTGGAAAATGGCATGATTGTCCAAATTTACACATCACTGTGGGTGCTTTTTACTAAAGGCACATCCACTATGCACTACAAGTGCACTGCAAAAGTACACCTGAAACTGCACTTGGAGTGCAAAGTGGAGTTGCCTTTAGTAAAACACACTCCTTCTCAGCACAAACTAAAATTTGACTACAAATAAATTTTATGCGCAATGAAAAAGGAAGCCACACATTGTTGATAATTAAACTTTTTAATACAAGCACATTCACATGTGCATTTTGAAAAGGTTTTTACAACAAACCAAGAAATTGTGTGTATCCAAAACTGAGTTTAATCAGAATTTTGTTTCCTTGTTGTTTTTGTGTAAACAGGCATGCATTAAACCGTAAAATACTGAACACAGGAACTTACAAAGTTCAACTTTGAAAAGTGAAGACAATATCAGACCTGAGTATGTACAAACTGGGCTGATATTGCCTTCATCACATGGGGTGTCACCCCTGAAAAAAACAAATTTGGAAGATGCACACTGTGTCAACATGTGCTATCTCCCATCATGGGGGATCAATATACATGCTTTGGGGCTGCAACCCCTTCATCTCAGATACTTTCCACAAAACATGTACATTGATCCCCCATGATGGGAGATAGCGCATGTTTACACACTCTGTGCATCTTCCAAATTTGGAATTTCGATAAATACAACATTTTGTTTTTAAAATAGCAAAAATAAAACCCTATCTAGTTTTTGTTGTTTCACACTCTCCCCAAAACATCAATGATGTTCTTCATTTTATTTTTTACACCATTGATGTTTTGTTGGATAATTTCCAAATCACGATTGCACCCCATTATCTCCCCAATCAAGATCTGGGCACTTTCACTGGTAAAACGGGAATCTTCTTCCACATCACCTACAAAACAAAGCAAAAAAACACACCATGTAATAAAAATATGGTGATATACATTGCTGAGCTTGCCGGAAGCTGTGTTCTCAGACACTCACCTGTTTTGGTGATAATTTGATCCTTAGGTACTGCTCGTGCTCCCTCAGTTTCAGGTCTGACCAGCGTTTTCTCATTTGATCCTTGTAACGGCGTACCCCAAAATTCTTATGAAGACTCTTCACAACTTTAGTCATGATCTTGGCCTTTCTGATATTTGGGTTTGGGTAAGGGCCATACTTCCCATCATAGTCGGTCCTGTTCAATATGTCCACCATCTCCAACATCTCTCCAAAAGACATATTTGAGGCCTTAAATCTTGTCTTCCTGGATTGGGACGTTTCAGGCTCCGGGCTTTCCTCACCCTCCTCCTCGTTAGTGGAACTATTATTAGTGTGCACCTGCGTTCTCTCCGCCATGTGCTCTCCCCACTGCGCCGGGAGCAAAGGGGCGGGGAATAGTCTAGAAAGAACGTCAGGGGCGGGCGGAGTTTCACGCATGCTCACTGTATATAAAACGCAACACGCGTGTATCATCCGTACGATCTGGGAAGAGAGTGAGGCGCGGACGTGACGAACGTGCAAATGAAGGTAACATTTTTAACTTGGTGCTTCACTAGACTAGACTGCTTGTCTTGTGTTGTGTCTTGCAGACAATATGGATCCATTCCAAAATGAAAATTAGATGGGGCTATTCCTAGAACTCTACAAGGAGATGCCCTGCCTGTGGCAGTTCCACAACAAGTTTTATGCCGACATAACAAAGAGGAACGCAGCGCTGGAGAAACTGCTTTCTTTGGTGCGGATCATGGTCCCCACGGCAGACATGGCCTATCTGAAAAGGAAAATTGGGGCCATGAGGATTACATATTTCAGGGAGAGAAAGAAGCACCTGGAGTCCTTGAGAGCAGGAGATACAGATGCCATTTATTACCCCAGGATGGTTCACTTTGACAGACTGCATTTTCTGGTAGACCAGGGGGTACCCAGGCCACCACTCAGGCCACCACTCTCCAGTCTTCCTTCAAGGCATCCTTCACCCCCAGCTGAGGCTTCTGATATCCAACCTGGGCCTTCCAGGCAGCAACATGTGGTGGGGCCCAGCTTGAGACGGGTATTACATTGTTGAACATATTTCTTGTGTTACATTTAATGATGTTAACTAGATGTTCTTATTGATCAGTAAGTTGTGATTTATGTGATTTTATTAAGTGGTTTACATCTCAAGAGATAGTAGTGGCCAAAAATGATTGGGACGGGAAAGAAAAATGCTGGGCTCAGAATGATAGTCTGTTCTATTTGGTAACATTAAATTTGCAAAAGCCAGGAGCACAAAATGGTGTGATTGATGATCAAAAAAATAAAACAATGTCACCTTTTCATACACAGGAAGACCTCAGTCGGGGGGAGGCTGTGGCAAGTGGCAGCCAGGAGGTCAACCAATGCCCTCCTCCTCGTTCCCTCAACTACAGGAGCCCAGCCACAGCCTCGAAGGATGCCTGGAGGGAAGTGCCCAAGGAAGACGAGTGAGTGATGGCCTGGGTTCAGTCTGGTCTGCCATAAGATGCAGCCTCTTGAAGATCCACATCCTGGGGACATAAATGGCATCTGAATTTCCTGTTCTCTAGGACTTCGGGACCAGATTTCTCTCCATGAGATATGTACTCCTCAGGCCACCAATTTTTTATATTTTAATTTGTTCATGTCTGCCCTGGGGGCCAAAGGCTGCACCAAAGTAACAAGTTTCTCCAGTGCTACGTTCCTCTTTTTAGTTTATTGCGACCAAAATAAAGGTTTTTTTGATTGATGAAATACTTGTGTGTGTGTTTTCCTTCCAAAAGGTCAGTTTATTTGTGAGCAGGCAGGTACATTTCCCCAAAAATAAGTGAAATGAATAACAAAGGATACCAACACTAAACAGCCTCCTGTAGATTAAAAAATAAAAACAAAATCTCAAAAATACAATCATGTTGTGGTAAGTTTACACACACAAAACACCCCAAAAATAGGATAAATGAGCAAACTGTCTTTAAAGGAGATTTTTAGGGAATCCAAAAAAAAAAAGCATCCAAAAAAGAATAAACAAAATCTAAAATTGTGTAGATGTGACGCAAACTAAAATTGTATTGCTGAAATGGTTAAAAAAAGAGTAATGAAATACGTTCGGGAGAAGTGTGTGTGACTATGAGCATCAAAAGAAGTTCGTTCTTGCAGCATTGTAAAGAACAAGAGAATGCGCTTGATGAAAGAATTTTTAACATTGCAGCGTGACGAATGTGCTATATCGCTTACGAGCAGTAGTTTTACCTGAACGAGCGCTTCCGTGTCGGAATTTGAATGTGAGCATGCGTGGCACCTTGTCCGTCGGAGTAAGCTACACATGATCGGAGTATGTCCGATCGGTCCAGTTTGTCTGAAAATATTTCCAGCAAGTTGGAAAACTTGGTCCGACGGATATTCCGACGGAATCAGTCCGATCCATACCACACACAGTCGGATTATCCGACAACACGGTCCGATAGGACACATTCCGACGGATTCTCCGACCCTGTGTACAAGGGCTTACAGAGCTCCCAATGCGGGACATGTATAGAAATAAACTAACTAAGGGCAGGTATGCCTGTAGGTAGCTCATTTATCCTTAAAGATGCAACAACACACCAGAAGCCCAAAAAATTTAACAGCTGAAGCTCTCCAGTGTTTATCTGTACCAAATTAAGCAGGCAACATAAAATGGCAACCACTGTAATACATTTCTATCTAGCTTTTAAAGGTAAGCTGCACATAGACAGGGAAGTTCACAGAATAACACAAAACAAAACATTTCAAAAATTTTGAATTGTTTTGTTTTGTGTTGTATCTAATTTTAACCACTTCAATTCCAAGCACTTACCCCCGTACATGCCCAAGCTAATTTTCAGCTTTCTGCGCTGTCGCTGTTTAAATGACTTGTGCGGTCATGCTACACTGTTCCCAAACATAATTTGTATCATTTTGTTCCCACAAATAGAGCTTTCTTTTGGTGGTATTTGATCACCTCTGCGTTTTTTATTTTTTGCTAAACGAATAAAAAAAGGCCGACATTTTTTTTTAAATGAAAGTTTTTCCAGTTATAAAATTTTGGAAATAAGTACGTTTTCTCCTTCACTGATGGGCACTGATGGGCACTGATAAGGCAGCACTGATTTGCACTGATAAGGCGGCACCGATGAGGTGGCATCAATGAGTGGGCACTGATGGGCACTGCCGGGCACTGATATATGTCACTGATGGGCACTGGTAGACGGCACTGATGGGTGGCACTGATATGCAGCACTGATGGGCATTGATAGGCGGCACTGATGGGCACTCATGGGTGGCACTGGTGGGCACTGATGGGCACTGATAGGCAACACTGATGGGCACTGAAAGGCTGAAAAGATGGGTATTTATGGGTGGCACTGATAGGCGGCACTGCTGGGCACTGATAGGCAGCACTGATGGGCTTTGATACATGGCACTGATACGTGGCACTGATATGCAGCACTGATAGGCATCCCTGGCAGCACTGGCATTGGTAGGCATTGTGAGTGGGTACTGATTGGCAGCTGCCTGGGCATTGATTGGCAGCTGCCTTGGCATAAATTTGCATTTCCCTGGTGGTCTAAAGGGGGCATACCTGGTGGTACAGTGTGGATGGCCGTCCTGGTGGTCCTGGGTGGCATGATGGTGGTCCTGGGCGGAATACGAGGGGGGGCTGCGCTGATAAACAATGAGCACAGACCCCCCCCCATCAGGAGAGCAGCCGATTGACTCTCCTCTACTCGCATCTGTCAGATGTGAGTGAGGAAAAGCTGATCAATGGCTCTTTCCATTTAAACAGCCTCCGTCAGAGGCTCTTTACCGAGATCGGTGTAGCAGTGTGTCAGACTGGCAGCGGCATGGCGTCTGTTATCCTGCTGACGCATGTGACACCCAGTCAGGATAACTGAACCACCATACCTTAACCACTTCCCGCCCAGCCTATAGCAGAATAACGGCCGGGCGGGAAGTGGTTAAGGTATGGTTTAAGTAATGTGTCAAACAATACACCCCAGCCAATACACTGATTATGCAAATCAAATATATATGAATGAATTGCAGCTGCTGTTTCAACCCTCAAGTGAATGCTAATAAAATTGTGCACAAACAACACTGTGCAAACAGCGCTGGCTAACATCAAAATAACAAAATTAATACTGTGATAATGTGTATAACTTCATTGCCAAATACAAAGCAAATATAGTGCAAACAATATTAACCACCTCAATACAGTGCAGTTACACCCCCTTCCTGACCAGACCAATTTTCAGCTTTCAGCGCTCTCACATTTTGAATGACAATTACTCAGTCATCCAACACTGTATCCATATGAAACTTGCGTCCTTTTTTTCACACAAATAGAGCTTTCTTTTAGTGGTATTTAATCACTAGTGGGTTTTTTATTTTTTGTGCTATAAATAAAATAAAACGTAAATTTTGTGAAAAAAATGCCCTTTTCTTCGTTTCTGTCATAAATTTTTGCTAATTAGTAATTTTTCTTCATAAATTTTGGCCAAAATTTATACTGCTACATATCTTTGGTAAAAATAACCCACATTAGTATATATTATTTGGTCTTTGTGAAAGTTATAGAGTCTACAATCTATGGTGCCAATCACTGAAAATTGATCACTTCTGATCAGGCCTTCAGTACATCAGGTGTACCTAATTTCTTGAGACTCTAACTAGTCAGGAAAGTACAAATACCCCCCAAATGACCCCTTTTTACAAAGTAGACATCCCAAGGTATTAAGTAAGTAGCATGGTGAGTTTTTTTAAGTTGTCATTTTTTCCCACAATTCTTTGCAAAATGAAGATTTTTTATTTTTTTTTATTTTTTTTTACTAAATTGTCATATTATCAGGTTATTTCTCACACACAGCATATGCATACAACAAATTACACCCCAAAATACATTCTGCTACTCTTCCCGAGTACGGTGATACCACATGTGTGAGACTTTTACACAGCCTGGCCACATACAGAGCACCAACATTGATGTAGTACCTTCAGACGTTCTACGAGCAAAAATGACGCATCTCATTTCTCAACCACCTATTACACTTTTGAAGGCCCTGGAGTACCAGGACAATGGAATTTCCCATAAAATGACCCCATTTTGGAAAGCAAACACCCCAACGTATAATCTGTGAGGCATAATGAGTCTTTTGAATGGTTAATTTTTTTCCAGAAGTTTTTGGAATATGTGGAAAAAAATTAAAACGCATTTTTTTTTACACAAAATTGTCAATTTATAAGATATTTCTAACACATAGCATGTATATAGCAAAAATTACACCCCAACATACATTCTGCTACTCTTCCTGAGTACGGCGATACCACGTGTGTGAGACTTTTACACAGCCTGGCCACATGCATAGCACTAACATTGATGTAGTACCTTCAGACGTTCTATGAGCAAAAATTACGCATCTCATTTCTCAACCACCTATTACACTTTTGAAGGCCCTGGAGTACCAGCACAATGGAATTTCCCATAAAATTACCCCATTTTGGAAAGCAAACACCCCAACGTATAATCTGTGAGGCATAATGAGTCTTTTGAACGGTTCATTTTTTTCCAGAAGTTTTTGGAATATGTGGAAAAAAATTAAAACGCATTTTTTTTTACACAAAATTGTCAATTTATAAGATATTTCTAACACATAACATGTATATAGCAAAAATTACACCCCAAAATACATTCTGCTACTCCTCCCGAGTATGGCTATACCACATGTGTAGGACTTTTACACAGCCTGGCCACATAGAGAGGCCGAACATTGAAGTAGTACGTTCAGGCGTTCTAGGAGCATAAATCACACATCTCATTTCATTCCTACCCATCACACTTTTGAAGGTCCTGGAGCACCAGGACAGTGAAATTACCCACAAAATAACCCCATTTTGGAAAGTAAACACCCCAACGTATATTCTATGAGACATGGGCTGCAAATAGGTACTCGGGTACTCTGATGGGCTGGAGATAGGTACTCGGGTACTCTGATGGCCTGGTGACAGGTACTCGGGTACTCTGATGGCCTGGTGACAGGTACTCGGGTACTCTGATGGCCTGGTGACAGGTACTCGGGTACTCTGATGGCCTGGTGACAGGTACTCGGGTACTCTGATGGCCTGGTGACAGGTACTCGGGTACTCTGATGGCCTGGTGACAGGTACTCAGGTACTCTGATGGCCTGGTGACAAGTACTCAGGTATTCTGATGGCCTGGTGACAAGTACTCAGGTACTCTGATGGCCTGGTGACAGGTACTCTGATGGTTTGGTGACTGGTATTTGAGTACTCTGAAGGGCGGTGAAAGGTACTCATATGGACTGTGACAGGTACTCGGGTACTCAGATGAACTGTGACAGGTACTCAGGTACTCAGATGGACTGTGAAAGGTACTCGGGTACTCAGATGGACTGGAACAGGTACTCGGGTACTCTGATGGCCTGGTGACAGGTACTCGGGTACTCTGATGGCCTGGTGACAGGTACTCGGGTACTCTGATGGCCTGGTGACAGGTACTCGGGTACTCTGATGGCCTGGTGACAGGTACTCGGGTACTCTGATGGCCTGGTGACAGGTACTCGGGTACTCTGATGGCCTGGTGACAGGTACTCGGGTACTCTGATGGCCTGGTGACAAGTACTCAGGTACTCTGATGGCCTGGTGACAGGTACTCTGATGGTTTGGTGACTGGTATTTGGGTACTCTGAAGGGCGGTGACAGGTACTCATATGGACTGTCACAGGTACTCAGGTACTCAGATGAACTGTGACAGGTACTCGGGTACTCAGATGGACTGTGACAGGTACTCAGATGGGCTGTGACAGGTACTCGGTACTCTAATGGACTGTGACAGGTACTCGGGTACCCTGATGGACTGTGACAGGTACTCGGGTACCCTGATGGGCCGTGACAGGTGCTCGGGTACCCTGATGGGCGTGACAGGTACTCGGGTACCCTGATGTGCCGTGACAGGGAAATTACCCACAAAATAACCCCATTTTGGAAAGTAAACACCCCAACGTATATTCTATGAGACATGGGCTGCAAATAGGTACTCGGGTACTCTGATGGGCTGGAGATAGGTACTCGGGTACTCTGATGGCCTGGTGACAGGTACTCGGGTACTCTGATGGCCTGGTGACAGGTACTCGGGTACTCTGATGGCCTGGTGACAGGTACTCGGGTACTCTGATGGCCTGGTGACAGGTACTCGGGTACTCTGATGGCCTGGTGACAGGTACTCGGGTACTCTGATGGCCTGGTGACAGGTACTCGGGTACTCTGATGGCCTGGTGACAGGTACTCAGGTACTCTGATGGCCTGGTGACAAGTACTCAGGTATTCTGATGGCCTGGGGACAAGTACTCAGGTACTCTGATGGCCTGGTGACAGGTACTCTGATGGTTTGGTGACTGGTATTTGGGTACTCTGAAGGGCGGTGACAGGTACTCATATGGACTGTGACAGGTACTCGGGTACTCAGATGAACTGTGACAGGTACTCAGGTACTCAGATGGACTGTGAAAGGTACTCGGGTACTCAGATGGACTGGAACAGGTACTCGGGTACTCTGATGGCCTGGTGACAGGTACTCGGGTACTCTGATGGCCTGGTGACAGGTACTCGGGTACTCTGATGGCCTGGTGACAGGTACTCGGGTACTCTGATGGCCTGGTGACAGGTACTCGGGTACTCTGATGGCCTGGTGACAGGTACTCGGGTACTCTGATGGCCTGGTGACAGGTACTCAGGTACTCTGATGGCCTGGTGACAAGTACTCAGGTACTCTGATGGCCTGGTGACAGGTACTCTGATGGTTTGGTGACTGGTATTTGGGTACTCTGAAGGGCGGTGACAGGTACTCATATGGACTGTCACAGGTACTCGGGTACTCAGATGAACTGTGACAGGTACTCGGGTACTCAGATGGACTGTGACAGGTACTCAGATGGGCTGTGACAGGTACTCGGTACTCTAATGGACTGTGACAGGTACTCGGGTACCCTGATGGACTGTGACAGGTACTCGGGTACCCTGATGAGCCGTGACAGGTACTCGGGTACCCTGATGGGCCGTGACAGGTGCTCGGGTACCCTGATGGGCGTGACAGGTACTCGGGTACCCTGATGTGCCGTGACAGGTACTCGGGTACTCTGATGTGCCGTGACAGGTACTCTGATGTGCCGTGACAGGTACTCGGGTACTCTGATGTGCCGTGACAGGTACTCGGGTACTCTGATGGGCCGGGACAGGTACTCGGGTACTCTGATGGGCTGGGACAGGTACTCGGGTACTCAGATGAACTGTGACAGGTACTCGGGTACTCTGATGGGCTGGGACAGGTACTCGGGTACTCTGATGGGCTGGGACAGGTACTCGGGTACCCTGATGGGCCGTGACAGGTACTCGGGTACCCTGATGGGCCGTGACAGGTACTCGGGTACCCTGATGTGCCGTGACAGGTACTCGGGTACTCTGATGTGCCGTGACAGGTACTCTGATGTGCCGTGCCAGGTACTCGGGTACTCTGATGTGCCGTGACAGGTACTCGGGTACTCTGATGGGCCGGGACAGGTACTCGGGTACTCTGATGGGCTGGGACAGGTACTCGGGTACTCAGATGAACTGTGACAGGTACTCGGGTACTCTGATGGGCTGGGACAGGTACTCGGGTACTCTGATGGGCTGGGACAGGTACTTGGGTACTCTGATGGGCTGGGACAGGTACTCGGGTACTCTGATGGGCTGGGACAGGTACTCGGGTACTCTGATGGGCTGTGACAGGTACTCAAATACTCTGATGGACTGTGACATGTACTCTGATAGACTGTGATTGACAGGTACTATGAGGGGTGGGGACAGGTCCTCTTTATTGGGGGGGTCAATCAGTATGTTTGGTGTACACTGTATGCGGTAACGAGATGTTACCGCAATCTCCTCCTCACACACGATCGGTGTGTGAGGAGGAGAACCCGGTAACATCCCGTTACCGCCGTTTGTTTACATTTTAGTGATCGGCTGTGAAAGGATCACAGCCGATCACGTGGGTAAACAGCCGGCCAATGGCTGTTTAGCAGCGTCGGTGACGAGCAGTGTTCCCGGGGAACACGCCGCCACCGACGTGCACGCGCAGGGCGCTCGCGATCGCGCGCATGCGCCGTGCACGTTCGGGGTGTGACCATCTGTGATCGGCCGTGACTTCATCACGGCCGATCACGTGGTAAACAGCCATAACGAATGGCTGTTCACCCCCTTCGGTGGCGAGCGGTGTCTCCGTGACACGCCGCCACCGAAGAAACAGGGATGCGCGCGCACGATCGCGCACATCCCTGTTTAAACGGGAGGCCGTCATATGACGGCCTCCCGCCACAATAGGTGCGCAGCCTGGCCGTCATTTGACGGCCGGCGGTCAGCTACTAGTTAAATAAATAAATAATCAAATGTTGCGATTGACATACAGAACAAAATATTACAGCGCACACATACAAAAATGACATTTAACTCCTGCAAGGCTATTTAAAACACCTGAACATTTCCAAAAAAATATGGGGATTTGGACACACCATATGTCTTTATGGTGCTTAAGCCCACAAAGTACCCCATTATTAGTGGGTCCTACGCTATCCAAAGAATGGAATATCCTACTTCTCTGAACCATGGGAGAGATACACTCCTCTATATGGGAAAACTAAAGGACTCCTCCAGGTGGACGCTAATAAGAGGTAATGGCGGGGGGGGGGGTGCTCCATCCCAAGAGATATGGGCAGGATCCGTACAATAGACAAACAAATACTTGGGGGCAAACCCTAAAAAATGCATTAAAAATGGGGCAGCCATAAGACCATAAAAACAGAGCAAAATATTACAGCGCACACATGCAAAAATGACATTTAACTCCTGCAAGGCTATTTAAAACACCTGAACATTTTCAAAAAAAATGGGCATTTGGTCATACCATATTGCTATATGGTGCTTAAGCCCACTTACTGCGACAAAGTACCCCATTATTAGTGGGTCCTACGCTATCAATAGAATGGAAGATCCTGCATCTCTGAACCATGGGAGAGATATGCTCCTCTGTATGGGAGAAATAAAAGACTCCAGTGGCGAAACTAGAACCTTCAGGGCCCTGATGCAAGAAACCATGAGGGGCCCCCCTGAACCCCAGTCAGGGCCCTTCCCTCCGAGTCCGGTGGTGGAACTCCAGGGCATGGTCACAGGTATGATCTTTGTGAGCCCTGTAGTTCCACCACTGGTATCAGTAGTTTTTTTTATATTTGTTTATTTTTTATTTTTAGGTGCCCCATTGGGGGACTGTCCCTAGGCAGGATGGGGTCCCCGTCCCCAGAAGAGATGAGGTCCTTTTCTCCAGGGCAGATGAAGTTACTGCCCCCAGGTGAGAAGGAGTCCCTGTCCCCAGGGGAGGTGGGGGTCCCTGTCCCCAGGGGAGGTTGGGGTCCCTGTCCCCATGTGAGAAGGGGTCCCTGTCCCCAGGGGGAGATGGAGGGGTAGGTAATGGTGTGTGGGGGATGGGGTCCTCGTACTCACCATGACCAAGCTGTAGGCCGCGCACTCATCCATGTTGGCTCACCATGACCATACTCACCATGACCAAGCTGTAGGCCGCGCACTCATCCATGTTGGCCTGGGCTCCATCCGGTGTGCTGGACGGGCGATCAGCATATCTCCCAGAAAGACCTTTCATCGTCTGTGTATGACGGGGGAGGAGGGGGGCAGGCAGACAAGCCTGTAGTGTCCTCCGGGGAGCCGTCTCTCATAGGGCTGCATTGCATCTGTGTGCTTAAAGTTTTTTTACCCGGGAGAAGTATGCAGTGCAGTGTGGGCTGGACTTGGGGGGGGCAGGAGAGGGGTACTCTGAGTAGCCGGCCGAGGACACGGGTCATGCGGGGAATGCACAACTAAAGAGCAGCCAGTGCGATAGTCGAGCATGGAGCTCTGCAAGTCACCCTCCACCTCCACCACCCCTAGCTGCCTATGCTGCTTATATGTAGAGGGGGCTGCATGGGCCCTCTGCATAACAGGGCCCAGTTGTGACCGCGACTGCTGCACCCCCTATAGTTACGCCCCTGAAAGACTCCCGTATGGAGGAGTTTAAGCCATAATATCTTAAGCCATTCCCAAAAGCTGCAGTACTAGGATGAATAGTGTTTTTAAGTACTAAATCAGTATCCCAGAGATATGTAAATGAAATTAGGCATCTGGACAGAGCACATCCAACTAAATTTATATGAGCCTAGGACTGTATATTGGCCAATGAAATATTGTATGTGCCTAACATAAAAGATAATGCAGTAAACCAGATGTTTTATGAAGCAATCCAAATTTTAGTCACTGGAGCAATGTAAGTAACCAAAAATCAGTTCTTTAATTGATATGGAGTTTGGGTTGGTAAAGAAATTCTTAGTCAATACACGAAAGCTGTGTTAACTTCAAGCCCCCAATCATGCACAGAGCAAAATCATGATTTCCACTCCACTTGTCACACATGAGTGGAAAATCAAACTGCTTCACACTGTTCACTATGTCAGTTATGTTAAGTTAACAGTTTCTACTCCTTTAGTAAACGATCTCCCATAGAAAGCATAGACTTGGGTGTGAGGGGTAGAAATGCCAGACAAAGACTAAAAATGTGGATATGTGGTAAGGTGGTTATGGTCAGCTACTGTAAATGTAAATGTGTCTCTCGCACTCTGAGTGACAGGTGAATATTTGCCAAGAGATAAAACTTTATAAAGAGATTACTGAAGACACATGACACCAGCCATCAACAAACTAAAATGTCACTTTAGGCCTTTGCTGAAGCCAGTTTTGGCTTTAACTTTGCCCAAACAGCTTTTGAAAGGGAGCTCATAAAGGAAATGCACTTTTCTTCGATATTCTTTATTTATTATATTCAGTACTAATAATATGTTTATTTTTTATTTTCTTTAGTTTGAGAATGTGAAACATGAATGTGTGAAGCCTGCCTTAAAGTAATACTTAGTAATCGTAAGTAATTACAAAATTATAACTAGGCCCATATCTAACTTGTAAAATTTCTCTGGTCCATACATGATTAAATCTGCCAGCTAGTAGAGCCTACAATATCTTTGGACCCATCATCAGGGCTGGACTGGGACAAAAATTTGGCCCTGGACTTCATCCAGACTGGCCCACTCCAGTTTTGAAAATACGCACAAAAACAGTATGCTGCGCACTTGCACGAGAGTGACGTCATCACGGCCCGGCTAGCCACATAGCAGGAGTATGCAAACCCAGAAGCAAGACCAGGTGAAGGGGGAACCCCCGGCAGCAGTGACAGCGCACTACTGAAGGGCTTTGCTTCAAAGGTAAGTTTGTCACGTGACAATAAAATCGTGCCCACACTGTAAGGGCTTGTTTAGGTCCAGGCAGCATGAAGAAGGAAGATTTGCTTACTTGATCCTCCATCCTGTTAGACTGGTCCTCAGAGTCTTCTCCCCCCATGCTCCAAGGTCTTCTGATGTCATCAAGACTGATGCAGAAACCATAACACCAATTTTCCCATTGGGCCCCCTTCATTCTATAGGGTCCTTCTTCTAGGCCCCCTACATACCATACACCCCCTACATTCCATAGGGTCCTTCTTCCCATTGGGGGCCCCCTTCATTCCATAGGGTGCTTCTGATAGGGCCTCTACATCTCAAGTCTTCATTCCTTAGGACCCCTTCTTCCCACAAAAGCCTCTTCATTCCATGGGTCCCCTGGTGATCTTTTATTTTCCAACCCCCCTCTACCCCCTGGCGTCCTCCTGTCACCTGCCCAAAGCCTGGTTCTGCATTATATATTTTAAAATAAAAAACTAATGCACACACCTATTTTTGATCAACCGCAGTAGTGAGAAGCTGCCAACATCAAACAGGTTAACACAAACCCACAGATAAATTGAATATATAGCAAAGGATGTGACGCTATCCAGAATAATATCAAAAATCCATTTGGTGCAAATAATGATTGAAATAATATGCAAAATCCAACATAGCTAAAAGTACATCAAAAGTGTCAATTAATATTGAAATGTGCATAAAAAATTTTCAGCAAAAAATTCATATATAAACCATTCATTAGAAAACCATTATAACCATTGCATATAATGGTTTTATAATTAAAACCATTATATCCAAACTATGTGCTTGTTATTAAAGCGCAAAAAGAATGCAAAAAAAAAAAAAGAAGGGGGTTTTAGATATAAGCATGGTTTATGTATGAATTTTTTTCAGAAAATATTTTTATGCACATTTTAATATTAATTGACAGTTTTGGTGAACTTTTAGCTACCGTATGTTGGATTTTGCATATTATTTTAATCATTATTTTCACCAAATTGATTTTTTATGTTATTTTATTTAGCGCCACATCCTTTGCTATATATATATATATATATATATATATATATATATATATATATATATACAGCCATATTCTATATACAGCTATATGCTATATACAGTATATATATATATATATATATATATATATATATATATATATATATATATATATATATATATACATATACACACAGCCATATTCTACAGTATATACAGCTATACAGTGTATATATATATATATATATATATATATATATATATATATATATACAGCCATGTGCTATATATAGTATTCAATGGCTGTGCTGGGCCGGCCGGTTACCTGGACGGGTTCCAGCAGCACCACCATCCTCCAGCCTCCCTCGTCTGCCGGGGACTTCTCTGCCTGTCGGCTGCTCTCAGGACATCACACGGCGGCCCCGGCTCATTTAAACTCACAGCGTCCGTTACCGCGGGGGCCGCCGGAGATAGCCGAGTTTTCTTAGCTGAAGCTAAAGAGCTGTCGGAGAGGAGGGGGGCGGGGGAAGCCGAGCGGTGACGGAAAAGGACGACTGTGGGCCGGAGGTGGCCGAAGATCTGTGCAGTGCCAGTGTTCTGAGAGGGCCGAGTGGGGGCGGAAAGAGCCGAAGTGCGCCGTGCTGCGCTCGGAAGTACAGCGGTGCTCAAATTAATGGCTGTGCGAGCAGCGCAGCCATTAATTTGGCAGGCTGTCACTGAAACCGGCCCACTCAGCCATCGGCCCACCGGGAAACTCCCGGTAGTCCCGATGGCCAGTACATACCTGCCCATCATTACTTTGACAGTTTTTGTCTGCGCACTGTGTAGCAGTAATTGAGCAAAAAAGAAAAAAAGTTTAACCACTTGCCTACCAGGCACATACACCCCTTTCCTGCCCAAGCCATTTTTCAGCTTTCAGAGTTGTCACACTTTGAATGACAATTGCACGGTCATGCTACACTGTACCCAACAACAAAATTGTTATCACTTTCTTTACACAAATAGAGCTTTCTTTTGGTGGTATTTAATCACTGCTGGGTCTAAGACCAAAAATTTAGAAAAAAAATGTTTTTTACTTTTTTCTGTCAGTAAATTTTGTAACTAAGTAATTTTTTCGCCTTCACTGATGTGCACTGATGAGGAAGCACTAATGGGCACTGATAGGCTGAACTGGTGGGTATTGATGAGGTTGCACTTATGGGCACTGATGAGGCAACACTTATTGGCACTGATAAGGAGACACTAATATGCTGCAGTTATGGCACTGATAGGTGGCACTGATATGTGGCACTGATGAGCACTGGTAGGCAGCACTGATGGGCACTGATAGGGGCACTGGTGGGCACTGATAGGTGGCAGTGGTGGGCACTGATAGGCGGCATGGATAGGCGGTACTGTTGGGCATTGATGGGTGGCACTGATGGGTGACACTGATGGGCATTGATCGACAGCAGTGATGGGCATTGATGGGCAGCACTGATAGGTGGCACTGATTGCCAGCACTGACTGGCATTGCTAATGGGCACTGATTGGTGGCACTGATTGCTGCCACTGGTGGGCACTGATTGCTGGCATTGGTGGACACTGGTGGGCACTGTACTGTGACACTGTTTTACTATACTGTAATCAGGGCACTGATGATCAGTGCACTGATTACATTCCTACATGTAGCTGTGAGAAATGGTGGGGTATCTGGAGACTGAGACACCATTTACTGCACTGCTTTGAACTTGGCAGCACCCCAAAGCAGATGGGAACCCTAAACCCTGATGTGGGACTTATATATTGGCGATAAGCCACTGTGCTGTTTTAAATACACCAGAATTGTGGACTCTTGTATTTTCTATTTCCTTTTGGCTAAAGAAAGCTGTTTTGTTTGTTTTATTTTGAAACCAATAAAGACTGTTTTACTTTTTCAAGCATCTACAGATAGATGGGCCCATTTTAAAATTGAAAAGCTGATTACAAATTTCCCACTGTGGGTTTCACATATGTAAAGAGTAGAGACAGCAGTACAAAATATTTAACTGGGTTTTTGGTTGTATTGGTTATTTATATTGGGTCAGATGTAGAGAAAATGTATTATTTCCCAGGACTATTATGCATTTGTTGCTATATCAAAAGTTATATAGTATAGTGGAGATTTTTTTCAGTTCCTTGGAACTGAGATGTCGGCTGTGAAAAACATGTAATCCTGATTACAAAACATCTTTCTGAACACAAATAAATAAACAACTAACGTAATAAAATGGAAATTCAAACTTTTTGTTGCCTTTAAAAAATCATTTTTGTCTAAAGTCAAATGCATGAAGCATGTTTTATCCTACTTTAACAAAATTTCTTTGTGAAAACGTTTGATGTTTTCCACCTTTATTTTTTTTACAACAGAAGAATGTTAAACCTGCAACTTGTTCTTTAGGTTGATACAAAAGAATGGGTTAAAACTGTCAAATCATATAAATAAATATGTAAATTGTTTGGAAAAATAAAAGAACAAATTAAATGTTGTAAGTATTTTCTGAAACATTCCACATGTTTATAAATCCCACAATTTCTTTTGACTCTAAACTGCTCTAAAACACATACATCTGAGTCTATAAAAATAATCTCTCTTTAGCACATATTTGTTGTGGCATAGTATTAAAGTAATAATTTAAACATTCCAATTCTAAATGAGAAACATGTTGTATGGTATTTTGACAATACTCAGTATATGGCCATGAATTTAGTTTTATTTGCTAGATAATACTATAATCCATAATTTACTGGTGTTGCAGTTTTATATACCCATATCACCACAGGGCCTATTTATAAAAGGTCAGAATTGATATTTCACAATCTTTCTATGTAAGACATTAATTCTGTCAAGTCACCTATTTATAAAGCTGTGCTGAGCAAACCCTCTGCTTTATTTTATCATAGTTAGATGGATATGGAAATTCTATACCAAAATATGTTTTGTGGACAGATTTTTCTCTTTGGTACAGATTTTGGGTCTGCTTTAGGAAAACTAGTAAAAAGAAAATGACAAGGTTGTTGTCAATAGCTGATTAAGTTTTACCTTTCGATGTATGTTTAACTACCACTGTTTAAAGTGGAACTTTAGTTAGAAAATTAAAGTGGTTGTTAGGCCAACACAGTAAAAACAACCCAAACCCCCATGTAACATAATTTGATGTGCCCCTGTGTCTGTATTATATTAAAAAGCTGCCGATCTGTACCTATATCAGAGCGTCTACCGGCGCTCATGTGACTCCTAGGCTCTCTCTTCTGCCTGACTGACAGCTATAGTGTGCAGGACCGGGCACTCCCAATTATGTCAGCCAGGGAGGAGGGGAGGAGAGAGAGCCAAGCAGTCATATGAGCACCGGGAGACACTCTGATATAAAGTACAGATCTGCATTTTTTTTGTATAACACAGACATAGGGGCACAAAACATTATGTTACTGAGGGGATGGGATGTTTTTATTGTATGTATTATAACAGCAGGAGAGGAGGGGGCTGGCACTGACACAGAGCAGACAGGCGGGGAGGAGAGGAGGGTAGAGAAGGACAGAGCAAGACAGCAGATGCCGGAGGCACATAAACTGACCACGGTGTCAGGGCTCAGCAGCCATGATAAACCGTATTCAGTTTACAGAGGGGAAGGTATAGTCAGGCAGGATCAGCCAGGTTTTTTAGGTGATAAAAGGGGCCAAATTGTCCAGCTCAAGCAGTGTGCTGTTATTC
Source organism: Lithobates pipiens (assembly GCF_037356315.1). Taxonomy (NCBI): domain Eukaryota; kingdom Metazoa; phylum Chordata; class Amphibia; order Anura; family Ranidae; genus Lithobates; species Lithobates pipiens. Next base: position 210,796,162 of record NW_027507903.1, read on the forward strand.
ATGCTTTATGGGAACAGGATCTGTTTTTTTTTTGTTTTTTAACAAATAATTCCTGTTAAATCACTTCAGGCTGGCCCCTTTTCCAGCTATAGCTATGCAAAACATTAAAAATAAGTGTCTATACTGTTTAAAATTCAGTATTACACTGTCTCTCCCTGCTCTACACATGCTCAGTTGCTCTTGCTCTTCATGTGTGGCACAGTTAAGATTTACTGTTTGCTGAGGGGCTCTTGGGTTTCAGCAAAATAGCAGCCTCTGGCGGGAAAAGACAGGAGCAATTCTGGAGGCAATTTACAGCACACACTAATTTTGGTAGTATATTTAATAATGTTAAATATATGTTGCTTGCTAAATAACATTGCTTTGTATCAAGTTGTTATGGGTAAGGTTCTGCTTTAACCACCTGCTGCTTCCCAATTTTTAATTTGTGGTGTTATCTCTGTTCTCTTGGCTTTTGTGGTAAAACTGCTGATTAAACTTTCATGCTGCTGGCCAGTTTTACACTTCTGTAGCCTCTGCTGCATCTTAATTCTTGTTGTAGCGGCCATAACCCTTTGTAGGGCGGCCTTGACTTATTGGGCTTACCGGTTACCTCCGCATGGCTTGTTCTTCCACGTCTAGGGGTTCCCAGGGTTGATACTCAACAAACTTGGATGTTGACACCAATAAAGTCCTTTGCAAAAGTTTTATTTTGCAGGGGTAACATCCAACAACACATTCTCGTATAGGAACAAAGGGCAAGGGTGAAGAACTCAGGCACCTTGAACTGCAGACATAACAAAGTCTCTAGTATAACCCAGAGAGTAGCCACCCACAGCTGGGCACGTCAAGGCTGAACAGATTTTTAGCCAGAGATCGTGGCAATCAGCACGTTGATTCAGAACTTGTAAAATTCTCTGAACGTGAACTAGTTATAACTGAGAGTGAACAGGAACCTTTTTCCTCAGTACCTGGAACGTTCTGTTTCCTTGGTAGTACTGAAAAAACGTGGATTCGTCAATGTCCCACCCAGCTTAGTAACCAGGCACTTCTCAGGATGCCACTTGTCTGCCCTCCTCTGAAGAGTCCTCCCCCGGTCACAACCACGAGCTATGGTGCCCCTCCAAGCCGAGAGCACACCCGAACACCTTGAATCCTCCCTCGGTTACTGCGCCTCGGACCAGCCGGTACCGAGACTCGGGAACAGATGGATCCCTACCCCAGACAAGGCGGGTCTATTGGGGGTAACCCATAGAAGCATGTTGCGGGATGTCGAACACCCCGTGACCCCTCGCGGGGCTACCCCGGTCCTTGAAGCAAGACCAGACCACACAGGCCTCACAAACTCCTCTCGCGAACATGTAACCTCAACATCTTAAGTACCCCTTCCCAGACTCCTCAGTGGGGCCTGGGACACCCACTGATTGGTTCAGAGAAAGCTGATACCCAAAACGTCCAACCAGACCTCACTGTCCACATGACCAGGCATAACTTCTGACACAGCCCAGCCAAACTGATGTCAAAGTTAACCTACATAATTAGCCCTCAGAACCCCTACTGTTCTGAGGCAAAAGCTAAATTTACACATGAATGACATTCTGTCCAAAACGTCATCCGCTACATTGTAATAATGATTCAACCTCTTATATTTTTTGTTAGTTAATTGGGCCTTACATTCCCATTTAATATTGTCCTGCTGCTTGCCAGTTTTACATTGTTGTAGCCTCTGAAATTCTCTGCAGTATCTTATTTCTTTTAATAAATCTCCAGCATCCAGCAACAAATCTCCAGCATCACCAATTGGGAATCCATTACCACTAGAGGCTCCAGAATTTGGTTACAGCAGCTGGGCAGACAGTGGAGAAAACCAGTAAGCCCAGAAAGTTAAGTGTGATTCTCAGTCAGTGGGATGGTAGCAGCAGAAGGGCTGAGGCGCCGAGTCTAAGGATTTCCTTATCTTTACCAAAGTAGCTAGAGATGGAGATGTCATGCTGCAGGAAATTCCCAGGTTTCAGTCATCTAACTCAGTGGTCATCAACCCTGTCCTCAGGGCCCACTAACAGGCCAGGTTTGCAAGATAACTGAAATACATCACAGGTGATATCATTTTCTGCTCAGTGATTGCAGTATGGAAAACCTGGCCTGTTAGTGGGCCCTGAGGACAGAGTTGATGACCACTGCTCTAACTGACCTGACCAGGCAACTACTGAGAGCAGTTGAAAGTCACATACAGTATTTGGTTGCTGGATTCACAGAAAAACTAGCTGGTGCAGAGAAGCGGGTAGCTTACTCTAGTGCAGAGGTAGATACTGGAGCAGCATACAGACTAGGGAACACAAGGATCATAAAAGCAGTCTAGGAGTCATGGGCACAGGGTGCAGGCTGGAGTACAGAAAGATTACAAGGCAGGATGCAGGCTGGAATAACTGATGGCACTGGGGGACACTTAGGTCACTGATATAAAGTAAACAGGCTCTAGGGAATACAGGGGGTCCAACTGCTAGCTTCTAGACTCATTGCTCAATACCGAGCAACCTGCATGCTAGCCCTTTAAGCACCCTGTGATTTGAAAAAGTCAACAGCTGCACACACATAAGGAAAGATGTAGTGCTGGAGCCCGAACAGGTAAATGTATTACCCAGACTGTGCTCTTTGTCTTTAGTGGATTTGGCCTAAATTGCTACTTTTAAACCATTAGAGACATTCATCTTTCTGCTCGTACCTACAAGGTTGGATTTCTTGCAGTCATTACTGTTGTAAGACTAGTGTCTGAGACAAGTGTCAGCACTCCAACCATCTTTCCTATCACCAGCAACACAACACTCCTCTCCACTGCCAGCACCCCAACCCTCCTTCTCACTGCCAGAACTCCAAAGTTTACCGCCATTAAATGTCTCAACTTCCTCCTGTTGCCTCATGGCATTCCGCATGCTGGTGGAAGCCAGGAGTGACCTTCTGGGAAAATCAGGGTACCTGACATGCATTAGTATAGAAACATATAAAAGGACCACTGAAGAGGAGGATGGATACTGCATTGAGGAGCAGTAAGAAGAAAAGGGAGCATTAGGATCAGTATAAAAATGTTGCTGCTGCCAACATTTCCTTTTGGTCTTAGAATTTCTCCCCTCTCTTTGCTATTGCTTGTCCTCCTCCTGAGTTGAGGAAGGGAGAGCAGCCTATGGCTGAAGGAAGGAGGTTAAATTGAGCTGTCAAAATGGAGGCATTTTCTGCCAGGCCAGGAAGGCAAGGAACTTTCTGCCAGATTACATTGGAGGGATTGCAGTGCAAAGACTTTGGATAAAGAAAGGTTCAGACCACCAGACTTATGCCGCGTACACACGACCGGACTTTCCGGCAGACTAGGTCCGGCGGTCTCCCCGACGGACTTTCGGCGGAGTTCCGATGGACTTTCCGAACAAACGGACTTGGCCACAACGGAAAGCCCATTCGAAATTCCATTAGTTTTGAATGTGATGATGTAAGACAGGACTAAAAAAGGAAGTTCAATAGCCAGTAGCCAATAGCTTCCCTTGCTTCATATTTGATACGTTGGACCAGCATACAGACGAACGGTTTTCCCGATAGGAATTGAGTCCATCGGACAGATTTGAAACATGTTCTATTTCTAGGTCCGTCTGATTTTTTAAACGAAAAACGATCGGATTAGCCCATCGGACCTAGTCTGCTGGAAAGTCCAGTCGTGTGTATGCGGCATTAGGAACAATTATAGTGTAGCTTTCTCTTTGCAGCTCCAGATGCCACCTTAAGCCAGCTGAGCTGTACAGCCATTGTAACTAGTGATGGACGAACTTCCGACGGGACGTTTCGCGAAAGCGAAATGCGAACGGACCCAAACGTTCGCGAAACCGAACGTTCGCCGCGGGCCCCATTGACTTCAATGGGAGGCGAACTTTGCAAACCTTCATGTCGAATTTGCGGCCACGTGGTAATTATTAGGGGGTAAAACGTAGTCCCACCATCTGGACAATGACATAATACATGTATGAGGTGAATTTGGGATCGATAACTACAAGCATTTTTATTTTATTTGGGAAATTGTTCTAACAATTCAGGACTATGGAGCTAATGAAGGCAATGGAGGAGAGGGAAGGTCAGGGACCAGGGTAGGCAAAGAAGAGGGTGCAGGAGATGATCACCAGCAGCGTGACATACCGGAATGACACATGCACCGTGATAGAGGCATCTGACAGCAGCACCGTAATACAGAGCACTGACAGCAGCACCGTGACATACAGCGCTGACAGCAGCACCGTGACATACAGCGCTGACAGCAGCACCGTGACATACAGCGCTGACAGCAGCACCGTGACATACAGCGCTGACAGCAGCACCGTGACATACAGCGCTGACAGCAGCACCGTGACATACAGCGCTGACAGCAGCACCGTGACATACAGCGCTGACAGCAGCACCGTGACATACAGCGCTGACAGCAGCACCGTGACATACAGCGCTGACAGCAGCACCGTGACATACAGCGCTGACAGCAGCACCGTGACATACAGCACTGACAGCAGCACCGTAAGCAGCCCCAGGAGGAAGTCAGCACAGCACAGGGATGGTGTGATCCCCTCATAATAAGAACCCCCAGGAGGAAGTCAGCACAGCACAGGGATAGTGTGATCCCTTCATAATAAGAACCCCCAGGAGGAAGTCAGCACAGCACAGGGATATCATAAGCAGCCCCAGTAGAAATATGACACCGCTCAACCTCTTCAAAGAGGAGGGTAGGGGCATATAGTACGGTGTGCTTTTTTGGGTCAAGGAAGTGAGCCAAATGAATTAAGAAGGTCTGTGTGCTTGATTAAAAAAATAGTTTATAGACATATACATGGTCTACTGGTCACATGTGTTGAATTCCTCCGAGATCCATGCCTCATTCATTTTTAGAAATGTGAGGTAGTTAACACTGTGGTGAGCTAGGCGAGTACGCTTATCGGTCACAATCCCCCCTGCTGCGCTGAACGTCCTTTCGGACAGGACACTGGATGAGGGGCAAGCCAACAGTTCGATTGCAAATTGGGCAAGCTCTGGCCAGAGGTCAAGCCTGCCCACCCAGTAGTCTAGGGGTTCATCACTCCTCAGAGCGTCCACATCGGCCGTTAACCCAATGTAGTCGGACACCTGACGGTCTAGGCGTTCCCTGATGCTGGATCCGGATGACACCTGTCGATGGGTCGGCTGAAAGAATGACCTCATATCCGAAGTCACCAACACATCTTCAAACCGGCCTCTTCTTGCAGGCGCTGTTGGATTGGTACCCGCAAATCCTTCTCTGGGAGTGGGAATTGCTCCTCTGCCAGCGCACGCAAAAGCAGAATGCAGCATTTCTCGAAGCAAGGCCTGGAAGTGCTGCATTCTGACAGCCCTCTGCGACGGCGGTAACATTTCCGCCATTTTGTGTTTGTACCGGGGGTCTAAGTACGTTGCCACCCAGTACTGGTCCTTGACCCTCATGCTTTTTATACGGGGGTCCCTATTAAAACACTGGAGCATGAAGGCCCCCATTTGCACTAAAGTGGAAGCGGTGTGGTGGCCTGGCTCCTGCTCATCATCCAGGATAATGTCGTCCTCTTCATTCTCCTCTCCCCATCCTCGCACAACAGGGATCCCAGAAAGGTTTAAAGCATGCTCTTCTTGCTCCTGCTCATCCGCCCCGGCACCATCCTCCTCTGACTCCTCATCAGACTCCTGTTGTTGACTTGTCTCAGATAGAGTAGCCCCCCCTGGGAATTCATCCAGCATTGCGACTTCCTCATCTTCCCGCTCCTGCTCCTCCACAGCCTGATCAATGACACGACGCAATGCACGCTCCAGAAAGAAGGCATAAGGTACCATGTCACTGATGGCGCCATGGCTGCGACTGACCAGTTTGGTGATCTCCTCAAATGGCCGCAGAAGTCTGCATGTGTCGCGCATGAGCAGCCACTGGCGCGGTGAAAAAAAACCCAGCTCCCCAGAACCGTTTCTTTCGCAGAGTTCATACAGGTAGACGTTAACTGCACGTTTCTGCTGGAGCAGCCTATCAAGCATATAGAAGGTTGAGTTCCATCGCGTCGGGCAATCGCAAATAAGACGTCTGACCGGCAGATGGTGTCGCCGCTGAATGTCAGCAAGGCGAGCCATGGCCGTGTAAGATCTTCTGAAATGGGCCGAGATTTTCCTTGCCTGACGCAAGATGTCCTGGACCCCAGGGTATTTGACAAGGAATCGCTGCACGACCAAGTTTAAGACGTGTGCCATGCACGGCACGTGCGTGATTTTGCCCTGTTTCAATGCGCTAAGCAGATTGGCACCGTTGTCACACACCACTTTACCAACTGTCAAATTGAGCGGTGTTAGCCACTCATCTGCCTGTGAACGCAAAGCTGAAAGGAGTGCCAGGCCAGTGTGGCTCTTTGCTTCCAGGCACAACAGACGCAGCACGGCATGGCAACGTCTCACCTGGCATGTGGAATAGGTTCTGGGGAGCTTGGGCGGTGCAGTGGAAGAGACGCTAGCAGCGGAAAAGGAGGAGGCAGCTGAGGAGGAGAGGGAGGAGGATGGAGTAGGAGGAGGAGAAGAAGAGTCAGGCCTGCATGCAATCCGTGGCGGTAAAACCAAATCTACACGGGTGCCACGGGTTACATGCTTGACGGCCGTCAGAAGGTTCACCCAGTGGGCAGTAAAACTGATATACCTTCCCTGCCCGTGTTTGCTAGACCACGTGTCTGTGGTCAGATGTATCTTGGCACCGACACTGTGTGCCAGAGATACATTCACTTGCCGCTGAACATGGCCATATAGCTCTGGGATGCCCTTCTCTGAGAAATACTTCCTTCCTGGGACCTTCCATTGTGGTGTTCCAATGGCCACAAATTTGCGAAAGGCCTCCGAGTCCACCAGTTTATATGGCAGTAGTTGGCGGGCTATGAGTTCTGACAAGCCAGCCGCCAACCGTTGGGCAAGAGGGTTATCCGGCGTCATCATTTTTTTACGCTCAAACATTAGGCCCACGGAAGCCTGCCTTTTTGCAGAAAAATGTGAGCTTGGCGTGATGGAAGGTGGAGTGGAGGACAATTGTGAGGAGAGAGGAGAAGGAGAAGTAGAAGACGAGGCTGGACGGTGAGAGCCTGCAGTGTGGCTTTGTGTGTTCCGTTGCTCCCACTGGGCTCGGTGATGGCTGCTCATGTGCCTTCTTCAGGCGGTCGTCCCTAGGTGAGTATTGGGCTTACCGCGACTAACGCGTTGACTGCAAAGATTGCAGATGGCAACGCTATTGTCAGCAGCGGACACGTTAAAAAAAGCCCACACTGCGGAGCCATGTGCCGGTGTCCTGGGAGCGCCAGATGTGACCGTACATGGTCGATGACTCGCTCCTGATACATTTGCAGTCTGCTTTGTCCCTGCTGTGCAATGTAAGTCATTGCTGCTTCTCCTCCCTATCTGCTGGTCCATATCTCCCTCTGAACTCCCCTCCTCTTCCTCTCTTGTGGGCACCCACATGACATCACTAGACACGTCATCATCAACGTCACCTTCCCCACCGCTATAAGTAGAGATCTCGGAGTAGGCAGCAACACCGGGGACCAACCTCCTCCTTGGGCTGATCTGGGTACTGGCGTCAGACTGCTGAGTAGCGCTTGTTGCTACCTCCTCTTCCTGATCCAATACCAAGAGTGGCTGCGCATCAGAAATGTCCTCTTGATATGGATCGGAAAATAATTCCAGTGACTCAAGCGGAAGGTATGTGGTGGTGGTGGTGGTGGTCGTGTTGTTGGTGGTAGTGTCTTTGGGGGTGCACATAGCAGAGAGTGAAGAAGAGGGTGCAGATCGAGAGGATGAGGAGGGTGCAGAAGAGTAAGGCTGAGCGAGCCACTCAACCAAGTCTGGTGCATCCTTTAAAGTAATTGAACGCACCTTCTGCAACTTCCCACTTTGGCTCAAGCCTGTTGCTCCTGCCCTACCCCTACCACCCCTGCGGAAGGGCCTGCCTCTTCCTCTGCCTGTCATTTTTTAAATGACCCTGTGACAAAACTCTTAGTCCCTATACCGATGAAGGACTGCTGCAGTATAGGGCAGCGGTCAGCAGTGGTGCACGTCAACCCTATCTATTGTGGACCGATAGCGGTCCTTACAGAACAGCAGACTGTACCGCACTCAAGCCTATGTACCGTAGCACCCTATACCAAGTTACCAGTCCTTATAAGAACTTTTGTGGACCAAGCAGGTTGTGTATTAGTGTTTAGCAGACTGTACGTCAGTCCCTATACCGCTGAAGGACTGCTGCAGTATAGGGCAGCGGTCAGCAGTGGTGCACGTCAACCCTATCTATTGTGGACCGATAGCGGTCCTTACAGAACAGCAGACTGTACCGCACTCAAGCCTATGTACCGTAGCACCCTATACCAAGTTACCAGTCCTTATAAGAACTTTTGTGGAACAAGCAGGTTGTGTGTTAGTGATTAGCAGACTGTACGTCAGTCCCTATACCGCTGAAGGACTGCTGCAGTATAGGTGAGCGGTCAGCAGTGGTGCACGTCAACCCTATCTATTGTGGACCTATAGCGGTCCTTACAGAACAGCAGACTGTACCGCACTCAAGCCTATGTACCGTAGCACCCTATACCAAGTTACCAGTCCTTATAAGAACTTTTGTGGACCAAGCAGGTTGTGTATTAGTGTTTAGCAGACTGTACGTCAGTCCCTATACCGCTGAAGGACTGCTGCAGTATAGGGCAGCGGTCAGCAGTGGTGCACGTCAACCCTATCTATTGTGGACCGATAGCGGTCCTTACAGAACAGCAGACTGTACCGCACTCAAGCCTATGTACCGTAGCACCCTATACCAAGTTACCAGTCCTTATAAGAACTTTTGTGGACCAAGCAGGTTGTGTATTAGTGTTTAGCAGACTGTACGTCAGTCCCTATACCGCTGAAGGACTGCTGCAGTATAGGGCAGCGGTCAGCAGTGGTGCACGTCAACCCTATCTATTGTGGACCGATAGCGGTCCTTACAGAACAGCAGACTGTACCGCACTCAAGCCTATGTACCGTAGCACCCTATACCAAGTTACCAGTCCTTATAAGAACTTTTGTGGACCAAGCAGGTTGTGTATTAGTGTTTAGCAGACTGTACGTCAGTCCCTATACCGCTGAAGGACTGCTGCAGTATAGGGCAGCGGTCAGCAGTGGTGCACGTCAACCCTATCTATTGTGGACCGATAGCGGTCCTTACAGAACAGCAGACTGTACCGCACTCAAGCCTATGTACCGTAGCACCCTATACCAAGTTACCAGTCCTTATAAGAACTTTTGTGGACCAAGCAGGTTGTGTATTAGTGTTTAGCAGACTGTACGTCAGTCCCTATACCGCTGAAGGACTGCTGCAGTATAGGGCAGCGGTCAGCAGTGGTGCACGTCAACCCTATCTATTGTGGACCGATAGCGGTCCTTACAGAACAGCAGACTGTACCGCACTCAAGCCTATGTACCGTAGCACCCTATACCAAGTTACCAGTCCTTATAAGAACTTTTGTGGAACAAGCAGGTTGTGTGTTAGTGATTAGCAGACTGTACGTCAGTCCCTATACCGCTGAAGGACTGCTGCAGTATAGGGCAGCGGTCAGCAGTGGTGCACGTCAACCCTATCTATTGTGGACCGATAGCGGTCCTTACAGAACAGCAGACTGTACCGCACTCAAGCCTATGTACCGTAGCACCCTATACCAAGTTACCAGTCCTTATAAGAACTTTTGTGGACCAAGCAGGTTGTGTATTAGTGTTTAGCAGACTGTACGTCAGTCCCTATACCGCTGAAGGACTGCTGCAGTATAGGGCAGCGGTCAGCAGTGGTGCACGTCAACCCTATCTATTGTGGACCGATAGCGGTCCTTACAGAACAGCAGACTGTACCGCACTCAAGCCTATGTACCGTAGCACCCTATACCAAGTTACCAGTCCTTATAAGAACTTTTGTGGACCAAGCAGGTTGTGTATTAGTGTTTAGCAGACTGTACGTCAGTCCCTATACCGCTGAAGGACTGCTGCAGTATAGGGCAGCGGTCAGCAGTGGTGCACGTCAACCCTATCTATTGTGGACCGATAGCGGTCCTTACAGAACAGCAGACTGTACCGCACTCAAGCCTATGTACCGTAGCACCCTATACCAAGTTACCAGTCCTTATAAGAACTTTTGTGGAACAAGCAGGTTGTGTGTTAGTGATTAGCAGACTGTACGTCAGTCCCTATACCGCTGAAGGACTGCTGCAGTATAGGTGAGCGGTCAGCAGTGGTGCACGTCAACCCTATCTATTGTGGACCTATAGCGGTCCTTACAGAACAGCAGACTGTACCGCACTCAAGCCTATGTACCGTAGCACCCTATACCAAGTTACCAGTCCTTATAAGAACTTTTGTGGACCAAGCAGGTTGTGTATTAGTGTTTAGCAGACTGTACGTCAGTCCCTATACCGCTGAAGGACTGCTGCAGTATAGGGCAGCGGTCAGCAGTGGTGCACGTCAACCCTATCTATTGTGGACCGATAGCGGTCCTTACAGAACAGCAGACTGTACCGCACTCAAGCCTATGTACCGTAGCACCCTATACCAAGTTACCAGTCCTTATAAGAACTTTTGTGGAACAAGCAGGTTGTGTGTTAGTGATTAGCAGACTGTACGTCAGTCCCTATACCGCTGAAGGACTGCTGCAGTATAGGGCAGCGGTCAGCAGTGGTGCACGTCAACCCTATCTATTGTGGACCGATAGCGGTCCTTACAGAACAGCAGACTGTACCGCACTCAAGCCTATGTACCGTAGCACCCTATACCAAGTTACCAGTCCTTATAAGAACTTTTGTGGAACAAGTGAGTTGTGAATGTTTAGCAGACTGCAGCAGAAGGGCAGCAGTCAAGTATAATATCCTTTCTATATTTGGAAGAAAGAATATTATACATGTACAAGCCTATTACTGTACCACTGATACCAGTCCTGAAAAGAACCTTTGTGGAACTAATAATAACAGCAAGTCTTTAAAATTACCCTCACTGCCTGACAACACTGCTTCCTTCCTGTCCCTATACAAATTGGCAAAAAAAGAGAACGATTAGTGGTTACTGGAACAGCTCTTTTGTGGACCTTGATAGTAACAGCTAATGATGATGATGATGATGATGATGATGAAAGACTAATCTGGCTGTCCCTGTAGCATACACCGTCCTTTCCCTTTCTCTAAACTAACAAAAGACACTCAGGCTGCTGCAAGAATCAGCAGCACAGCAAACCTATCAACACCTAACACCTATACCAGTCCTGAAAAGAACTTTTGTGTACCAAATAGCTAGTGGTTTATCTCTCCCTACTCCACACAGGAACCTGTCCCTATCGTAACAGAAGAAAGAATGTAAAATGGCCACCGGATCGGGTGTATTTATAGGTTAGGGGGAATGTCCAAGTGTCCATGTGCTGTCATGTCTCAATTGGCTGTCCTGTATCACATGATAAACGTGTCACCAAAGGTTAAAGTTCTTGTATACATTAAACACGTAAGTCCGCCGCGGCGAACGACGGAAAAAGGCGTTCGAACGTGCGGACCGCGAATGTCGGAAATTCGCCGCGAAACGACCGCCGGGCGAAACGTTCGTCCATCACTAATTGTAACACATTTGTTGCTTTTGTCTCTTGAATAATACACTCTAAAGTTTATTTCGCAATAAAGCCTTTCTTGTTTCTTCCTCCTAAATTGCCCCCTAAACAAGTTACTTACATACTATCCAGCCACTGTACAATACTTGTGGCTGTTGTCTTTAAAATAATATATTCTAATGTTTATTTCAAGAAAAACACCAGCCGCCACTGATCAGAGCAGTACGCAAGCGCTTGAATAGGCAGCAAATAGTAAGAGACAAGGCAGGTTTTTCTTGAAATAAACATTAGAGGCAGCAGCGGCCATCAGGCATCAGGCAGCGATGGGAAGTGGCGGGCATCAGGCAGCAGTAAGAATTGGGCTCCTGTGTTTTCTCCTCATCCTCGCTTCCCAGTCTGTCTCCTTCCCTCCTCCTAGGTGTCCAATAGGATTGCCTGTCCTTTCTGCTAATCGGGTGAAGCGTTTCAGACCCACTCTGGTGGCAATGCTCTGCACCTGGAGCCCACCCTATTTTGAAGCCTATTAGAGCCTCTGGCTCTAATCAGGTGCTTAAAAAAACACCCCCACCACTGTAATTCATACACCCGACATCCTGCAATGGGCCATATGCATTGATGGGGGGGGGGTGGTGGTATGAATAGGGGGGGCAGCGCCTGTGTGCCAAAAATGGACAGCCACCCCTGGCCCTGATACTAGCCAGTTTCTACCAAACACTAAACCTATAGTGGAGGGTTGGGGCTTTGTAGTGTCTTTGTGCACTCTGTTTTTACAGTTTAATAAACTTTTAAGACAATACAGTGTGGCACTGCAAAAAAAAACAACTCACATACTCTACTACTAAACTATCGTGCCAATGGCCAATTTATACAAATCTGAGCACTTTAGCTTTATTTAATTAAGAGTTATCATTTCCATAACCTTTGCATCTGTTGTGTCTCCTACTTCCACCATTTAGCTCAGGCCTGTTACACCTGAATAAACATTAAGGTGTTGAAGCCAAAACTATCTAAAAAAAGTATTTTTTAAGTTGTAATGTTTAAGATTGGGGTGCTGATGCTGTATTTGAGCCAAATGAAAAGTAAAAGCTAAAGTATCAATTATACACCTAGGATATGTGATTCCAGAATAAGGTGCTACTGACTCCAATTGTAAAAACTGTAGTGTTCTAAACCACCCCATTCAACTTGAAGGTATCAGCTAAGCTTATTTATAAGAGGACCTTCTCCTCACTGTATGGTCATTTTTAATTTTTACGTTTCTTTTTTTATTGCTCATTGTGCCAATGAAACATAAACAGTGTGCCATCAAACCCAGCCACTTTGCCCATGAAAGGCAGCCACTGTGCCCATAAATTGCAGCCACGGTGCCGATCAAATGCAGCCACTGTGCTATCAAACACAGCCAGTATGCCATCAAACACTGCCACTGTGCCCATAAAAGGCTGCCACTGTACCTATTGAATAGTGCCACTGTGCCCCATCAAATTCTGCTACTGTGCCCATCAAATAGTGCCACTATGCCCCATAAAATGCTGCCACTGTGCCGCATAAAATGCTGCCACTGTGCCCATCAAATAGTATCACTGTACCCCATAAAATGCTGCCACTTTTCTCATCAAATAGTGCCATTGTGCCCATCAAATTCTGCCACTGTGCCCATCAAATGCTGCCACTGTGACCATAAAATAGTGCCATAGTTACCATCAAATGTTGCCACTGTGCCCCATCAAATGTTGCCACTGTGCCCTATCAAAAGTTCCCACTGTGACCCCCCCTGCCCACTCGCCATCTGCCTGGCACTTACCCTATCTCAGTGGTGGGTCAGGTATGGGGGTGATGGTGGCGAGCGATGGGACCTTGCAGTGGGTCAGACAGTGGGTCCTGTGTCCTCTGTGCATCTTCTCCCCTGCCCCTGATAGGCATCAAATCATAATGCCTGTCCTTTCAGCCACGCACTTCATTGGTTGAGAGGCAGTTCAGTGTTAGGAAAGCAAATTTTCATGCGCTTTTCTAACACACCTGGGTGGACTGTGAGCGCAATGCCTTGCGCTCGCACTTCACCTTTTTTAAAGTCTATTGGAGCCTAAGGCTCTAATCAGGTGATTCAAAAATCCAATCCCGCCACTAGAATCCAGGCGCCTGGTGTCTGAAAAGGGACTGGATACCTGAATAGGGGTTGGCTACAGTGGCCATGGATAGATTAATGAATAGCATGAATCTATCCATTATACACAGAGGGGGTGGCTGGAGAGAGGGGGTGGTGCCCATGCGCCCTTAATGGACGCACCACCATTGCTAACTTATGAGTATGCTGGGAAGTTTTTGTATTGCTCTGATATTAGATAATGTCACAGCACTACACAACAATTTTTGTAAAGAAACGCTGGCCAGACATAGAAACATAGAAAAGGTGACGACAGAAAAATACTGGGTAGACCATCGATTCTGCCCCTTTTATTTATTTATTTGTTTCTTTTTTCTTTTGTTTTTTTTCCCGTTAACTTTATTGTCTGACTATAGATCTATGTTTGTCCCAAGCATGTTTGAACTACACTGACTATGGGTGCTAACTCACCCCTAAACTGAAGATTCTCCACCAAACTGTCTTTCCAAAGTCTAAATACTCAACTAGCTGGAATATCACTCTTTGGACTTTTCAAGGCAACAGAAATTAATGAAAAGTTATTGTGTACTTATAATACACTGAAAAGTGTCACAAAGCTGCCTCTATGCATGTAGTTTCAAGGATTACTAAGAAAATGCACTGCTCCAGACCCCTATGATAACAGTAAAACATCATCCTCCACATGATTGTGCAATTGAGCTCAGTTTAGGAAAAGTGCATCACGGGAAAGAGCTTGGTGGTGTAAGAACGATGTTTCTGCTTAATAAAGCCATTCAATAGGTGACATCGTGGTGAAAGATGTGTTGTGTAGTGATGGACAAACTTCTGACGGGACGTTTCACGAATGCGAACCACGAATGTGGCCAAAAGTTTGCGAACCGCAAAGTTCATGGCGGACCCCATTGACTTTAATTGCAGGCGAACCTTAAAAACCTACAGGTCATATTTTCAGCCACAAAATACTTACTAGCTATGCACACATAGTCCCACAACATAGACATTGACATAACAAAAGTATTAAGTGAATCTGGAATCGACAGCGACAAGCATTCTTTTTTTATCTGTGAAATTTTGACAGTTCAGGAGCGCATGAAGGCCATGGAGGAGAGGCAAGGTCAGGGCAGGCTATGAAGGGGGTGCAGGAGATGATCAGTGCCACAGTCAGGGCAGCGCAGTCCTCTGCCAATGTCCCAGTGTGCCAACCTGTGCTTAAGCCCCTCCCTCTGCCCGGCCCTTACCCCCATCTATGCAGGGCTCCACTGCGGTGGTCCGGAGGTGCCAGTCGAGTGCTGATCCTCAGCCATGGTGCTGGCACTGCCTGCTGATTGGCTTCTCCGCTGCTATCTCCCTCACTGTCTGAAACCAGCAACACGATAGAGACTGAGCACTGACACCAGCACCATGATAGAGAGCACTGACACCAGCACCGAGATAGAGAGCACTGACACCAGCACCGAGATAGAGAGCACTGACAACAGCACTGTGATAGAGAGCACTGACACCAGCACCGTGATAGAGAGCACTGACACAAGCACCATGATAGAGAGCACTGACACCAGCACCGAGATAGAGAGCACTGACCCCAGCACCAAGATAGTGAGCACTGGCACCATCACCATGATAGAGAGCACTGACACCAGCACCGAGATAGAGAGCACTGACACCAGCACCGTGATAGAGAGCACTGACACCAGCACCGAGATAGAGAGCACTGACACCAGCACCGAGATAGAGAGCACTGACACCAGCACCGAGATAGAGAGCACTGACACCAGCACCGTGATAGAGAGCACTGACACAAGCAGCGTGATAGAGAGCACTGACACCAGCACCGAGATAGAGAGCACTGACACCAGCACCGAGATAGAGAGCACTGACACCAGCACCGTGATAGAGAGCACTGACACCAGCACCGAGATAGAGAGCACTGACACCAGCACCGAGATAGAGAGCACTGACACCAGCACCGAGATAGAGAGCACTGTCACCAGCACCGAGATCTTGTGGGCACCCACGTGACATCACTAGACACGTCATCATCAACGTGACCTTCCCCACCACTATAATTAGAGATCTCGGAGTAGGCAGCAACACCGGGGACCAACTTCCTCCTTGGGCTGATCTGGGTACTATCGTAAGACTGCTGAGTGGCGGTTGTTGCTACCTCCTCTTCCTGATCCAATGCCAAGAGTGGCTGCGCATCGGCAATGTCTTGTGATGGATCGGAAAATAATTCCTGTGACTCAAGCAAAGGGTATATGGTGGTGGTAGTGTCTTTGAGGGTGCACACAGCAGAGAGTGAAGAAGAGGGTGCAGATCGAGAGGATGAGGAGGGTGCAGAAGAGTTAGGCTGAGTGAGCCACTCAACCAAGTCTGGTGCGTCCTTTGACGTAATCGAACGCACCTTCTGCAATTTCCCACTTTGGCTCAAGCCTGGTGCTCCTTCCCATATCCCTACCATCCTTGCGGAAGGGCCTGCCTCTTCCTCTGCCTGTCATTTTTTAAATGACCCTGTGACAAAAGTCTCTAGAGAAGTGCAGTATGTATGTGGAAGAAGGTATCTAACACCCCGCTTCAATCTGTTGTTTTGGGGGGCCACTGGTCTATCACACCAGTTATAATACTTTTTTTAAATTGCGTTTGTCACTCTTTGTAGTATCGCTGCAGAACCGCTCAGCATTTACAATGCTGCAGAGTGGAAATGCACTATACTATGCTTTCTATATTTGTAAGTATTATATACGTGTATTACACCCATATATACTGCACACCAAATAGTACACGTATACCATTCCTTAAAAGGACCTTTGTGGACCTAGTAGCTAGTGAATTGCAGACTGTCCCTGCTCCAAACACCAAACTGTCCCTCCCTACACTGAGAAACGACAGCTGCAGAATTGGTCAGCAGCACTGCATGTGGTGCACTATAATATGCTTTCTATATTTGAAAGAAAGTATATTATACGTGTACAACCCTATATACTGTACACCTATACCAGTCCTTAAAAGGACCTTTGTGGACCTAGTAGCTAGTGATTTGCAGACTGTCCCCCAGTCCCTACACTGATAAAAGACAGCTGCAGAATCGGTCAGCACTCAGCTCAGCAGTCAAGTATAATAGGCTTTCTATATTTGAAAGAAATTATATTATATGTGTACAACCCTATATACTGTACACCTATACCAGTCCTTAAAAAGGACCTTTGTGGAACTAATAGTAATAGCTAGTTATTAAACTGACTTTCCCTGCTCCACACAGCGTCCTGTCCCTACACCGACAAAAGACAGCTGCAGAATCGGTCAGCAGTGCACTCAGCAATCAGCAGCACAGCAGTCAGCAGCAGTGCACCAGAACCCTATATACTGTACACCTATACCAGTCCTTAAAAGGACTTTTGTGGATCTAATAGCTAGCGATTTGTGTCACTAAAGTCTGTCCCTGCTCCACACAGCAACCTCTCCCTACACTGACAAAAGACAGGATGTAAAATGGCCACCAGATCAGGTCTATTTATAAGGTAGGGGGAATGTCCAATTGTCCATGTGCTGAAATGTCTCAATTGGCTGTCCTGTACCCCATGATGGATGCGTCATCATGAGTCAAAGTTCTTTCACAATGTAAATGCATATGTCCGCTGCGTGAATAGTGCCAGAAGTCCGCCGGTTTGGCAAATCGCGAACACGTAAAATTCGCACCGACCGACTGCCGGGCGAACCGCAAGGCCATCCCTAGTGTTGTGCAGATATATGTTGGTGTGTGACCCCTGTTTGTTAATTTTAGCTTTGTGACAGATGAACTAATGACCATAGCCAGGAGTCAGAATGATACAAATCAAGTTCTTACCAAACCTCAACTAAAACATCTTATAAACAGATTATATCAATCAGCATTATGGCATCACAGAAGTGAACTCATGAGGCTTACACACTTTTAAAACTAGTAGTTACAATTACACATAGCTGATAAAACAATATCACAAACCCTGCTTTCAATCCTTTTGTGTAATAGTAATGCCACATACACACGACCAGATGATTCCCCCCGCCTTCCCCAATGTGGGGAAATTGAATCAACCACACACAACTTCAAATCTAATTTATTTGTACTATGGTGGAAATGCAAAGACACTACAGTTAATTGGCTTAAGGCAAATAGACTGTGTACTCTGCAAGTGCATTTGCACTCATGTTCTCTCTACTGATCCACTCGCAAACAAAACTTATGTTTTTTTTCTTGCACCTGATTAGGTATTCTTTGCAAAGTGAAGCTTCACCACATTTTATTTTATAATAAAATTGTTACACATTTCATATTATCATGTGCAGTAGACATGTGCATTCGTTTTCGTCCGAATGCATTTTCGTCCGAATTTCAGGTATTTTCATTATCATTTTGACAAACGATAACGAAAGCACAGAGTCTGAAAAACGAAAGATCCGACATAAATAAATGCTTTATTTTTGTTTTTGTTTTGACACAGTTCGATACAGATAGGAGATTCGACGTGACTCTGACAATAACAATCTGTGTCTATTGAACTTGTATCATAACATAACATTCATTCACACAGGGGCAACACGACTTCCAGCACGACTTTGGGAGGCAAGGCAACTTGGACACGACTTCAGTGCGATTTACAACACGACTTTAATGTTAAAAAAAATGGCATGGGTTCCTCTTCAAGAGAATACCAGGCTCTTCGGGGTCTGGTATGGATATTAAGGGGAACCCCGAGCCCAAAAAAAAATGGCGTGGGGGTCCCCCTCAAAATCCATACCAGACCCTTATCCAAGTACGCAACCTGGCAGTCCGCAGGAAAAGAGGGGGGACAAGAGAGCACCCCCCCCCCTCCTGAACTGTACCAGGCCACATGCCCTCAACATTGGGAGGGTGCTTTGAGGTAGCCCCTCAAAGCACCTTGTCCCCATGTTGATGAGGACAAGGACCTCATCCCCACAACCCTGGACAGTGGTGGTGGGGTCTGCGGGCGGGGGGGGTTATCGGAATCTGGAAGCCCCCTTTAACAAGGGGACCCCCAGATCCCAGCCTCCCCCCTGTGTGAAATGGTAAGGGGGTAAAAAAGTTTTTTTTTATATATTTATTTTTATTTTTATTTTATATTTATTTTCATTTTCAGAATGAGGCTTGGATCGCGTTGATATCCACAGAGTTTTTGCTCATTTAAACAGGCTTTTGCATACTTTTTCTTGTCAAGAGACTAAAGTACAGTGATTCAGGATGTAGTTGAGGAATATTTAAACGGGATATTCAACATTTAAATATACCGTCTATATGAGATACACACTTCTGGTTTATAACCGGAAGTGATGTCAGGCAGTGCTTCTGGTGTCCTAAATGACTTGGGGGTCACCATTCCTTTATAAGCGATGCTGGGAGAGGGGGGTCCACACCCCAGATGACGACTCTGTAGTCGAAACGCATTGGGTGTACTCCTCTGCAGACATCGCTGATTTTTCTATTTATGTACATGCCGTTTTGATATCTTCAAAATCTGAGTTTGTGGATTATCTACATCTACTGGGTTGAATTCCATATATAAGCCTACATGACTTGGGGGGCATATGCCTGACTAAGTCCAAGTCTTCCGGTAAGCCTCCCCCAGTTTCACGCGGCAGTGGGGATGCATGTATGAAGAGTACACTTTTTGAAAGTTGTTTTTGGCAAAGTTGTTCTTCTACAAATTCAATATTGGATTTCACAGTTTGGGACTAATTGAGCACTTGCACATTTCTATGAAAATAATTTGTGAAGGATCATTATTCATCTATTTATTTTTTTCACTTATATTCATTTTTCAAAGACTCATTTAATTGCTTAAATGTGGTTCTCATGGTTCATGTTTATTTATCACTAGGGAATATGCTTTTCATGATTTGAGATTTATATGGTGACTAGATATGTGCGATTAGTTTCATACGAATCGCAAATTCGTACGAATTTTCCTAAATTCGTACGTTCGGGAGGATCCGGAATACGAATTGCCATGCGTCCGAATTTTGTACGCAATACGAACTTTTGTTTACGAATTTTGGATCAGTTGTCGTCGCATCGACGACTCAGTCATTTTGCTTATTATGAGGGGCTCCCATCATCCTTGTGCTATGCTGACTTCCTCCTGGGGCTGTACCTCTGCTGTGCTCATTATGAGGGGTTTCCACCATTCCTGTGCTGACATACTGAGCATAGCAGGGGTACAGCCCCAGGAGGAAGTCAGCACAGCACAGGGATGGTGGGAGCCCCTCATAATGAGCACTAGGGATGAGCTTCGTGTTCGAGTCGAACGCATGTTCGACTCGAACATCGGTCGTTCGTGCGTTCGCCGAATTCCGAACGTTTGGGCCGTTCGCGGCAAAATTCGTGTGGCCCACAATGCACTGCGATGGCGCAATGCATTGCTGTCTCACGATTGGCCAAGCATGCACTGTGACCCCGCATGCTTGGCCAATCGCAGCGCCAGTAGCGAGGAGAGCAATGGTTGGCCACAGGCATCCTGCCTGTGGCCAATCATAGCTCAGACTGTGTAGTGCACGCCCCACACTATATAAAGCTGCCTTTCAGGCGGCCTCGTGTAGTGTTTGTTAGCATCTGAAGCAGTGGGTGTTCTGTGTACCTTCAACACAGTTACACACCAATCGTTTTTGGCTGATTTACTATTTTGCTCTTGTGTAGTGGTTACTGTCTGTGCCCTGACCGCAGTATACACCACTATATTCACCTCACCTATATAGCTAGTGATCTAGCTTTAATAATAGAGCTTGCAGTCAGTAGTGTTAGTGCGTGCTGTCTGCGTGCTCTGTACCCAGTACATACCACTATATACACCTACAAAGCTGTTCTCTATTTGAGCCCGATTGTCATTTGCTGGAGTTATTGGAAGTTGTGTGTGCCTCCAGCACAGCACAGTATACATCTGTATATACCCCTTTAACTCTGCTGTTTTCTTGTTATTGTCTGCGTGCCCTGACCGCAGTATACACCGTGATATTCACCTCACCTATATAGCTAGTGGTCCATCTTTAACAATAGAGCTTGCAGTCAGCAGTGTCACTCAGGAGATAGTGCGTGCTGTGTGCCTGCTCTGTACCCAGTACATACCGCTATTATCCACCTACATAGCTGTTCTCTATTTGGGCCCGATTGACATCTGCTGGAGTTATTGGAAGTTGTGTGTGCTTCCAGCACAGCACAGTATACATCTGTATATACCCCTTTAACTCTGCTGTTTTCTTGTTATTGTCTGCGTGCCCTGACCGCAGTATACACCGTGATATTCACCTCACCTATATAGCTAGTGGTCCATCTTTAACAATAGAGCTTGCAGTCAGTAGTGTCACTCAGGAGATAGTGCGTGCTGTGTGCCTGCTCTGTACCCAGTACATACCGCTATTATCCACCTACATAGCTGTTCTCTATTTGGGCCCGATTGACATCTGCTGGAGTTATTGGAAGTTGTGTGTGCTTCCAGCACAGCACAGTATACATCTGTATATACCCCTTTAACTCTGCTGTTTTCTTGTTATTGTCTGCGTGTCCTGACCGCAGTATACACCGTGATATTCACCTCACCTATATAGCTAGTGGTCCATCTTTAACAATAGAGCTTGCAGTCAGCAGTGTCACTCAGGAGATAGTGCGTGCTGTGTGCCTGCTCTGTACCCAGTACATACCGCTATTATCCACCTACATAGCTGTTCTCTATTTGGGCCCGATTGGCATCTGCTGGAGTTATTGGAAGTTGTGTGTGCTTCCAGCACAGCACAGTATACATCTGTATATACCCCTTTAACTCTGCTGTTTTCTGGTTATTGTCTGCGTGCCCTGACCGCAGTATACACCGTGATATTCACCTCACCTATATAGCTAGTGGTCCATCTTTAACAATAGAGCTTGCAGTCAGTAGTGTCACTCAGGAGATAGTGCGTGCTGTGTGCCTGCTCTGTACCCAGTACATACCGCTATTATCCACCTACATAGCTGTTCTCTATTTGGGCCCGATTGGCATCTGCTGGAGTTATTGGAAGTTGTGTGTGCTTCCAGCACAGCACAGTATACATCTGTATATACCCCTTTAACTCTGCTGTTCTATAAAAAAGGCATCTGCAGGAGTTAGTGGGTGTTGTGTGCCTCCAGCACAATATAAACTACCCAACTACTGTTTTACCCAACTCCCTTCAGGCCATTACCATGTCTGGAAGGCCAGCAAGGAGAGGCAGACAGGCGCGAGCCGATAAAAGAGGGCAAGCAGGCTCTGTGTCTAGAGACAACAGTGCTGGTCGTGGACGCGGTGCATTGTCATCAGCACGTGGCCATGGGACATGCTTGTCCTTCTTTTCTGCAGCTGGACATGTTGAACCGCAACATGCCAACGACTTGGTAGAGTGGATGACCAAGCCCTCTTCATCCTCCTCATCCTCTCTCACCCAGTCTCAGGGTAGTAGAAAAGCAGCTGCCAACACATCGTCGTCCCTCCTCTCAATGTCATCATCAGTGACTCCTTCCCTAGACCCACCACATCCTCCTGAGGAGTCTCCTGAACTCTTTGAGCACAGTGTTGGGTACATGCTCCAGGAGGATGCCCAGTGTTTGGTGGGCTCTGATGATGACACTCAGCTAGAGGAAGGCAGTAGCGTGAGCACAGAGAGAGGGGATGCTCAAGAAGGACAGCAATCTGGCAGTCATGTTCCACAAGCTGCAGCATACTGCCAGGTTTGCTACAGCGATGAAGAGGGAGGGGATGATGAGGGCACTGACTCCACGTGGGTGCCTGGAAGGAGGGAGGAGGAGGAGGAGGAGGAGGAGGAGGAGGCACATGTCCAACGAGGCAGGATGCCCTCCGGGGGCCATCTTAGGGGCAGCACACCGACTGAATCACACCGCAGAGCTCCGCCTGTGCAGAGCGCTTCCTCTGCGCAGAGCGCTTCCTCTGCGCGTTATTCTAAAAGTTCTTTGGTGTGGGCCTTTTTTGAGACGAGTGCATCAGATCGCACCGCTGCTATTTGCAACATATGTCTCAAGCGTATCTCACGTGGCCAAAACATCAGCCGCTTGGGCACCACATGCTTGACCAGACATATGTTGACCTGCCATGCAGCTCGTTGGCAAGCATACCTCAAAGACCCACACCAAAGAACAAAGCGGACCTCTCCTTGCTCCTCATCAGCTGGCATCTCCAACCCCACTAGACCTTCAGTCCTCTCTGAAACCTGCTCTGAGAGGAATGAAGGTGTAGAATTAGGTGTGTCACAGCCAAGTGCTTCCGGGAACTCTGCTAGTGGTACATCCACGTCCGATTATAGCAGACAAATGTCCCTGCCGCAGCTGCTGGACCGGCGGAAGAAATTTACTCCCAGCCATCCACATGCCCAGCGGTTGAATGCTAGCTTGGCTAAATTGCTAGCACTTCAACTGCTGCCTTTTCAGTTGGTAGACTCGGCCCCCTTCCGTGAGTTTGTACAATGTGCGGTTCCTCAGTGGCAGGTCCCCAAACGCCACTTTTTCTCACGGAAGGCAATTCCGGCTCTCTACCGGCATGTGGAAGGCAATGTCCTTGCCTCGCTGGACAGGGCGGTCAGCGGTAAGGTGCATATTACCGCTGACTCATGGTCCAGCAGGCATGGACAGGGACGTTACCTGTCTTTCACGGCCCATTGGGTCACTCTTCTGGCTGCTGGGAAGGATGCAGGACAAGGTGCAGTAGTATTGGAGGTTGTTCCGCCACCACGCCTCCAAAATGCTACTATTGGTTGTGACACACCTCTCTCCTCCACCCCCTCCTCTTCTTCTTCCTCCATGGCCTCTTCCAGTGCTCTGTCCTCAGAACCAGCTGTGCTCTGTAGGCGTTGCAGGGGCTACGCAAGTACGCAGGCAAAACGATGCCATGCCGTGCTTGCGCTGGTTTGTTTGGGGGACAGGAGCCACACTGGGGCGGATGTTTTGTCAGCTCTGCAGGGGCAGGCCGAGAGGTGGTTGACGCCACGCCAGCTTAAGCCAGGAATGGTGGTTTGCGACAATGGCACCAACCTCCTCTCCGCCCTCCGACAGGGACAACTGACCCATGTGCCCTGTGTAGCTCACGTCCTTAACCTGGTGGTGCAGCGGTTCTTGGGCAGGTACCCCAGCTTACAGGATGTCCTGAAACAGGCCAGGAGAGTCTGTGTGCATTTCCGCCGATCATTTAATGCCTGTGCTCGGCTGGCTGAGCTCCAAAAGGAGTTGAACCTGCCCAAGAACCGCCTTATATGTGACATGCCCACCAGATGGAACTCAACATTGGCCACGCTGCAGCGGCTGCACACGCAGCAGAGGGCCATCAATGAGTACCTGTGCGACTACGGCACCAGGACAGGGTCAGGAGAGCTTGGTTTTTTCTCACCACGCCAGTGGGGCATGATCAGGGATGCATGCACTGTCCTGTCACCGTTTGAGGAGGCCACAAGGATGGTGAGCAGTGACAGTGCATGCATCAGTGACACTATACCTCTTGTCCACCTCTTGGAGCATACGCTGCGTGGAATAATGGACAGGGCACTTGAGGCAGAACAGAGGCAGGAAGAGGAGGACTTTCTTGCCTCTCAAGGCCCCCTTTATCCAGACAGTGTTCCTGCTGTGCCACCCATCACACAGGAAGAGGGTGAGGAGGAGGAAGAGGAGGAGGAGGATGATTGTGTCAGCATGGAGGTGGAGGCTGGCACTCAGCATCAGCAGCAGCAGTCTTAT
Source organism: Lithobates pipiens (assembly GCF_037356315.1). NCBI lineage: Eukaryota > Metazoa > Chordata > Amphibia > Anura > Ranidae > Lithobates > Lithobates pipiens. The sequence continues at coordinate 210,820,648 of NW_027507903.1, forward strand.
AGGGATGATTTACAGTCCCAAGAAACACGTGGACTTGTACGTGGCTGGGAGGAGGTAGCTGCGGATCATGTTGTCCTTAGTGACCCAGAGGACTCCGGACCGAATGCCTCAGCTAACCTACGCTGCATGGCCTCCCTGATCCTGCAAATCCTGCGGAAGGATCCTCGTATTCTTCGGATCAAGGAGAGGGACCATTACTGGCTGGCCACTCTCCTTGATCCACGGTACAAGGGTAAGGTTGCCGACCTTATCTTGCCATCGCAGAGGGAGCAGAGGATGAGACATCTCCGGGAGGCCTTGCAGAAAGCTCTGTGCAACGCGTTCCCAGAGACTGGGAGGTTACAAACTCCTGGTCCTGGACAACGTGTTGCTGAGGCATCAGTCAGAAGGAGCGGTGGAGAAGGTGGCCGTCTGACTGATGCTTTCAGACAATTTTTTAGTCCGCAGCCCCAAGGTATGATTGGTTCCAGCACCCATCGCCAGCGTCTAATTTACATGGTGCAGGAATACCTAGGGGCAAGGTCAGACTTGGACACCTTTCCCACTGAAAATCCTCTGGCTTACTGGGTCTTGAGGATGGATCACTGGCCAGAGCTTGCACAGTATGCAATTGAGCTACTGGCCTGTCCTGCATCCAGCGTTCTTTCGGAACGCACCTTCAGTGCTGCTGGTGGCTTTGTTACCGATCACAGGGTGCGCCTGTCCACCGAATCAGTTGATCGACTGACCTTCATCAATATGAATCAGTCTTGGATCACCCACAGCTACCAAGCACCTGAAGCTGATGTAACCGAATAATTTTTTTTGAAATACCACATCCCTTCAAGACTGCCTATGCTGATGCTGAGTGACTGTCCTGTTATGTTGATTGTCTATCCTCTTCCTCCTCCGCTGATATGTTGGAAGAAAATTTTTGGTTCTGGGTGATGCCAGCAGCCCAATTTTTCTGCCCCTGTTTAACAGGGGCGTTTAAGTACAATTTTTGATGCAATGCTTTGCAGCAGGGCTAATTCCTGCAAAAAAACTAGAGTGTATGGCAGAGGTTGCAGTGTGATGGCACCAGTGCCTAAGGCCCAATTTTTCTGCCCCTGTTTAACAGGGGCGTTTAAGTACAATTTTTGATGCAATGCTTTGCAGCAGGGCTAATTCCTGCAAAAAAACTAGAGTGTATGGCAGAGGTTGCAGTGTGATGGCACCAGTGCCTAAGGCCCAATTTTTCTGCCCCTGTTTAACAGGGGCGTTTAAGTACAATTTTTGATGCAATGCTTTGCAGCAGGGCTAATTCCTGCAAAAAAACTAGAGTGTATGGCAGAGGTTGCAGTGTGATGGCACCAGTGCCTAAGGCCCAATTTTTCTGCCCCTGTTTAACAGGGGCGTTTAAGTACAATTTTTGATGCAATGCTTTGCAGCAGGGCTAATTCCTGCAAAAAAACTAGAGTGTATGGCAGAGGTTGCAGTGTGATGGCACCAGTGCCTAAGGCCCAATTTTTCTGCCCCTGTTTAACAGGGGCGTTTAAGTACAATTTTTGATGCAATGCTTTGCAGCAGGGCTAATTCCTGCAAAAAAACTAGAGTGTATGGCAGAGGTTGCAGTGTGATGGCACCAGTGCCTAAGGCCCAATTTTTCTGCCCCTGTTTAACAGGGGCGTTTAAGTACAATTTTTGATGCAATGCTTTGCAGCAGGGCTAATTCCTGCAAAAAAACTAGAGTGTATGGCAGAGGTTGCAGTGTGATGGCACCAGTGCCTAAGGCCCAATTTTTCTGCCCCTGTTTAACAGGGGCGTTTAAGTACAATTTTTGATGCAATGCTTTGCAGCAGGGCTAATTCCTGCAATAAAACTATAGTGTATGGCAGAGGTTGCAGTGTGATGGCACCAGTGCCTAAGGCCCAATTTTTCTGCCCCTGTTTAACAGGGACATGTAATTACAATTCTTGATATAATATTTCACAGGAGGGCCCCTTCCTGTGCCCACCCAGAGTAACTGTGAGGACTTATAGTGTTGTGGCACCAGCACCACAACCACCAAAGGTCAATTTTTCTACCACTGTTCAACAATGGCATGTAATTACAATTCTTGATATAATCATTCACAGCAGGGCGCTCCAGCGCCCACCAAGAGTCACTTTGAGGGCTTACAATGTTGTTGCAAAACCAACACCTTGTTCCACCATTTCTGCAGAGCATATAGGGCAGGCCCCTACTTTCAAACATCCAACTTACAAACATCTCCTACTTGCAAACGGAAGGAGACAACAGCAAGTGAGATGAAAAAAGATGGACGACAAAACAAATTATACAGGGGTGATAACCCTTCCCTATGTTTTCCAAAAAGCTTAAAAATATTTTTTTTTGACTGGAGCTACACTTTAAAAATGTACCAGTTGAAAATTACAAACAGATTCAACTTAACACAACAAACCTACACAGTCCCAGTCTTGTTTGCACCGCCTGTATACTGCTGTTCTGAGTATATAGGGCCTGGGGGCCACACGCATTTCCTTTTTTTAATATGGGTACAGGGTTCCCCTTAATATGCGTACAAGACCCAAATAGGCTGGTAATGGGCAGGGAGGGCTACCCATGCCATTTTTCTGAATGATTTTCAACCATATTGCAGGAACCAGATATAACATTAAAACCGCAAGCAGTTTTAAATGGTGTTATTTCCGCTTAATGTCATTTTGTGCAGGGACTGTTCTAAACACGGGAAACACGTGGCACTTCACAGGCATACTACAGACACCCACCAGGCACCATATTTAAAGGAATATTTCACTTTTTTTTTTTCACTTTAATCATCATTAAAATCAGTACTCCCACCAAAACGGTAGTTTTTAAAACTTTTTTTTGCAGTGACCCATGTCCCCTGAGGCAGGAGGCAGGTCGCCAAACCCTTTTTAGGACACTATCTTGCATATTAGCCGTTAAAATTAGCACTTTCCAATTCGAACGTTCGAGTCCCATAGACTTCAATGGGGTTCTAACGTTCGTACCGAACGCGGGGGTCGTTCGCAAGTTCTGGTGCGAACCGAACCGGGGGGTGTTCGGCTCATCCCTAATGAGCACATGGCTGCCATGCACAGCTGCTTTTGTTTTTATACTCCGCACTGTATGGGGTCAGCGGGGATATGCGGGGTCACTGGAAATAGTTTGGTGTTACCAAGCATGTGCTCTCCGCACATCCCCGGTGACCCCAAACAGTGTGGGGTGATCAGGCGAAAACTGGACCAGCGATGCATGGCAGACAATCCGCTTCTCTCTTGTATTTTCAAATCTTAACGGAACAAACTTAAGAGAAGCTGATTGGTTGCCATGGGCAACTGCTCCAGATTCTGTTCGCTTCAAGCTTGATCAATTTCCCTAAATGTATTTTTATCTGTTCTAGCAGTCATATGTGTAAATGAGAAGAATGGTAGGGGCACATCAGGGCACATTGGAGCACATCAGGGCACATTGGGGCACATCAGGGCATATTGGAGCACATTGGGGCACATCAGGGCACATCGGGGCACATCAGGGCATATTGGAGCACATTGGGGCACATCAGGGCACATCAGGGCACATCGGGGCACATCAGAGTATATTGGAGCACATTGGGGCACATCAGGGCATATTGGAGCACATTGGGACACACTTTTGCTATGAATTGTGCTGCTGGTTCTAGGAGGTAAATCCTGGAACAGCTGGCGACATGCAAATGTCTACTGTTTGCCAGGCTCTTTACCACCAGCAGTCTTCACTCCCAGTCGCCTCAGCTTTATGGGAGGTGAGCTGAGCTCAGAGGGTGCAGAGACAGAACGTCCCACCTGCTGCTCATGTACATGGCTCATAGCTCTCCCTCTCCCAGCAGCACTCTTACTGCTTTTTTGGCCTTGTTTGCTGCAAATTTTTCCAAACTAACACCAAAATCACCAAATGTACAAAAAAATATTATACCAACAGAAAATAACAAAATATTAACTAAATGAAACAAGAAATGAAAAAAAAAATGATCTCTCAAAACCAACCAAAAAACGAATAAAACCAGAAACTAAACACTAAGGCCGCGTACACACGGGCGGATTGTCTGCCCAACTTAGTCCGCTGAAACGTGTTTCAGCGGACAATCCACTCGTGTGTGGGCTTCAGCGGACTTTTTCAGCGGACAGTCTGGCGGACTAAGTCTTTCGGAATTTCCGTAATTTTGTCCGTCCAAACTTGGTTTCAGCGGACAGTCCGCTCGTGTGTAGGCAAGTTGGACAGACTAAGTATGGCGCATGCTCAGAAAGGATTTACACGCCGAAGGTTGCATTGCAGTGTATTGGACGTCGAATTTCTAGTCCCGTCGTACGTGCTGTACACGTCATCTCGCAAGCTTTCGGCGGACTGTCTGCTCATCGTGTGTGGCAAGTCCGTTCATTCAAATGTAGGACGGATTTTCTGTCGGATTGTCTGACGAACTTAGTTGGGCAGACAATCCGCCCGTGTGTACGCGGCCTAAGAGATGATACACTTGCAAACTACAACTGATATAAACTAAAATGAACAATGAAAAGCTAAGGATTGCAAAGATATTCGCTCAGATGCACAGAGAAATAATCGTGTGATCTGCTCCACTACACTAACTAACCCACAAAGGGAAGTCACATGATCGGGCCTGCCCTGTAGGCCTCAGCAGCAGAAGAAAACCTCTGATTGGTCAACCAAGTCAAGTGGTGTTTCCGTAGTAACGAAATTTGGACATATTGTCATATTGAGGTATATATTTTTTCCTTTAAATTCATCGTAAAGAACAATCGTACAAGTTAACGAACCTAACGACAATTCGTATTTCGTATGAATTGAAATTGAATTTCGGACACGAAATACGAAGTACGAATTAATTCTAACATGAACTGGAACGGAACGGAACAAAACGAATTTATTGATGGCGCCCATGTCTAATGGTGACACGTATAATTTCAATTTTTCCTTTGTCATAGCACTACACATATATATTTTTTCTTTTCTTATGTTTATGCTTTTTGTCTAGAAGCTGTGTTGACGGCTTGATCAAATTTTATTGTGACAGCGCAGTATATATCAAAATACTATTTTCAATATATGGGAAATAAATGGACATTTGCCACACTACACAGGAAATAGACAAGTGTTTAGTATGCGGACAACAAACAAGCAGTTGTAACAATACAGTATGGGAAGTAAATGGATAATTGTGAAAATATGCGTGCAAGATATTGTAGCACTAACCCCCGAAGGAGCTGCTGGTTATTTTTGGGCTTACCGTTACCCTCCGTTCTCCTTGTTGCACATCTAGGGGATGTCCCGTGGTAGATGGCCCAGTAAGTTGAGACTGACAATAGATCCACTTGAATGGATTTTATTTGCAAAACTCAAACCATTGAACAGTCTTTCAACTTGGTATCAGATTGTTGGAAAAGTAAGTTCAGGTACTCTTAATGTCAAAGTCCAAAAACGTTAAAGAACTTGCTTGCTTTGACTGCATCCAGAGAATAGCCATTCGCAGCTGGATGATCACTCAGGTTGGACCGTCCCTGTCTCACAAGGCCTAGCAGCTACCAATGTGCTTACTCAGGAACAAAGTCTTTGTCACAGACGTTGTTGCAGAACACCTAGGGTAACTAAGCTTTAGAACACTTGCATGATACCTGGATCTTTCAGCCTGCTTGGCTATATCCACAAGATCAGAATCTTTTGGTTACTTCAGCCCTTCCAGGCTCTTGTTAAGAAAACCAACCCATACGTGGTGTTCTTCTAAAGCAGGCATGTCCAAAGTCCGTCCCGCGGTCCAGTTTTGAATGCCCCACCTGGCTATCAGGGCTGTCAGATGAGCGATCCCCTGCCGAGCTGTGCATCGGCACTGTGAGAAGCTCTCAGCCCCAAAAGTGAAAGTAAAATCCAGGGAAGTGTGCTGGGCTCTCTGCTTCCCCCTACAGTGCAGTACCCTGCTGAATGAGGAAGCTGGAAAGGTACAGTACTATGCTAGAAGCTACATTCATTTTAAAAGTGCTTTATTCATGTATGTATGTCTGTATGTATGTCTGTATGTATGTGTGTCTGTATGTGTGTATGTATGTGTGTATGTATGTGTGTATGTATGTGTGTCTGTGTATGTGTCTGTATGAGCGTGCATTTGTCTGCATGTGTCTGTGTGTATGTTACTTTTAATCCAGACCCCCCCCCCCCTCCATTCCTGTACCATCAGAACTGCTTTTGTAGGGCTTGTGTGTGATAGCAGCCAGGACTGCTGCTCCTCTGCAAAGTAATTCATGCACAGATCGCTTTTCAGAGGCATTTGAAAGGTGGTAAAGAGGCATTATGTTGCCTCCTCACCACCTGTTTTAAGCCCGTAAATGCAGCATCGCTATACCGCAAATGTGCAATGCACACAGTTGCGGGGTAGTTGCAGTGCAGGCCCATTAACCCTGGGTATACCTCCAGCTGCAGCCATATCATGTGTACACCCCCAGCTGTTCCCTCTGCAGCTAAAGGGGGAGAAGTTGGGGGTGGTAAAAACAGCTTAACCATGTAGTTTTACTGCCCCTCCAACCTGACATGTGAACAAGCCCTTGGTTCACATCTGTGTGGCTGCGTGCTGCGTGTAGGGAAGCCCATTCATTTCAATGGGCTTCCCTACCCACAAAAATGCAGGGAAAGAAGTCCCCAATCTTTTTTTCTTTTTTTTTATTGAACTGCACCAAAAGCACCCCACGTTTTCCAATGTGTGGGGTAACATTAAGAATTAATGGTACCCCTAAAGAGCAGAGGCAAGAGAATTCTTGCTGGGCAGTGTATTAGTGCTTGAACGAACAAGCAGACAGAATTTTAATGGTTCAATAGTCGGCCCTCGTGCATGTTCACTTCATCAAATCTGGCCCTCTTTGAAAAAAGTTTGGACACCCCTGTTCTAAAGAGTCCTCCCCTGGAATGCTTGAAGTACACCGGGTCTCTCCCTAACCGGAGACGGCACCCAACCACCTCGGAATCCTCCTTTAGTTTCTTTGCCCTGGGCTAGCCAGCCCCAAGACATTAAAGTCGGGTGGATCCACACCCCAGGCCATAGCCTTCCTGGGGGCTGGTCAGGAGGACCAGGACCATGTAATCAGCACATCATACTGGACCGGAACCCCAAACCATGTGACGTCCACATCTTAAATATCCTCTCCCAGAGGGCACAGCAGGAGGGCCACTCCCACTGACCTGGCTCCAAAAGAGAGTAACTTAAGCACCTAACCAGACCATAGTTCCATGCCTACCACAAGAGACAGTGCCCCCTGTGGCCAGGCTGGACATCTCCCAGTCCAGTCAGACTGATGCAGAGGTCCAATTTAGACAAATAAACTCAAACCAAAATGCAGTTTAGGTAAAGTTTAACTTTGAAAAACGCATAGCGCGTGCTCTTCAGGAGCCGCCACTACAATATATTACAGGAAATTGTAAAAATCGATGAAGGCAAAAATTTGCATTTGTGACAATAAACAGACAAAAGCAGGCAATCAATACAATACCCTTGTTAATTTCAATGTTTAACATCATGTTCTCAGCTAATGAAAGGCTGACTTTTTTGGCAAATCCAGGGTAGTTGAAAGGAGCTTGACTATTATTTAGGAACCATTTAAAGCCCATTGCACCCCCAAAAAACTATGTAGTTTAACCTTCCCATGTGTCTTCAATGCAGTTGGCTAAAAGGATGAAATGTGACAATTAAATTTAAAATGTCAAGATTTTGAATTAAATTCTGCTGAAGCAAATACTTTCAATTTCACTTATTCAAAATAGTGAAGAGGGGATATTTTTTGTTCCCAATTTTGACATATATTTCAAACTTGCTCCATTACAATAGCCAAAGTCTGTCATTGTAGAATAGTGCATAGTGGAAAAGGCCACTGACATGTACTAGAATAATGCAAACTACTCAACAACCATATTCTAGCCTAATGAAGACAGAGCAATAAAAGACAATTCCAATTTTTTGTTACAGGTTACTAAACTTTACATATTGCTCACTGTCTTATTTAATAAGCTCCTAATAACCCAAACCCTGGCAAACTCTTTAAAGAGCTTGGTTTTGTGCACATATTAGTTAGCAATAATGTATACTGTCATTGAATAGCAAGTAATTTAAATGGGTGGTGACTGGTGCAGCCTTGTATTATTTATTAAATAAATGCTAATTGACAACTTATATCTGTATGAGTAAGATTATACAGGTAGAATTGGGCAGTGTTTTTTTTTTTTTACAGAACACAGGCACAGGGAAACTTCTTATAATGGTGCAGAGAGGATGGGATGATGTAATAGAAGTGGGTAACAACCACTTTAATTGTAGAAACATTTCACTGAACTCCATGTCTATGATTCTAATTGATATCATTTGTATAATATTCCATTAACAATGACATCCTGAAACTTAAAATTTTTCTAGAAAAAGGTCCTTTTAATATCTACATACTAGGGATTAGGGATGGGCGAACGGTTTGGGCCGAGTATAAGTTCGGGCCGAACTTTGGTTGTTGGTGGGGAAATTTGTGGTGTTGGGGGGAAATTTGAAAGCCGCTGGAACACCATTAAAGTCACTTTGATACACAGACGTTTTTGAAATTTTCTGGCGGGATTCTGACGTCATTTTGACGTCACAGGGAGGGGGTGTAACCTATTTTTTCTCATTTTACATGTTTTGATTGGTATTTGATGTATTCAAATTCTGTTTTTGACACTGTTACACGGTATCACATGCCTGATGAAGGGGTCGTGCACGGCCATTAAACCTTTTAGACGAAAAATTGCCGGTCCATGGTGTGCTGGTGAATATGTATGCTCGTTTGATGTTTCCAGGACCCAACTGGTAATTGCTGCAGCACCCATCATTTTATGAGCCACAGATACCAGGAATGTGTGCGATAGGAATATCGATTTTACTGGAACACCGTTAAAGTCTATGTGTTAAAAAATGTTAATTTTAAAGGCTTATATGCAAGTTATTGTCATAAAAAGTGTTTGGGACCTGGGTCCTGCCCCAGGGGACATGTATCAATGCAAAAAAAAGTTTTAAAAACAGAAGTTTTTTCGGGAGCAGTGAGTTTAATAATGTTTAAAGTGAAACAATAAAAGTGAACTATTTCTTTAAATTTCATACCTGGGGGGTGTCTATAGTATGCCTGTTAAGTGGCGCATTTTTCGGTGTTTAGAACAGTCCCTGCACAAAATGACATTTCTAAAGGAAAAAAGTAATTTAAAAGTACCCGTAGCTATAATTAATTGTCAGTCCCGGCAACACAGATAAAATAAGTCATTGAAAAAAACAGCATGGGATCCCCCCAGTCCATTACCAGGCCCTTTGGGTCTGGTATGAATAATAAGGGGAACCCCAAACCAAAATTTTTAAAAAACATTGCGAGGGGTCCCCCCAAATTCCACACCAGGCCCTTGAGGTCTGACGTGGATATTAAGGGGAACCCCACGTCAAAATAAATGGCGTGGGAGTCCCCCACAAAATCCATACCAGAGCCTTCAGGTCTGGTCTGGTAAGGGGAACCATGCACAAAAAAAAAAAAAAAATGTTGTGGGGTCCCACCAAAATCCATACCAGACCCTTATCCGAGCACTCAACCTGGTAGGCTGCATGAAAAGAGGGGGGCGAGAGAGCGCCCCCCCTCCTGAACTGTATCAGACCACATACCCTCAACATGGGGAGTGTGCTTTGGGGTAGACCCATGTAATGATTATGTTGTCGGAAAATCTGATTGTGTGTACACGGCATTAGACATAAATACGAATTCTATGGCAGGTAATACAGGTAAAATCATCTATGTCCTTCATCTGTGTGTTTAGCTGCTTGCCTGTTGTTCATTTTAACAAAGGTACAATCTTAAGGCACAGTGATTTGCTTTAAAAATTTATATTGTGTCTCATTTGGTTCAGGACTTTTAAATAGGTATACAGCAAGTACCTGAATTTGTCTTGCTGCCAGCAATCCTCTGCACAGATCAAATGGCAAAATGGTACTCTGTATCAAACATGGCTCTATTGGTTTGCACAGTACCTTCAGGGAAGCACTCCTACAAGCCAAGCATGATCTGATCAGAGTGCTCCTGCTTGATCACTCTCCAATCACAGGCTAGAAAAAGTAGAGGATCAGGTTGTATCACTTAATTGCAAGACTGGATAAACAGCAGAACTACAAAACCGTTGGCAGATGAGGCAGTTTATGTATATAAACTGTGCAGCTGTTTGCCTGGAGTTTAGCTTTAATGACATTACATGCGTCATCAGTAATAGTGCTTGCTATATTGACACCAGAATACACCAGATAGACCAGTCATTTATCTGGCGGAGCCTGTATTCAGCATTTAAAAGTCCCAAGACTCTGTATTAATTGTCCTAGATTATGGCCTCTAATACAAATGTCACATATCTCTGTCTAACAAATTTGCATCAACTGTAGTCAATGAAATAAGACTAACAGGATGAGAGGCTTTAAAGAAAACCCGTTAAATCTATGTTCCATAATACTTCTTAAAAAGGGAAAAGGTTATTTTATTTTTAATAATAATCATTACCAGAGGCTCACCTGTTTGATTTTAAAAGACTTGGAACACATTGCTTTATTATAATACACCTTTCTACCACTCCGGTATAAAAGAGATTAATTGTCTGCAGTTATTAAATATCGCCATTCATTTACCATGAGAGCAAGATTAGTGAATCAAAGGAAAATGTAAATTGTTTAATAGCTGAGAAAGAGTTCAATGGTTACCAAGGCATATTCATCAAGAATTATTACTTCAAAATACTTTGCTCTAAATGAATCATGTGCCATGGAGAATGTTTTTTGAGAGAATTTCATTAGCAGTAAAATAAAATGTGCTCCTCAAACAGAAGAACTCCTGTCTTTGTGATATTCCAGTGGCAATTTATATGGTAAGTGTCAAAAACAAGTCTAATATGAAGGCCGGCTAGTGTGGTATTCTTCCCTTTTTATTATTCTAATCGTGAGGTGTAAAGTGACATGGTTGCACACTGTAATGGTGGTAAAGAAGAAGAGTGTCAATGAGACAAGAAAGGTGACAGACATGGAATGAGTCCCCAAGGTGCACTCCAAGAGCTTTGGATAAAGATTCCCCCGGGAAATCGTTCTCATTAGTTCTCAGAAGCAATTCTGTAAATTTTAGCTTACTATCAGTATGAGATTGCAATGCTAGATACATAACAGTGAGTTTTTGTACCTTTATTTGTAATATTATAAATAATAATAATACTTCTACTGCCATTTAAGAACTGTCATTATTACAAGATATATATACTGTAGATATATTATTTTTAATTGAAAAAAAAAATATATATATATATTTAGATATATTTATGATTATACAAAATTTATATAGCGCCAACACTTTACGCAGCGTTTTACAAAATAAAAGGAGACAATACAGTTACAATACAATAAAATACAAGAGGATTACGTGGGCCCTGCTCAGAAGAGCTTACAATCTAAATATATATATCTTATAGTATAATTTTATATATATATATATATATATATATATATATATATACAAATACATCTGCCTTTTCTATTTCAACAAAATTGCAGCTACATTTGTCTTATTCATACATTACTATGGATTGAGTATTTCAGTTATTTTTATTTTTGAATTCTTCTGTATTGAGAGCAGCATTACTTATTCTAAATCAGCATTTAGTGTTCAATCTTCACATATTCTCTTGCACATTTGTCAATTCTTAAATTTAACAATTCTTTATTTTTGCTCCGGTCCCCTCCAATGATGTGACGCAACATCTGGTGTCTCTGCAGATGCTGCTGACATATTTGCCTGCTCTTTTTTGGCATATTTGGCCATCTTGATTGACCAACCTGGGATGTAACTACCATGCATGGACAGAGAATTAAATTTCCCAAGAAGGACAAAGACAGCGATAAGAACCTGATAGTAGAGAGGAAAGGATTCTAACTCCTATCTAAAACCATCTAAACTTGGGTTTGGGTTTAGATATATTGTACTTTAAAGGCATTGCACACTTTCAAATGTTTTTATTGTTTAACTAAGTATTAAAGTGGTTGTAAAGGCAGATGTTTTTTCATCTTAATGAATTCTCTGTATTAAGATACAAAATCTTCTGTGTCCAGCAGACCCCCTCGGCCCCCCTAATACTTACCTGAGCCCCATCTTGATCAAGTGATGTTGTACATAAGACTCAACTGTCCGGACTCTCCCTCCTCAGTGACTGAGACAGCAGCAAAGCGCCATTGGCTCCCGCTGCTGTCAATCAATTTCAGTGAGCCAATAAGCAGAGAGAGAGGGGGCGGAGCCAGGTCACGGCTCCATGTCTGAATGGACACATTGAGCTGCAGCTCGGCTCAGGTAACTCCATAGCAAGCTGCTTGCTGGGGTGGCACTCGGCAAAAGCGACGGGTCAGGAGGGCCGAAGAGGGACCTGAGAAGAGGAGGATCTGGACTTCTCTGTGCAAAAACCATTACACAGAGCAGGTAAGTATAACATGTGTTTTTTTATTGGGACTGCCACATTATGGCAGACACATCGGACGATTTTGACACATTTTTGGGACCATTGGCATTAATACAGTGATCAATGTTATAAAATTGCATTGATTACTGTAAACATGTCACTGGTAGTGAAGGAGTTAACACTAGGGAGCGGTCGAGGGGTTAACTGTGTTCCCTGGGAGGTGATTCTAACTGAAGGGGGAGGGGTCTGACTACAGGAACTGACGGATCGTGGTTCCTAGCTAATAGGAACACACAATCTGTCACTCCTCTTCAGAACAGAACAGGGAAGTGGGTGTTTACACACACTCGTCCCTGTTCTGTCTCTCTTGCACACGGTCGCTCATGGCTGGTGGTCATCGTGACCATCACCCACGAGCATCGGCACTCTCTGTCGGCGCGTGTGTGCGCCTGCTATCCTAGCCCCGTGAGCTGATGTACGACGGCTCATGCAGGGGACCCAACCTGCCACAGTATAACTGCGGTTAATGTAGTTACATTAGATGTGTTGTTTGTTTGCCATACCTTGTAATGATAAGCTCACATGTTGTGGCTTTCACTTTATAGTGTCATGGCTGATAGATTCCCCTATGCCCATCTATTGCTGGAGCTAACCTGTACCTATTCACTAAAGGGACATGCAACTTCTTGTTTTGGGTCACATAGCATCCATTGCATTATGTGCCATTTACTCTAAGTTGCATCACAAATGTCATAGTTTAAATTATATAAAACACTGCATGGCATTCTCTCTGTTAATTGCTCTACCTGTTTGTATTTGTGTCAGATCAAATTATTGTTTAGCTCTCCCCTGCAAAGAAACAAATTTCATACATTTCCTAAATATTGCATGCCTGGACCACTACTTATCTCAAGCATGCATTTATTTATTAATTAACTTTAATGGTTTGACTTTAATGCTATGTTATGTGGTGTTTGCTGAGTGTTTTTGCTTTTTGAGGTATAATAATAAGACATTTTCAATATCACATGCAATATTTAGAAAGAATGTGTCACGTGACCCAAATACCACATGTGGTATCCTATAGTGAATAAATATGATATATATTGTGGGTAGTTGGCTTTGAGAGGAGGAGAGTGTTTTATACAATTTGACATATGCCATTGCAACCTATATTAACAAGACAGGTCTTTTTGAGTAAAACAAGCCCAATTAATATAAACAATAATATGTACATGAACAAAGTAAATAAATGAATGCAGGGTTAATTAGGAGCAGACCCTGTAATGTCAGATGCTAAATTTGAGGGTTTTTTGTAATACTGCTCGTTATTCTTGCTCGTTATTTATTTACAGAATGTGCATTACTATGGGGTTGATTTACTAAAGGCAAATAGGCTTTGCACTTTGCAAAGTTCAGTTGCACTCGACAATTGCAGTTGCTCCAGAGCTTAATAAATGAGGTAAAGCTTCACGTTGCAAAAAGTACCCAATCACGTGCAAGGAATATAAAATAAAAGCATTTTTGCACATGATTGGATGATGGAAGTCAGCAAAACTTCTGCTTATTTACTAAGCTATGGAGCAACTGCACTTGCAGAGTGTACAGTCTATTTGCCTTTAGAAAATCAACCTCATAGTAATAAAGCTCATATTCTGTAAATAAATAACGAGCAAGAATAACGAGCAGTATTACAAAAAACCCTCAAATCCAGCATCTGACGTTACAGGGTCTGCTCCTAATTAACCCTGCATTCGTTAATTTACTTTGTTCATGTTCATATTATTGTTTATATTAATTGGGCTTGTTTTACTCAAATAGGCTGTTGACTTTAAAGCTGAGTGTTCACTTTGCAAAGTGACCTGAGCTTAATAAACAAGGTGAAGCTATGCTCACTTTATATACCCAACCATAAACCAGTGAAAAAAAACAGGATTTTTTCTTGCACATAATCGAATGGAGAGCTTCATCTTATTTACTTATCTCATGAACATTTACTTTGAAAAAATAATTTGTTAGTAAATTAACCCCACTGTGTTCATTAGCACTACATTTAATGTTGTTGTTAGTTTTAGTAAGCAAAGTAACCACTTCAGATCGGGAAGATTTTGCCTCCTTCATTACCAGGCCATTTTTTGCTATTCAGCTTTGCACTATTTTAACTGGTAATTGTATAGTCATGCAACGCTGTGCCCAAATAAAATTTATATTATCTTTTTTTCCACACAAAAAGACCTTTCATTTGGTGGTATTTGATTAAAACTGGGTTTTTATTTTTTATTATATAAATGAAAAAAGACCGTCAATTTTGAAAAAAAAACTATATTTTTTATAGTTTCTGTTATAAAACCTATCCAATAAAACAATGAAAAAATCTAATGTCTTCATTATTTTAGGCCAAAGTGTATTCTGCTACATGTCTTTGAGAAAAAAAATCCAAATAACTGTATATTAATTGGCTTGTGTAAAAGTTATAGTGTTTACAAAATATGGTATATATACTGGAAAGTTTATTTTTTATTTTTTTTATAGTTACAGACTGTTATAGTGTGGTGGGCACTCTGACACTAAGGCTGGGTTCACACTAGAATAGGCAGTGGCTCACAGCAGGAGTGCAGTGTGTCTTCTTTTACTGTTTCAGGTCCAATTTCAGATCACATTTTTGGCTGAATTCGGACCTGAAAGGGACAAAAGGACACACAGGGCTTCTCTGCAATTCGCACCGGAGCAGCTGCAGAGATGCGTGAAGCGGCTCTATTGAGAGCCGGTCACAATCCCTTGATAGTCTAATTGGATGCTGGGAAATCCGCATCCAATTCACATAGATGTGAATCCAGCCTAAGGGGTTTATTTACTAAAGCTGGAGAGTGCAAAATCAGGCTCACTTCTGCATAGAAATCAATCAGCTTCCAGGTTTCATTGCCAAAGCTTAATTGAACAAGCTGAGGTTAGAAGTTGATTGATTTCTCTGCAGAAATTAGACTGATTTTACACTCTCCAGCATTAGTAAATACACCCCTAACTGACGCACTGTGAGAATTGACTGACATCACCATTGACACTAATACCGTGATCAGCGCTAATAATATACACTGTCAATGTACTAATGTTAATGGCTGGGAATCATTTAGGGGAAATCAAAGGGTTAAAGCGGAGGTCCACCCTAAAGTGGACCTTCCGCTCATCGGAACCCTCCCCCCCTCCGGCGCCACAATTGGCACCTTTCAGGGGGGAGGGGGGTGCAGATACCTGTACAGTACAGGCATCTGCACCCACTTCCGGGATAGCTCACTGTGGAAAGGGGCGTAGATTACGCCCCTTTCCGCAAGTGCCCGCCCCTTTCCGCAGCACTGCCTGCTGGGAAACACACAGATCCCAGAGGCAGCAGGGACCATCCTTATTGCGCAGCGCGGCCCGCGCATGCGCAGTAGGGAACCCGGGAAATGAAGCCGAAAGGCTCCATTTCCTGATTCCCATACCCAAGATGGCGGCGGCAGCACCCTCGAGATGATCTAGAGATCGGCTTCGGGTGCCGACATCGCGGGCGCGCTGGACAGGTAAGTGTCACTATTTTAAAAGTCAGCAGGTGCAGTATTTGTAGCTGCTGGCTTTTAAAAAAATAAAAAAATGCGGAGTCCTGGCGGACTCCCGCTTTAACTGTGTGCCCAACAATGTTTACTGTATGTAATATGTGCTGCTTTTACTGCAATGTGCCTGTTTTTACTCCCTACTTTGCATATCGCTGCTCTCTGTACAATGCCTTGTGTTGTTTACTAACACAGGGTTCTCTTGTGTCTTTTGCTTAGCTGATCAGTGGGTTCTGGCCATGAATCATTGGCCGGGAGCCGCTGATCAGCTTGTGTTGTAGCGAATGACAGCACAGCTAGGAAGGCAGGTGTGGATGTGCGGTCCTGAATCGGGTAATTTGTACCTCGGATTTAATGACCTACCTGCCATCCCGTGCAACATGTCAAAGTTTAGAGCATAATAAAATGTTTGGAACTTCACATTTTTCTCTCTACAGTATATACATGTCATTAGTATTTAGTATAATTTTCATTAGTGATGTAGTAAGTCCTAAAGGCAATACAAGATGTAAAAGAAAGCATAAAATACTAAATACAGACACCTGTGATTCAAATAAAGCTGAAAATTGAGGATAAGAAATGAAAAAGACATCGACAGGATGCAACTCATTCATTTTCAACTTGTTGTCAAGGAAAATATTTCTTGTTTCTATTGCCTGCAGTATTTTGCTAATATCTTCACTCCATTCAGGTGCCTATTTTTGTATTTGAGTGGAAAGGAAAATTATAGTTGAAAAGCTATTAATTTAATAAACTATATTTAGCTACTGAACATCCTTAATATATTGTATCAAAATAATTTGGTGTTCCATTTTTATGATCCACTTTACCTAAATTATTTTGAAATCTCTTATTTTCTTATGATATTCTTCTATAATTATAATGACATTACCACAAAACCCTAGGCAATCACCTACATACATAGCAGATAGCAGAGGCGTATTTAGTATGGTTGGACAAAATTACACATGGCAAGCATTACAGTAAACATAAATATGTATTTAAACCGTATATTTAGACTTTCCCTGGTGTTCCACTTGAACTGGATGTAATCTAAGCAAGACTCTCTTGATGCACTTTTTGTGTACTTTTTTCCAGATAGTTTCACCTGACTTGTAGTAATTGTCAAAATGCATTTTATGGTAAAGGTTCATGCCATAATAATACACAAAAGGGAGGATGGAAAAATATGAATTTCTCATAGAAACAGGCATGACAGTAACTATGTCTCTACCTTCATGCTGCAGTGGGATTTTCAGTGACATACTATTATTAGTTCAATTGTTGGATACAATTACATTATAAAAACCCAAATCTTACATTGAAAGTAAATACAAGAAAAACAAAGGTGTGTGCCTTTTGGGGGGTTGGGAGATTGATAGTGTACAAAAAGAACATAACTACAATAACAGTTTACTCCTGTGCAGCTATACAACAAATAAGGCTGTGTTTGTTGTCTAATAAAAAAAGAACATGCAGTATCTCACAAAAGTGAGTACACCCCTCACATTTTTGTAAGTATTCTATTATATCTTTACATGTGACAGCACTGAAGAAATTACACTTTGCTACAATGTAAAGTAGTCAGTGTACAGCTTGTATAACATTGTACATTTTATGTCCCCTTAAAATAACTCAACACACAGCCATTAACCCTTTCATGACTAAGCCTATTTTTGGAATTTGGTGTTTACAAGTTAAAACTTTCTACTAGAAAATTACTTGGAACCCCCAAACATTATATATATTTTTTTAACAGAGACTCTAGAGAATAAAACGGCGATTGTTGCAATATTTTATGTCACACGGTATTTGCGCAGCGGTGTTTTAAATGCAACTTTTTGGGAAAAGGTACACTCTCATGAATTTAAAAAAAAAAAAACAGTAAAATTATCCCATTTTTTTGCATAATGTGAAAGATAATGTTACGCCGAGTAAATAGATACCAAACATGTCACACTTTATAATTGCACGCACTTGTGGATTGACGACAAAGTACGGTACCTAAAAATCTCAATAGGCAACGCTTTAAACATTTTTTACGGTTACCAGGTTAGCGTTACAGAGGAGGTCTAGTGCTAGAATTATTGCTCTCGCTCTGACAATCGCGGCGATACCTCACATGTGTGATTTGAACACCGTTTACATACGCGGGCGCGACTTTCGTATGCGTTTTCTTTGCTTTGCGAGCTCGCGGGGACGGCGGGTGCTTTAAAAATGTTTTTTTATTTTTTTCTTTATTTTATTTATTTTAAAATTACTAAATTGTTTAAAAAAAAATAATAATTTTGATCACTTTTATTGCTGTCACAAGGAATGTAAACATCCCTTGTGACAGTAATAGGTGGTGACAGGTACTCTTTATGGAGGGATCGGGGGTCTAAAAGACCCCCCACCCCTCCTTTACACTTCAGTGTATTCAGATTGCCGAAAACGGCGATTCTGAATACCGGATATTTTTTTAAAACCGGCGCCATTGGCAGCCGAGTAAACGGGAAGTGACGTCATGACGTCGCTTCCGTGTTTACTATGAGGAGACTGGAACGAAGCCGATTACGGCTTCGTTCCAGTTCCTCCCCAGCGGCCGGAGGCATCACAGCAAGAATCGGTGCTCCCGATCGAGCGGGAGCACCGGTAACAGCGGCGGGAGGCGGCGGGAGGGGGGGACGTCCCCTCCCGCTCCTCCGGCATAACAGCCGAGCGGCTTTTAGCCGCATCGGTTGTTATGGCTGGAAAGCCAATCGCCCGCTATAAAAAACGGTACCGGGATGATGCCTGCAGGTGCGGGCATCATCCCGGTATACCCCCCGGAAGCCGAGTACGCAGATCTGCGTACGCTCGGCGGGAAGGGGTTAATGTCTAAACTGCTGGCAAACCACTGGCAACAAAAGTTAATACACCCCTAAGTGAAATTGTCCAAATTGGACCCAAAGTGTCAATATTTTGTGGGGCCACCATTATTTTCCAGCACTGCCTTAACCCTCTTGGGCATGGAGTTCACCGGATCATCACAGGTTGCCACTGGAGTCCTCTTCCACTCATCCATGATGACATTACAGAGCTGGTGGATGTTAGAGACCTCCACCTTCCCTTTGAGAATGCCCTACAGATGCTCAATAGCATTTAGGTCTGGAGACATGCTTGGCCAGTCCATCACCTTTAACCTCAGCTTCTTTAGCAAGGCAGTCGTCATCTTGGAGGTGTATTAGGGTCATTATCATGTTGGAATAGTGCCCTGCAGCCCAGTCTCCAAAGGGAGGGGATTATGCTCACCTTCAGTATGTCACAGTACATGTTGACATTCATGATTCCCTCAATGAACTGTAGCTCACCGGTGCCGACAGCACTCATGCAGCCCCATGACACTCCCATCACCATGCTTGACTGTAGGCAAGACACACTTGTCTTTGTACTCTTCACCTGGTTACAGCTAAATTTATTCATCTTGGTCTCATCAGACCACAGGACATGGTTCCAGTAATCCATGTCCTTAGTCTGCTTATTTTCGGCAAACTGTTTGTGGGCTTTCTTGTGCATCATCTTTAGAAGAGGCTTCCTTCTGGGATGACAGCCATGCAGACCAATTTGATGAGGGGGTGCCGTATGGTCTGAGCACTGACAGGCTGACCCCTCACCCCTTCAACCTCTGCAGCAATGCTGGCAGCACTCATATGTCTATTTCCCAAAGACAGCCTCTGGATATGATGCTGAGCACATGCACTCAACTTCTTTGGTGAACCATAGCGAAGCCTGTTCTGAGTGGAAACTGTCCTGTTAAACCACTGTATGGTCTTGGCCACCGTGCTGCAGCTCAGTTTCAAGGTCTTGGCAATCTTCTTATAACCTAGGCCAACTTTATGCAAAGCAACAATTCTTTTCTTCATATCCTCAGAGAGTGTTTTGCCATGAGGTGTCATGTTGAACTTCCAGTGACCAGTATAAGAGAGTGAGAGCGATAACACCATATTTAACACACTTGCTCCCCATTCATACCTGAGACCTTGTAACACTAACAAGTCTCATGACACCATAGAGTGAAAATGGCTAATAGGGCCCAATTTGGACATTTTCATTTAGGGGTGTTGCCAGTGGTTTAGACATTAATGGCTGTGTGTTGAGTTATTTTGGGAGACAGTAAATTTACACTGTTATACAAGCTGTACACTCACTGTTTTACATTGTAGCAAAGTGTAATTTTATCAGTGTTGTCATATGACAATATATAATAAAATATTTTCAAAAATGTGAGGGGTGTGCTCACTTTTGTGAGATACTGTAATATAAAATTGCTTTCAGTTCAGTTCACAGGATTTGACAGGGACACTGCATTTCTGGCAAGACCAACAGGTATTTACTTTACTTGCTCAAAATGTTTTTAGCCTGAAAAAGTAAAGCAGACACTTCATCTAAGGGCAGGTAAGCTGCAATATATTACATTTTGTTCTTGGGTATAATAATCTTCAAAGATCACACATTTAAAGCCATGCAAATCGTACAACTATTGGCTTAATATGAAAAATGTATTATAAGAGATTCCAGGAAATTATTTCTCCTACATTGGTAAGAAAGTATCAATTGTACCTATATACTGTATAAGAATTAACTTAACATTCTTCGAATATTCATATAATTTCTCGCTAAAGTCTGGAAAATATTAAGTTTATTCAAATTGATCTTATAAGAAATTGCTGCCTTAGATTATTCATGTAAAGACCTTAAACAAACTCAGTTCAAGTACTCAGAATTATTTATGTGAAGGACATAGACATCATCGGAATATGAATTGTAAATATTTATTAATGGTTCATATTAAAGTAGATTTCAACTGAAGGTACTTCACCTTCTGTCACTTCTAAGTATCTAGGGGATGGTTTCAGTTATAGTCTTGTCAAATTACCTTTTTGGATACTGAACTCCCTAAACACAACAAAATAGAGACAGAAGAACTAATGATGCATCATTATCTGAAGCTATTAAGTTTGCTGAATATGTTCTGTTGTTAAGTTCTAGATTAGTACAATTATTTTTAAACATCTTCTGAAATGTTGTGGTATTCTGTATTTATAAGAACCCCAGATTTGAGAGAAAAAGACTGTAATCTACAGTATAGCTTAGTCAAACTACCCATTATACTATTGAACATTAGGATGAATAACCAACACTTGATAAATTAGCTTTAATACAATCTGTATTTTTTGTGTACTATTTAGAGTCTAAGTATCAGCACACAGAGTAATTGGGGTGAGACTGTGTTTATTGGTGGATCTGTCTTGCGCTAGATTGAATAGTTTACACTTTACCACCCTGGAATCATACTTCCAATTTCTCTAGTCAATTAATATTAATACTTTACCTCTAAATCAATGTTCATGGGTGCACCATTATTTTGATGGAGCTTCACACACTCCCTACTATTTATTGCTGTGACGTCAAATGTCTCTTCACAAGAAGTGACTGTAACCTGACAAAATTAAATTGTTGTAAAAATGATAAAAATATTTCTATTGTACAAATTAAAAATAGAAAGTTGTGGAAACCTCACCTACTGGATCCAGAAGTGATCTAGAATTTTTTTTTTTTTTTTTTTTAAAGTGCATGTAGATAGAAATTAAAATATTAGTGTAAAGGTTTACCCTTATGCCGCACGATCGGAAATTCAGCCAGCAAAAGACCAATGAGAGCTTTTTGTCGGAAAATGTGTATATGCTCCGTCTGAATTTTACTGGCTGAATTCCATCAGAAAAAACCATCATAGCTTTTTCCGACGAGAATTCCGATCATGTGCACGTGGCATCAGGGATGAACTTTAGGTTTGGGTCACCAATGAGTTCAATTCAAAAACCCAAGTCATTTGAGGATTGAGAAAATGGGACAATGAGACAATTACCAAAAATTTACTTCTTGGTGTCTGAACTGTTGGGCCGGGGGCTTAGTAGGGCCAATCATCCCTATAAAAGTCAGGTTTCTCAGAAGTCTTAAGCCTCATACACATGATCGGACTTCGTAAAACTTTCCCGTGGATTTTTGTACAAAGGCGTCGGCCGAGAACTTGTATTGCATACACACGGCAGGACTTTTGCAGCCAACTTTCACCAAATCACGTGGTTTTTCTGCTCTTTACCACCACCTTTGGTCAACTTCTGTATTGTTGTCTGATCTTTTGCATTGGTTCTGAGCATGCATGTTTGTACTGTGTACAAAAGTCCTATGGTTTTCTGTAGACACGATCAGACTTTGCTCCATCTGACTTTTGTTGCCAGAAAGTTTGTCCATTCGCACAGCCGATAAGAGTCTGATGAAAACCGAAAAAAGTTTGTCCGATGGCGCATACACACGGTCGGATGTTGCTCCAAAACAGCTAATTTGCATGTTGTTGACGTGTGTGTTGGAGAAAGCATGGATCACAGACTGGAGGGAAATCTAGGTGCTGCTGCTACTCATTACTGCAAATGTCCATCTATGATTATGTAGACTCCTAGACATACTAACAATGTGTCGGTGCTTGCACCCAATTCATGTACCTGTTGCAGATAGGTGCATGATCCATTAATTTATCTGTGTTTGCACTGAAGGAATATCCACAGTGAATACTTCTTCAGCACAGTCACTCCTGCCTTCTGCCACTACACCTATCACATTGATAGATGCTTGGCCTAAGATTTTTATACTAAGGATGGGCAAAGTCTTATGGGAAAACAAGAGATTATTTCCTCATCACAAAGGCTCCACTTTTGATTGCCATAGCAAGAGGGTGGGCAGATCCATAGCCACAATTTAGTCTGAAGGCAACTTTCATATCCTCCCACTGCTGTTCTCTGTCACTCTGAAGTAAATTAAATCTGATGGAGAAATAATTTCTCAGTTGCCCATCAGGCCCCGCCCACTAAGTGACAAGTTAATTACAGTACATTAGCTGTTTCCTTTGCCCTTTTGCTTACATTTAGCTTTCAACCAAAGGAACCCCCCAGTTGACATCTCCTGGTCATCAGGCCACTTGCTAAGGAGGCACTTGTGTGTGCTTGCTACCAAGCCATTGACACATAGAATGGGGCTTAGAATTGCCCCCGTTCCCTCCTTATTGGCTGTAGTTGACAACAGTAGGAACCAATAGCTCTCTTTGTTGTGTCTGAGACAATTAGAAGGGAAATAGAGCCTGGAGAGCAGCTGCTCTCATGTACATTGCTGGATAGAGATCAGGCTAAAGTAAGTATTGGTGGGGCTGCGAACAGAAGGCTTTTTTACCTTCGTGCACAGAATGCATGCATACTCCTATAGATGATTTGAGAGACAATATATCGTTTTTTCTGGAGAGATATCCCTTTTTGTAGGTGCCAGGAATGACTTAATTTACTACTTAGCTGCTGAACACCTTTTGTTTTATTTTTGAGGGGCTCTTTCATTTCATGTTTTATTATATTATTTTTATTTCAGTTGTTAAAAAGGGAGATTTATGTTTAGCAAAAGTGTTTAAAAATGTGCACTTACTTAGTAAATATTTTGCAGCCTTTTTGATGAAATAAATATCCTGTAATGTTGATTTTTTTTATTTTTTTAATAAAGGCTGGCTGGTGGGGGTCTGTGAACAAAGTGGCCAAGTAAAAATGTTTAATGGCAGGCCACATAATTACTATAATGTTTCATGGAACTTTTTACAATGAAATAAACTTTAAAGTAGTTGTAATGTCAGAAGGTTTTTTATCTTAATGCAAGGTAAGGTAAAAAGCCTTCTGTGTGCAGCATCTCCCCTCAGCCCCCCTAATACTTACCTGAGGTTCCTCTATATCCAGCAATGTTGTAGGGATGTCTTGGCTGCCTGGGACTCCTCTCCTCATTGGCCAAGACAGCAGCATGGCGCTATTGACTCCCGCTGCTGTCAATCAAAGTCAGTCAGCCAATGAGAATAGAAAGGGCGGGCCGGGCCACAGCTCCATGTCTGAATGGACACAGGGAACTGTGACTCAGCTTGGGTGCCCCCATAGCAAGCTGCTTGCTGTGGGGCCACTCAACAGGATGGAGGGGCCAGGAGCACAGAAGAGGGACCCAAGAAGAGGAGGATCGAGGCTGCTCTGTGCAAATCCCCTACACAGGGTAAGTATAACATGTTTGTTATTTTTAATTAAAAACAAAACAAAACAAGACTTTGCAATCACTTAAATCCTGATTTCTTGATTTAAAAAGGGCCAGTGTGGGCCCTGCTGACAAAGTGGCTTGGCCAAGGTATTTACAGACTGTGCACTTTCTCACTGCAATCATTTAGAAGCATTTTAAATTGAAATAAACACACTCTTAAAATTGTTCTTAAGGTAGAAGTTTTTTTTTTATATCTCAATGCACTTTCTGCATTAATGTAAAAGAAACCTGTCAAAAGCTTCTTCCCCCAAGGCCCCCTTTAAACATTTACTGGAGCCTGATCTCGATCCAGTGCTGTGCTTGTCTGAAGCAGCTCTTCTCTGCTCTCTCTCTTCTCAAAGGAGACTAAGCAGCAGCAGGACCCACTGGCCAGTCAAAGCCTATGTGAAGGGAGTGGAGGCAGGGCCAAGCCACTCTGTGTGTTAATAGACACACACAGCTTGACTTGTGAGTGAACATGCACGAGTGTCCTAGTAGCCAGTGGCTTGCTAAGGAGGTACTCGGAAAAGAGGAGGAGCCATGAGTGCCAGCAGGGGAGCCCAGAAGACAAGGTTTGGGGTTACTCTGTGCAAAACCATTGCACAGAGCAGGTAAGTATAAGATGTTTATTATTTTGAAAAAATCCTTTACAATCACTTTAGGTTGATTTCTTGATACAAGGATGGCTGCAGTGGTTCCTAGTCGGATCAAAATGTTCAACTATTGTACCCTTAGGCACTACAAAATCTAAGTAGCTTTTTTAGTGAAATAATTATGCTCTTATGTTTATTTCTAGATTTTAAAATGCATGCAGGAAGCTGTTTGAAATGGGACCTAATAAAAGTGATTGAATACTATGAATGTAAGCACTACGATATTCTGTGAGATTTTCTTCTGTGAAAAAAAATACACTTTAATGTTGCTTCCTAGATTTTGTAAGGGCGTATGAAGGTCCTCTTCAAAATGGGGCCTAGTACAAGTAATTCATTTTTTTATTATTTTTTTTATATATGAAATATTTAAACTCCAATGTTAATTTCTAGATTTAGAAATTGCCGGCGGAGAATCTGTTCAAAATGGGCCTAATACAAATGAATAAATACTATGAGGGCAAATAATGTTTTGGTGGCTTTTTTCTTTGAAATACTGTATGTAATTATATTCTATTGTTTTTTTTCCAAATATTTAGTCGGCTGGTGGGGGTCCTATCCAAAATAGTGTCTAGGACAAGAGATCCAATACTGGATATGTAGTTTCTGAAATATGTTAGGTGCTTTATTTGAGAAATAATTAAAATCTGTTATGATGCTTTTTATTTGAAAATGGCTGTTAGGAATCCTGTTCAAAATGGGGCTTAGTACAAGGGATTTAATTCTGGACACATAGGCGCTAAAATATATATTTTTTTTCTGTGAAATAATTATACTCTAAAGTTGATTTCCAGATTTTGAAATGGCTGGTGGGGGTCCTGTAAATTGGAACCTACTGTAAGTGATTCAAGACTGCACGCATATTGTAGGTGCAACAATATTTTGGGCTCTGTGAAATAATTCCACTAAAATGTTGACTTCTATATCTTAAATTGGCCAGGGGGACTGTTTGCAACAGTACATTCTACAAGTGATTAAATAGTGAATGCAATGGCACTGCAATCCTCTGGGGGCTTTTTACTGTGAAATAATTCCACTCAAATTTTAAAATTGTTAATTGTGGTCCTACCCAAAATAGAGCTTAGTACTAGTAATAAAATACAGCACACACAGGCACTAGAATACTTCAAAGGCTTTTTAGAGTGAAATAAATATACTATTATTATTGAAGTATATATATATATATATATATATATATATATATATATATATATATATATATATATATATATATTTTTTTTTTTTTTTATAAAAAGCAGACTGATTTCAGCCCTGTTAACAAAGCATCCAAATGAAATTGTTCAGAGGGTGACTCTGCTTTCATGGAAAAATATAGCAAATAAAAAAAAAAAAAAATTAAAATAGCATATACAATTGCTACACAAGCCATGCTTTAATTTAATGTTAATACAAATTAGTGTTCCCTTTCAATCTGCAGTGTTTCAATTTTCTAATATTCAACATCATTGGTGTATTCAGATTTTAGGCTTTCTCTTTAGGCATTTTTTTTTAGTTTTGGTATGATAGTTACATAGTTACATAGTAGGTGAGGTTGAAAAAACACACAAGTCCATGAAGTCCAACCTATGTGTGTGATCATATCTCAGTATTACATTGTATATTCATGTATGTTGCTGTCGTTCAGGTGCTTATCTAATGGTTTCTTGAAACTATCAATTCTCCCCACTGACACCACCACCTGTGGAAGGGAATTCCGCTCTCACAGTAAAGAACCCTCTTTAAACCTCTTTTCTTCTAATATTAATGAGTGGCCACAGGCCTTGTTAAACTCCCTTCTGCGAAACTGTTTTATCCCTATTGTTGGGTCACCAGTACGGTATTTGTACATTGAAATCATATCCCCTCTCAAGCGTCTCTTCTCCAGAGAGAATAAATTCAGTGCTCGCAACCTTTCCTCATAACTAATATCCTCCAGACCCTTTATAAGCTTTGTTGACCTTCTTTGTACTCACTCCATTTCCAGTACATCCTTCCTGAGGACTGGTGCCCAGAACTGGACAGCATACTCCAGGTGAGGCCGGACCAGAGTCTTGTAGAGTGGGAGAATTATCATTTTATCTCTGGAGTTGATCGCCTTTTTAATGCATGCCAATATTCTGTTTGCTTTGTTAGCAGCAGCTTGACATTGCACGCCATTGCTGAGCCTATCATCTACTAGGACCCCAGGTCCTTTTCCATCCTAGATTTCCCCAGAGGTTCTCCCCCCAGTATATATATTGCATTCATATTTTTGCCACCCAAATGCATTATTTTACATTTTTTTACATTGAACCTCATTTGCCATGTAGTTGCCCACCCCATTAATTTGTTCAGATCTTTTTGCAATGTTTCCACAGCCTGCAGAGAAGTTATTGCCCTGCTTAGCTTAGTATTTTCAGCAAATACAGAGATTAAACTGTTTACCCCATCCTCCAGGTTTTTTATGAAGAAATTAAATAGGATTGGTCCCAGCACAGTACCCTGGGGGACCCCACTACCCGCCCCTGACCATTCTGAGTACTCCCCATTTATCACCACCCTCTGAACTCGCCCTTGTAGCCAGTTTTCAATCCATGTACTCACCCTATGGTCCATGCCAACGGACCTTATTTTGTACCGTAAACGTTTATGGGGAACTGTGTCAAATGCTTTTGCAAAATCCACTTCTTCTGACCTTCCTTTATCTAGATGGCAACTCACCTCATCATAGAAGGTTAATAGATTGGTTTGGCAAGAATGATTCTTCCTGAATCCATGCTGATACTGCTAATGATACTGTTCTCATTAATAAAATCTGGTATATAGTCCCTTATCATCCCCTCCAAGAGTTTACATACTATTGATGTTATGCAAACTGGTCTGTAATTCCCAGGGATGTATTCTGGGCCCTTTTTAAATATTGGTGCAACATTGGCTTTTCTCCAATCAGCTGGTACCATTCCAGTCAGTAGACTGTCAGTAAAAATTAGCAACAATGGTCTGGTAATTACTTGACTGAATTCCCTAAGTGCCCTCAGGTGCAAGCCATCTGGTCCCAGTGATTTATAAATGTTAAGTTTCCCAAGTCTAATTTTAATTCTGTCCTCTGTTAACCATGGAGGTGCTTCCTGTGATGTGTCATGAGGATAAACACTGCAGTTTTGGTTACTGAAGCCCCCCCAATTCCCTTGTGAAGACTGAGAAGAATACATTAAATACCTCACCATCTCCCCATTCTTTTTAACCAGATGTCCTTCCTCATTCTTTATGGGGCCAATATGGTCTGTCCTCCCTTTTTTAGGCCCCTTTCACACCTGTACAGCGCCTGAAAAAATCTGGCCCCTTTCACTCCAGTGTGAAAGCTGGAGGGCTTTCACGCTGGAGCGGTGTGCTAGCAGGACGATGAAAAAAGTCCTGCTAGCCACATCTTTGGAGCGGTGAAGGAGCGGTGTATTCACCGCTCCTAAACCGCTTCTACCCATTGGAATCAATAGGACAGTGCGGTTATACTGCAGCGGCGCTTTGCGTGTGGTTTTAACCCTTTTTCGGCCACTAGCGGGGGCTAAAACCACCCAGCTAGCGGCCGCATACCACCGCTAAAACAATGGTAAATCGGTGCTAAAAATAGCGCAGATTTACCGCCGACGCTGCTCCCGCCCCAGTGTGAAAGTGGCCTTACTGTTTACTGTTTTATTGGGATTTTTTTTGCTCTCTTCCGCTATGTGTCTTTCATGTTCTATTTTAGCCATCCTTATTGCACCCTTACATTTCTTGATACTCTACAAGGGTTAAATACTTCTTAAAGTGGTTCTAATGCCTGGACAATTTTTACCTTATTGCATTCCCCTTTTCCCCCTTTATACTTATCTGAGACTTATCGCAATCCAGCTCTGCAGCAGCTCTTTTCACTCTCTCTGATCACAAAAGCAGCAGCCATTGGCTCCTGCTGCTGTCAATCAAATCCTGTGTACATAGAAAGGGGGTAGGGCTGGGCCGTACTGTGTGTGTCAAAAGATGCACACAGCCCTGCCCAGGATCAAGCCTGCAGGTGTGCCACTATAGGAAGCAGCTTCCTATGGTGAAATACAATGAAGAGGAGGAGACAAGAGCACTGGTGGGGGACCCCAGAAGATGAGGTTCCAGGCTGCTATGTAAAAAAAACGTTGCACAGAGCAAGCAAGTAGACTAAATTAAATAGGTCGACTTTAAATACACTAATTACATAACATGATACATGCAGTATAAAAAAGTATGTATTTAACAAATATGTATAAAAAACACATTGCACAATGAATAAGAATAACTTAAAGAATTACACCACATGGAAACCGATGGGGTATTATCCTTCTTCCGTGATATGTTTCAGAGCAAAAAACATCTCCTTCTTCAGAGGTGTTTGAGGGATTAGATCATATGCACAGAGCAGGTAAGTATAACGGTTAACGGATTTACAGTCCCAAGAAACCCGTGGACTTGTACGTGGCTGGGAGGAGGTAGCTGCGGATCATGTTATCCTTAGTGACCCAGAGGACTCCGGACCGAATGCCTCAGCTAACCTACGCTGCATGGCCTCCCTGATCCTGCAAAGCCTGCGGAAGGATCCTCGTATTCTTCGGATCAAGGAGAGGGACCATTACTGGCTGGCCACTCTCCTTGATCCACGGTACAAGGGTAAGGTTGCCGACCTTATCTTGCCATCGCAGAGGGAGCAGAGGATGAGACATCTCCGGGAGGCCTTGCAGAAAGGACTGTGCAACGTGTTCCCAGAGACTGGGAGGTTACAAACTCCTGGTCCTGGACAACGTGTTGCTGAGGCATCGGTCAGAAGGAGTGGTGGAGAAGGTGGCCGTCTGACTGATGCTTTCAGACAATTTTTTAGTCCGCAGCCCCAAGGTATGATCGGTTCCAGCAACCATCGCCAGCGTCTGATTTACATGGTGCAGGAATACCTAGGGGAAAGGTCAGACTTGGACACCTTTCCCACCGAAAATCCTCTGGCTTACTGGGTCTTGAGGATGGATCACTGGCCAGAGCTTGCACAGTATGCAATTGAACTACTTGCCTGTCCTGCATCCAGCGTTCTTTCCTGCAATAAAACTAGAGTATATGGGAGAGGTTGCAGTGTGGTGGCACCAGCACCAGTGCCTAAGGCCCAATTTTTCTGCCCCTGTTTAACAGGGGCGTTTAAGTACAATTTTTGATGCAATGCTTTGCAGCAGGGCTAATTCCTGCAATAAAACTAGAGTATGTGGTAGAGGTTGCAGTGTGGTGGCACCAGCACCAGTGCCTAAGGCCCAATTTTTCTGCCCCTGTTTAACAGGGCGTTTAATTACAATTTTTGATGCAAGGCTTTGCAGCAGGGCTAATTCCTGCAATAAAACTAGAGTATATGGGAGAGGTTGCAGTGTGGTGGCACCAGCACCAGTGCCTAAGGCCCAATTTTTCTGCCCCTGTTTAACAGGGGCGTTTAAGTACAATTTTTGATGCAATGCTTTGCAGCAGGGCTAATTCCTGCAATAAAACTAGAGTATATGGGAGAGGTTGCAGTGTCGTGGCACCAGCACCAGTGCCTAAGGCCCAATTTTTCTGCCCCTGTGTAACAGGGTGCGTTTAAGTACAATTTTTGATGCAATGCTTTGCAGCAGGGCTAATTCCTGCAATAAAACTAGAGTATATGGGAGAGGTTGCAGTGTGGTTGCACCAGCACCAGTGCCTAAGGCCCAATTTTTCTGCCCCTGTTTAACAGGGGCGTTTAAGTACAATTTTTGAGGCAATGCTTTGCAGCAGGGCTAATTCCTGCAATAAAACTAGAGTATATGGGAGAGGTTGCAGTGTCGTGGCACCAGCACCAGTGCCTAAGGCCCAATTTTTCTGCCCCTGTGTAACAGGGTGTGTTTAAGTACAATTTTTGATGCAATGCTTTGCAGCAGGGCTAATTCCTGCAATAAAACTAGAGTATATGGGAGAGGTTGCAGTGTCGTGGCACCAGCACCAGTGCCTAAGGCCCAATTTTTCTGCCCCTGTTTAACAGGGACATTTAAGTACAATTTTTGATGCAATGCTTTGCAGCAGGGCTAATTCCTGCAATAAAACTAGAGTATATGGGAGAGGTTGCAGTGTCGTGGCACCAGCACCGGTGCCTAAGGCCCAATTTTTGCGGGGCAGGACAGCCGCCGTCCTTGCCCCTAGGATCTCCCTGCCCTGGGGTCTACCCAAGGGAGGGTCAAATGTGTTCTCCAGGTGGGCCCAGAAAAACAATCAGGGACTCACTCCGGAGCACAGGGAGGCGAAGTGCAGCCGCTCCAGCCATTCCGCCTAAAACAGGAGGATATGGGAAGAGAGGGGCCTAAAGCATGTTAAGAGAAACACAAAAAAAAAGAG
Source organism: Lithobates pipiens (assembly GCF_037356315.1). Classification (NCBI taxonomy): domain Eukaryota; kingdom Metazoa; phylum Chordata; class Amphibia; order Anura; family Ranidae; genus Lithobates; species Lithobates pipiens. The sequence continues at coordinate 210,851,846 of NW_027507903.1, forward strand.
CAAAACAGATTCTGAGGATACTAAAATGGACCACAGTAAGAACTAGGGCTGAAAAATGAGCACGCCCTGTCAATAGAACCAAAAAGGAAAGTTTTTGAGTCCGCCTTAAGGTGGACGACCATCTTTAGAGCGTTTTGCTTGCTGCTTTTGCCATAGAGGTTGGATGGGGCTAGAAGGAGGGGGATGCTTGGCCGACATCGGATTCCTTGCATCAGGTGACGAGGCTGGAGAATGGGATATGAGGCCCAGTCGAAGTAAAAGGAATCTTATATCGTCTTTTAAATGATTCAGGGAGGCCTCTGAGCCTAAAATTGTATCTGCGAGATCTATTCTCGAGGTCATCCAATTTCGAGTACGCAATGTCCAGTTGTTCATGTAGATCCTGGATCCTATCAGTATTTTGATTAGCCACGGCTGCCATTTGGTCTGTTTTAAATTCAATTGCTTCAATTCTGGTTCCCAAATGGAGAAGATCAGCCTGAATGGTAGATGTAATTTGAGCAGCAGTTTGGGCCAATCCTCTGGCCAACATCTCAGAAAAGGTGTTCATCAGAGAAGATAGATCATTAGGAGAATGTGGGGCAGTATTAGGGCGAGTACTATGGTGTTCAGGGGTATTGATGATGTCCTCCATGGGGGAGATGGGGGGCCCATCCATCACTCTACTCAGTAGCGACTCTGTGGACGCAGGGGACAGAAATGGCTGAGCCAGATGATCACTTACAGTCTGAGGATGATGTCCCTCCGTGGATGGGTCCCAGCTTTGCATATCCGCGGTGGATTGGCCTGGATTCTGAGGTAGGCCTCGCGGGGAAATGGCGGCCGCCATCTTGGCACGATCTGAGGCCTGAGCTCCGGGGTCAAGTTGGCGGGATAAATCCCGTCTGGCGGAGCCACCGGGCATACGGACGGGATCCCCGGAGCTTCGTGCGGGCGGTGGAGCGATTCGGCTGGCCTTCTTCCGCTGATGTTCGCTCTGGCGGTGGATAAGGCTGGAGCGGAGCGGAGCTCTCAGGGGAAGCGTCCGTCCATCGAGTTGCCGCGCATGCGCCTCTAATGACACTTATTTCACTTTTTTTTCACTTTAATCGTCATTAAAATCAGTGCTCCCGCCAAAACGGCCATTTTTAAAAACATTTTAGGCATTGACCCATGTCCTCTGGGGCAGGAGCCAGGTCCCCAAACCCTTTTTAGGACAGTATCTTGCATGTTTGGCTCATCCCTAATCTCTAATGTTAATTTCTTGATTTGGAAAGGGCCGGTGTTCAAAGTGTAATGTGGTACGCAAGATTCAATACTGATCACATCGGCACGCACAACAATATTTGGGGGACTTTTTTCTGTCAAATAATTAATTAATTATTTGTGTCGATATCTAAATTTTAAATTGGCTAGTGGGTATTTTATTCACAATAGGGCCTTGTACAAGTGAATACATGGAGGAATCACAATATTTTTGGGTGTTTTAAAGTGAAATAATTACACTATAATGCATTTTTTGTTTTTCAGTTAAAGCCTGCCTGGTTTGGATCCTGTTGACAAAGCAACATACATATTGCCAGCACACTAGGGAACTTCAAATATTGTACAAACGGATTCCTTGTGTACTGTTAATAGGTATGTTTAGCCGTGGTGTTGCCTGTTTCCACCTGGCGGCTGCTGCAACACCCAACTTTTTAGCCTACTACAGGAATGTGTGCAATGGGAATACTGTTTGTTTACTGACAAAGCAGTCTAGTTAACATGTTTAAAACATAATACATTTTTTTTTCAGTAAATTTAATAAAGATTTTTTTTTATATATATATTATAACCTGGCTGGTTTGGCTCCTGTTGGCAAAGCAGATCTAGTTAATGTGTTTAAAAATCTGTGTGCATAAACATTACAATATTTTTTTTTTCTTCTGTCAAATGAATACACTATTAATATCTTAATACCTTTTAATAAAATGCTGCATAGTGTGGGTTCTGTTCAAAATGTCACCTAGTAAAAGTATTTTTTTTTTTGAACACATGTAAACAAAAATCAGCATATACTTACTTAAAACTCCCAAAACCTTACAGGCATACCCCACTTTTATGTACACAATGGGATTTATTTACTAAACCTGGAAAGTGCAAAATCAGGCTCACTTCTGCATAGAAACCAATGAGCTTCTAACCCCAGCTTGTTCAATTATGCTTTGGTAATAAAAACCTGGAAGCTCATTGGTTTCTATGCAGAAGTGAGCCTGATTTTGCACTTTCCATCTTTAGTAAATAAACCCCATTATGTACTTAAAAGTGGGGCATGCCTGTATATATTTTCTGAAAGCAGAGGCTCTATAGAATAAAAAGAAAAAGTAGTTGCTATTTTTTATATTGTAACTGTTTATCAAACACATATTTTTAGGAGCATTTTAAAGTACAAAAACACAATATAATACCACATTTTTCGTAAAATATAAAGGTAGGAGTTTGTATCGAGTAAATAGATAACAAATATGCCAAGTCTTAGGCCGCGTACACACGCGGGGACTGTTCGCCCAACTTTGTCCGTCAAACAGTTTCGGCAAACAGTCCGCTCAAAATTAGCATGGACGGACATGGCCACACACGACGGACGAACAGTTTGCTGAAACCGTGCGCGATGACGTGAACGGCACGTACGACGGGACGAAAAATACGACGTCCTATACACTGCATTATAACTTTCAGTGTGTAAATCCTTTCTGAGCATGCGCGGAACTTAGTTTGACGAACAAGCCTACACACGAGGGGACTGTTCGCTGAAACAAGGTTTCAGCGGACAGTTTTTCGGAATTTCCGAAAAACCTTGTTCAGCGGACTGTTCGCTGAAACTGTCCGCTGAAAGCCCACACACGAGCGGACTGTTTGCCGAAACACTGTTCAGCGGACAAAGTTGGGCGAACAGTCCCCGCGTGTGTACGCGGCCTTAGAATTGCGTGATATCGCAAAAACAGTGGTACCCAATAATCTCCATAGGCGAAACTTTAAAAACATTCCCTACTCATCAGTTTGGAGTTAATCACGAGTTATGGCACTAGGATTATTGCTCTCACTCCAACATTTGACGTGATACCTCATATGTGTGTGCAATTACAGTTTACATACACGCGTGCACCCTCTGCATACATTTGCATTTGGTTGTGTGCAGGGCAATGGGAATTATGATTATGTTTTTCGTTTTTTAAATAAATTTCATTAACCATTTCAGCCCCAGAAGATTTTTCTGCTTAATGACCGGCCTATTTTTGCGTTGCGGCACTGCATCGCTTTAACTGACAATTGTGTGGTCGTGAGATGCTGTACCCAAACAAAATTAACTTCCTCTTTTTCCACACATAGATCTTTCTTTTTATGGTATTTGATCACCTCTGCTCTTTTTATTTTTTGAGCTATAAACAAAAAAAGAGTGACAATTTTGAATAAAACCAATACTTTTTACTTTTTGCTATAATAAATATCCCCAAAAATGTTTTTAAGGAACATTTCTTCATCAGTTTAGGCCAATATGTATTCTTCTACATATTTCTGGTAAACAAAATCTCAATAAGATTATATTGATTGGTTTGTTCAAAAATAATATAGTGCATGTCTGGTTTGACACCTAGAGGAGTCGATGTACCCATAAGGCGATTTGTGGGAATGTGCCACTTTGCTGATGTATAGCGATGTGAGCCACGGCAAGTTGTTAAACTTTTATTTTTTAAACTTTCGTTGTATTTATTTATTTTTATTTTTTTCAAATATTGCTATCACAAGGGGTTTACAAACCTCCATGTAATCAATGGCAGGATCTCTTAATAGAGACATTGCCTTCCAAAGCACAATGGTGATTGGTTACATGCTACCTTGGCTGTATTATCCAGGGGAAGATGGCTCTGAATCTAGCTGTGACAAATTCATCATTTAGTTCCAGTTTCATTTAATGTAGAGGAGAAGACGGGGGTGTGGTTCCCGGGCATCTTGTACAAGTGGGAGAGCTTGAGAGTCATACAAGGAGGACGACGTCTGCCTTACTTCAAAAGTGATCTGGAGGCTACACAGCTTCCAAATCACTTTCACTTTACAGATGGGAGCTGGCTGAGAAAAACAAGCACAATCTGATGGCTGCTACTGTAGCCATCAGCTTGTGCATAACCATTCACTTTGGACATACTACATTCTGTCAAAGAGCTGAAGTAATTAAATATTGTGCATGGAGTTGGGACAATATTTTTGCCCCTTTAATGTGAAAAGAAACAAATTCGATTTTTTTACTAAAAGGGCAGGTTCACATCTGAATCACACAGAAAAGTGGCCTGCATTCCTGTGTGATTTCTGCAGAAAAAGTGCAGGCACTACTTTTCAAAATCTACCACACCAAATCCGATGGGACTCTGATACCATGCAATCTGGTGCCCACAGGGGCACTGTGTTTGTGATCTGCATTTTGGGGTTCTGTCAACATTACATTGGCAACTGCAGCAGATCACAAAGACAGTACTTTTTGAGTGTGGTGCAGGAAACAGGCACGGAATATGCCTTTCCCACGCTACATTCTGATGTGAGCCTGCCTTTTGTCTCCCTTTTGGGGAGAAAAAAGCTTATATACTGTAGAGAAAGTCTGCACAATATTTTTTTTTCTTTTTCTCTTAACAATTCTAATTTAGATTTTATGTATAATTTGTAATATGTTATTATCTATATAATTGCATTTATTTTTTACATTTCAATTATATGGTTTACCTTTGTGTTAATTAGACTATATCAGACAGTTTGGTTGAGAACTGCCTTTATTGTCCCAGCAACCCCTTTTTTCCTTTGAACCACCTATAAAAATGTAAAAACAATCTGCACCCAAAAACGCCATGTAGCTTTACCCCAGGTTATTAAAATGTAGCTTTGCAGTTATAGATTCACCATGCTGCATGTAAAGCACTCTCTGTTATGACATGCACAATAGGGGTACATGCACAATATTGTACCTAAAGCATATGTAAGGCCACTTCCAACCACTGGTTTAGCTTGGCCACCCAAAAATGTATCAATGTGATAATTAAAACAAAGTGTACTCCAAAAAAAAATACCCTCCCTCAGGTTATCAAAATGCAGCTTCTCAATTACAAATTCAGCTTGCTGCATACTATACCCTCTGTGTTATGATATGCCAGCAGGGCAGCTAATACATCAAACACATGTAGGGCCAACTACAGTCAGTGATCCAGCCTGAATGCCCAATGGTCACAAGACTGTCTCTGACGTGGCACATACAACAGGGTAGGCTGAAGGTCACACCTAAAAGTTAATGAATGTGATCACTTATAACATTTTATTTACAATCTTGCTGTCCCTATCTGCTGTCTTTGCTTTTCCAGGGCAAGGACAGAATTATGGCAAAAAAAAAAAATCATAACATAAAAGAATAGTGTTGGGAGGGAAAATAGATTGGTTTGCACAATTATTTGGTTCTCTGCAATTTCAAATGTTTTTGCCTTGTCTAGCTTTGCTTTGAACCAATCCTTGAGCAAGAAGTCTGGATATGGTTTTGTCTGAGCTACAGAAATGCTCTTTTTTAACATTAAAGACATTTGTATCTCTACTTTCGCCTGCAAGATGAGACACCTTGAAGTCATACCTTTTGCAAGAAAAGTTTTCTGAGCTAGTAGCATTATATCTATATTTTTGTAGGTAAAAGGTGGTATTTAGGCCTAGGGTCTTCTTTTTGCTAAGGTAGCTCCCAGGCAGCATTGCCATCCTTAATGATAACCAGCCTATGCCCATTCGTTTCCCCTTGCAGCTATCCCTCCAGCATGGTCAAATAACGCCCTTAGGCTAAATACATGTAATGTATTATATATGTTGCCGCACTAACATAGTGAAAATAAATGGCTAAAAAAAACAAAAGCCCATATCAAAATGGAATCTAGAAAAGTTAAATAGAGTGTATTAAATAGTCCAAATCCAATGTATGACTTGAGAAAAACATCACTGATGTTGTGCAGAGATCGTGCTACTCCATTATTGTAGTCACCACTTGAGCCATCACCATTGTAATAAATTCACTCTTACCAGACTGAAATGACCCCCCTACATAGTCTGTGTTCGCCTGTTATATATACTTTTTTCTTTTGCAAATGTATTTTTATTAATATTTAGCATAGTACATAAGACGCAAAAAGAAAGTAAATAAAACTACGCCATGCAGGGCGGTATTCTTAGAAAAACAAGTAAAAATTACATCTGACCCGACTGCCGCCTTCCTGTTCAGGGGGGGGGGGTGTCTGGCATTAGTTGGCTGCTTCTGCAGGAGTACCAGATGGTTTATGTTGCTATTCCCTCCCACTGTGACTCATCATTCTGGTTGCCTCTTTGTATGGTTAAGTGCTGAATAAGAAGCCTCCAATGTGGATGATGGTCAGCATGACCAAAGTAATGCATAGCAGGGAAATGGCAGGCAACTATTGTTGACTGCATTTTTGCAAAGAAAACACTCAGTGGCTCTGCTATAAGCACTCAAAATGATTGCAAACTCTTCTTGCCTGCAGCAGGACATCTTGTAATCCAGAGTACCTTACCAAAAACCCCTGCACTACCATACTGTCTGTAGCCATTGAACAAGGGGAGAGGTGACTGCAAAGTTGCTGCCAGTATGGTGCAGGACATAGGATGTCCTCTTCAGCTCCGACATTATTCCCTATACAGTCACCATCACATTTGTTCAGTGTACAATTAAGAAGATGTAATGTTCCTGCCCATGCTTGCTGGGCCCCACGTCTGTGGTCACATGGACCAGAAATACAGAGACAGTAGCATTTGTGCATGCTGGTGGAGGGAGAGCATGGCTCCCTAGGCAAAAAATGGTAGATGGATACCTGCCACTATGACGTGGTGCAGCACAGGATATCAGCTGACTCTAGTCACAGGAGAACAAAAATAAGTATATTCCTGTGACTCACAAGAGAAGCATGGCCAATTATGATTCGCTGGACTAGATTATAATATTAATGATATATTGAACAAGTGCTAAAATGTGGTAAATAAGCTATTAATGTCATTCATAGTTTTTCAGACTGCTTGCACTGGGCATATTTCTGGTTTGCATATTAACTTTTTGTAATTGAAGGTCAAGATAACAAGTTAGGTTGCTATGCTGAGGGTACTAAAAAGCACATGATGATATAGTGTAATGTTCTGCAACATATGTACATTTCAGTTGCATTGCCTTAGAGCAGGGATATGCAATTAGCGGACCTCCTGTTGCAAAACTACAAGTCCCATCATGCCTCTGCCTCTGGGTGTCATGCTTGTGGCTGTCAGAGTCTTGCTATGCCTCATGGGACGTGTAGTTCTGCAACAGCTTGAGGTCCACCAATTGCATACCCTACCTTAGAGTGTTGAGCCACCATTCAAAATTAATACATACTGTGTGTTAATGTGCAAAAGCAACAAAGAAAAAAAAAAAGTACAATGTGACGACACTAAGTTGCTTATCCATAATAAGACCAACGTGCAGTTAACAGACACCAAGGAATGCCCTCCATCATGTATCTTTATTCTCAGAAACAAGGTTAAAAAATGGTCTGACAATAGACAGAATTGGAGTTTTATATATAGAATAACTGCTAAAATTTTAAATCAAATGGACCATAAATAATAAGAGAAAACATCGCTAGATAATAGGGCCTCTTGCACAAGCATGTCAAAATTGACTATTGTTCATATGCAAATTTTGCTGACAGAGACTGGTAGAACGATTCTGTATAAAAAAAAAATCAAGTTATGTTCAGACTTTGCATACACAAGCGTACACTTTGCACACAGTACATGTATGCAAATCAAAAAATATTATTTATCCTTGTTCTGTCTCTAGGGCAGATAGCTTAACCTTCTTGTCCCATAAACTTCAGATACCATATTTCTTTGATCTCAGTTTTATTAGAACAAGCCAGGTGAAACTACAAACTAACAGAAATAGAGCACAATCAGTACAATATTGCATACAATACAGCATACATTTGCAGAAACAACGATATACAAGATGTAATAGTAAAAACATACTTTTTAAGTTCTCTAAGGGGAGATGGTGATAGATTGAGAAATACATGTGTTGCTTCCTGGGTATCTTCTCAAAGAATGGTGGCTGCTTCACTTCCTGTGATGACTAAACCCAGAATTCCCTGCTTACTAACAACTTCCTTAATTACACATACAGTAAATCAAATAAAACAGAACAACTGCAGCAATACCAAAAAGGAACACTAGATGGAGCCTACACACCGCTTATGTAAATTACACACTTTACATGTAAATTTGACAACACAGGTACAAATAACCAGCATAAACATCTGGTGGACAGAACAATCCTCTTCTATATGCCAGTGTAGGCAAGAGGTCTAAATTGGGATATAAATAAATTGCACATGATGTTTCAGAAGTTTTCTGTATAACAAATGCATAATCGCATTATTATTCAGTGGACACTATCAATAAAATAAAAACAAATGCTTTGTAAAGACAGGTAAAGTGTAAACGAAACATAATACAAACAGAATTTTGATTTTAGTCCTTGCAAAGACAAAAAAGAGACAATTAAAAGTCAATAAAAGCAAATATATTTCTCAATAGGAGTGGGCACAGTAAGGGTATGAGAGAGAGGGGAGGCAAAATTGGAAGGTGGAGTCTCAGGCAGCACCGCAATATTGGGATTGAGTGAGCTGAGCGGGAGTAGAGATTTCTGGCATCCAGCCCAGCTCTTCACCTGCCAGCACACTGTGGCTGCTCATCCATCCTTTGTGTTGAGTGGGCTCTTTCTCATGGACTATTTGCTTTTACATTTTATTTTGTGAGTATACAATATGTTGCGTTTAATAAAGCTCTTTGATCTTTTTACTACACTAGATGTCTGCACTGTTTTCTCCCCTCTCTTGCTTTTGTCTTCACAGGTGGAGTTCCCACAACCTGATTACAAGAGTTCTCCTCCTAGTGTGTAGTAGTTGTGTGTCTAGGTGTTGGGCTACATGCTCAGTAGTTCCCATTATTTATTGATTGCTGTATTTATAATTATATTTATAATTTGAGGCCATATTCATGTCACACATAACTTTTTAGTTTGTTATGGTCAACCCAGGCAGAGTTTAGCGCTGTGAACTGAACACCCTCCTGGTATAAGGCTTTTTGTGTTTTTTGCCAGTACCAGGAAGTACCAATACCTGGTTGGTTTTATTATACTCTTTGTGCCTGCAGGGTTCCTATGCTCGCTGAATTTTCTCAGATACATGTGGTGGGATTTTCATGTGGCTATAGCCTAGGTCACATCTGTGCTATATTTGTTTCAGGAGGACCGGTTAGGGATGGTTGAATCGATTCCGACAGTGGCCAGAGGGATCTGACTCTTTAGAGTACTGAAATAACCTAGAATCAAATAACTATTTAGAATTATTCTTATGGCTCCATCCAATGGTACTAACTAAACAATAGATTTCTTGATGTTTTTATTTTTGCTGTTTTATTAAACTCCAAAATATTATTTGAACCTCTAAGCTTGGGAATCTCAGAGTACTTTTTTGCACTTCTCCATGATATACTAATAATTCACCAGTTTCATGAAGTGGCTGACATCAGATCTAGTTAAATACAAACACAATCCCCCCTCCTCCACCACCACCACAAAAAAAATGTTCAATTAAATTTCTTAACACCTGCATTTTCTTTGATTTGTTCTTTTGTCATTTTATTTTGTCATATTATTATTGGTCAACTACCATTCTGTAAACAAACCTAAATAGTGGTGTGTGCCTAATTTCTCATTTATATGCCAGCATTAATATATAACAAAATTACTAGTGAAAAATGGAAAGAAATTGAAGAAATCTGTATGGAGCTGCCCTTAGAATATTAGTTTCTGCATATCAAATTTAACACAGAGGATTATGTTTCAAAGTTTTTGGCCTTTAAATTAATTCTATTTCTTAAATAGTTGAAGTTCTATTGTTGCAGGTTTGCAAAGAGCATGTGAGGGTTAAGTACAGGAACCATTCAAATGGTCACAGCGAACTGCAGGGGGACAAGAGGAGCAGCAGCTTTAAAGTAATTGACTAATGCAGTAAGGATATTAAAGTCATTTAGTGCCAAAAGGGAACACACTGATCCCTGACCCTGAGCCACTTTGGAGTAATCTAGTATTCAATCCAGCGTGTAATGACTGCCAGACCTGTCAATCCAACAAGCTCTCCAGTCAAATGCCTTTGGCTACTATTGGCTTGTGGAAAAAAAGGACAAAAAATGTGAGGAAATGCTGTTCATTTCGGGTTCGATGAGATAATGTCATTGCTCTAATGCACTCTGTAATGTCCATGCATAGCTTAATCTATTTAGACCTATGTCACAAGTGCCCTATTCCCGAGAGGTCTTCACTTGTTTTTCTTTTACTACAGCAGCTTAACTAAGTTTCAAAAGCAAAAATGAACACATTCAATATAGTAAACTATTTCTATGAATTTTAACAAGGAGAGAAAAGGTCACTGCTTGCCATTCAGCTTTACAGATTGAAAAAAGAAGTGTTTGCAACATAGTACTTATATTGTTTTTCAAATTTTTTAACTAAAAGTTTAGGAAATAGATTACAATTATTTTAATGTATAAATAGGATTTACTGGTTCTCTAGTTAATTGGTCAAATATACCATGCAGGTTATTTAAAGTGTAAATATATCTTCACATTCACCTCTTCTGTATAAGAGTAATAAAGAGACATCCTAAAATATGATTAACCACTTCAATACTAGGTACTTTTAACCCCTTCCTGCCCAGGCCGTTTTTCAGCTTTCAGCGCTGTCGGCTTTGAATGACAATTGCACGGTCATGCTGCACTGCACTCATCTGGCATTTTTACCATTTTGTTCACACAACTAGAACTATCTTTTCATGGTATTTAATCTTCTTTTTTTCTTCTGCTAAATAAATGAAAAAAAAATAAAAAAAACAAAATGGGAAAAAACAGTTTTTCTTAATTTCTGTTATAAAATTTAGCAAAAAAATAATAATCTTTCTTCATAAATTTTAGGCCAAAATGTATTCTGCTACATTGTACAGTACAGTGTATATTATTTAGTCTGTAAGAAAGTTATAAAGTCCACACACTATGGTATATATCCAAAAATTGATCAATCGTTATGTACTGACAGCCTCATTTCTTGAGGCCCAAAAATTGTCAGTACAGTACAAATATCACCCAAATTACCCTTCTGTGGAAACTAGGCAGTCCAAGGTGTTTAGTAAAATGCATGGCAAGTTTTTTGAAGCCATCATTTTTTGTCAAAATTTTTTGGAACATAAAGACATAAACAAAAAAAAATAAAAATATTTTTTTACATACTGTCTCTAGCACATTACAGCGTCATCATATCATCAACTGGTGTGATGGTGATCAGGGACACTGACTGGTGACAGTACAAAATAATCAATACATACAATTATTAATAAAAAAAAAATATATATATATATATATATATATATATATATATATATATATATATATATATATATATATATATATATATATATATATATATATATATATATATATATATGAACTTTTATGTGTTATGAGGACCAAGAGTAGTTTTAAATAACTTTTTTTCCTTTAGAAATGTCATTTTGCTGTCAGACTGTTCTAAACACGGGAAACATGCGCCAATTCGCAGGCATACTATAGACACCCCCCAGGTATGAAATTTAAAGGAATATTATACTTTTATTGTTTCACTTTAAGCATTATTAAAATTACTGCTCCCGAATAAACGGACGTTTTTGTTGCATTGATAGATGTACCCCAGGGCAGGACCCAGGTCCCCAAACACTTTTTAAGACAATACCATGCCTATAAGCCTTGAAAAATTAGCACTTTTGATTTTTCATGTTTGTGTCCCATAGACTTTAACGGTGTTTGCGTGTTTAAATGAACGGGGGGAGGTGTTCGGTCCATCCCTACAGAACACCTTGTTCCACATGTTTGCTGTGTCCCTCACATGGCTTCTCGCAAACTGAAATAGGGACTTATTTTGGCTTTCTTTCAACAATGGCTTTCTTCTTGCCACTGTTCCATAAAGGCCAGATTTGTGGCATGCATGACTAAACACACGATTGGACATTCCGACAAAAAAATCCATGGGATTTTTTCTGACGGATGTTGACGCAAACTTGTCCTGCATACACACGGTCACACAATGCTGTCGGAAATTCCAAACGTCAAGAACACGGTAACGTATGATGAGCTGAGAAAATTGAAGTTCTGCTTGATTTCGAGCATGCGTAGGAATTGTGTACATATGAACAGAATTTCCGACAATGGATTTTTTTGTCTGAAAATTTGAGATCCAGATCTCAAATTTTGTATGTCAGAAATTCCGATGGAAAATGTCCGCTGGAGCCTACACACGGTCAGAATGTTCGAAAAAAAGCTCTCATCAAACATTTTCTGTTGGAAAATCTGACCGTGTGTACGCGGCATAAAATAGTTGTCCTGTGGACAGATTCTCCCATCTGAGCTGTGGATCTCTGCAGCTCCTACAGAATTACCATAGACCTCTTGGCTGCTTCCCTGATTAATGCTCTCCTTGCCTGGCCTGTCAGTTTAGGTGGATGGCCATGTCTTGGTAGGTTTGCATTTGTGCCATACTCTTTCCATTTTCGGATGATGGATTGAACAGTGCTTCGTGAGATGTTCATAGCTTGGGAAATTTTGTTTTATAACTTAACCCTGCTTTAAAATTCTCCACAACTTTATCCCCAACCTGTCTGGTGTGTTCCTTGGCCTTCATGATGCTGTTTGATCACTAAGGTTCTCTAACAAAGCTTTGAGGACTTCACAGGACAGTTGTATTTATACTGAAATTAAATCACACACAGGTGGATTCTATTTACAAATTAGGTGACTTCTGAAGGAACTTGGTTTCATTAGATTTGCACACCATACTTTTCAAATATTTATTTGTAAAACATTGGGAAAACCCTTTATCATATTCCTCCCACTTCACAATTATGTACCACTTTGTGTTGGTCTATCACATAAAATTTTTGGCTGTAACATGACGAAATTTTGAAAATTTCAAGGGGTATGAATACTTTTTCAAGGCACTGTAAAAATGCACTTCCTATGTCAGCAGAAAGAGTCTCTCAGATCCTGGAATTATTTAAAGCCAAACGCTGGGCACAGTTTTTTTTTTCCCATGTTTATTGTTTTATAACTTAAATTTAACAGTATTGAATATCTTATGTATATTGAACTTCGGCTTGTCAAGTGTTTGGACAAACGGACAAACTTTTGCCTGTCTGGTCCCCTGATCGGGCCAGAGCTCTGCGTTATTTATAAAAGCAGTATTCTGCCACTTCTATATATGACAGCTTTCCACGGTCACCTGTTTATAAGGAAACAGGGGGTGTTTTGCATACATCAAATTCCTGGGAACTGCTGATGTCAAAGCATATTGCCTTACATGGCTGGGATTCCCCAGGCCCATTTTAGCAAAAGGGCAGGCAGAGCAGTGGCATCACTGGCCATATTTGAGCAATAATACCACCACTATCACTGCTCCTTCTGTTATATAGCTGATAACAGTTCAGGAACCTGCCATCTGTTGGTATCATTGGGATCAGTGGTGTGTGCTGGGTCATCTGTTTTTTTTCTCTCTTTTGGTGAGTTGGGAGGCAACAGGCACCATGATTGACAAATGGGACATTTTCGACACATCCCTAGCACCAATCTACCATATTTATCGGCATATAACATGCATTTTTCCCCCTAAAATCAGGGGGAAATCAGGGGTGCGTGTTATACGCCGATCCCCCGCCCTTCCTAACCGCTCTCAGAGGCTTTTAGGTATTTTCGGCCATTCTTGGCTATTTTCGGCCATTCTCGGCTATTTTGGGCCACATTCGGCCGTTCTCTGTGTCTTTCGGCTTCCGAGTGTGGCTGAAAATAGCCGAGAAGGGCCAAAAATAGCCGAGAACGGCCGAGTGCGGCCGAAAATACCCGAAAGCCGCCAAAAATGGCCGAGGTATGTCGGTGGCGCCATTTTTAAAATGGCAAGGAGACAAGCCTGCAAGGCTGCAATGGAAGGCTGCAATGCAAGACTGCAATGGAAGGCTGCAATGCAAGACTGCAATGCAAAGCTGCAATGCAAAGCTGCAATGGAAGGCTGCAAATGACTGACAAGGCTGCAAATGACTGACAAGGCTGCAATGCAAGGCTGCAAATGAAACTGACAAGGCTGCATTGATGGGCATTTAAATGTAAGTTTTTTTCCTTAAACTTCCCTCCTAAAAGTGTTTTTCTTTTAAATTCCCTCCTAAATTTGGGGTGAGAATATTTGAGCACATACAAATATTTTAAATAACATGCTTGGGGAGTGCCTTAAAGCTGTAGTAACCACTTGCTTACTGGGCACATATACGCCCTTCCTGCCCGGCCAATTTTCTGCTTTCAGCGCTGTCACTATTTTCATGACAATTGTGCAATCATGCAACACTGTACCCATACAACATTTTTATCATTGTTTTCACACAAATAGAGCTTTCTTTTGGTGCTATTTAATTACCACTGGGGTTATTATTTTTTGCTAAACAATCAAAAAAAGACCACAATTTAAAAAAAGTCAAAAACTGTTTCATAATTTTGCAAACAGGTAATTTTTCTCCTTCATTGAGGTGCGCTGATGAGGCTACAATGATGGGAACTGATAAAGCGGCACTGATAGGTGGCACTGATGGGCACTGATGAGGCGGCACTGGGGGCACTGATCAGGAGGCACTGATGAGGCTGCCCTGATGGGCACTGACAGGTGGCACTGATAGGCCGCACTAATGAGCACTAATAGGTGGCACTGAAGGGCACTGAGAGGTGGTACTGATAGGCGGCACTGAGAGACAGCACTAAAAAGCATTGCGAGGTGGTACTGATAGGGTCACTGGTGGGCACTGATAGGTGGCTCTGGTAGGTGAAACTGATAGGCAGTACTGACCGGTGGCACTGATCATCACTGACTGACAGCACTGATGGTCACTGATCGGTGGCACTGGTGGGTACTGTGTAGCAGTACTGATGGGCACTGATAGGTGGCACTGATGGGCACTGGTAAGTGGCACTGGTGGGCACTGCTTAGCAGCAGTGACTGTTATGGTGTGGTACCGATGTCCTGTTTATGCAAGCCAGTAATCGGCTTATTTTTTTCTTACAGCTTGAGGAAAATAAACAAAAAGCCAATTACCGGCTTGTTTACATCATGTGATTAGCTGTCATTAGTTGACAGCTGATCACGTGGTAAAGGGACAGGATCCCATGGCCTTGGTGATTACAGAGCACGCTTTCCCCGCCCTGCAGGGGAGGATGTACATGGATGCCCTCCCAGCAATTTAAGCCTGGGCTGTAGCCATCTTTCCGCTATAGAATGGGCGTGAAGAGGCTAAACCCTAAACCAAAATGTATTAGTAGTAGTATTATATTGCAGCTTACCAATCATTACAGTGCCTTGAAAAAGTATTCCCACCCCTTGAAATTTTCCACATTTTGTTGGGATTTTATATGATAGACCAACACAAAGTGGCACATAATTGTGGAGTGGAAGGAAAATGATTTCCAATTTTTTTTCAAATAAATATCTGAAAAGTGTGGCATACATTTGTATTCAGCCCTGATACTCTGATACCCCTAACTGAAATATAATGGAACCAATTGCCTTCAGAAATCACCTAATTAGTAAATAGTATCCACCTGTGTGTAATTTAATCTCAGTAGCAATACAGCTGTGCTGTGAAGCCCTCAGAGGTTTGTTAGAAAACCTTAGTAAACAAACAGCATCATGCGGGTCAAGGAACACACAGACAGGGCAAGGATAAAGTTGTGGAGAAGTTTAACCGCTTGCCGCCCACCCACCATCATATGACGGCGAAGTGGGCAGCTCTTGTTCTGGGCCGCCGCCATATGACGGCGGCCCAGAACAGCCGCTCCCGCGCACCCACGGAGGCACGCAGCGTGGCGATCGTGGCCGCGCCGTGTTGCTAGGACTTGCGCGACTCCCGATCTGTGGAAAGAGCCGAGTCCTCGGCTCTTTAAACATGTGATCGCTTGTGTCCAATCACAGCTGGTCACATGTAAACAAGGAAGTGCCGGTAATTGGTGCTCCTCGCCTCATACGGACAGAGTGTGTGGCAAGGAGAGCCGATCAGCGGCATCTCCTCACAGGGAAAAATTTAGGAATGTAATCAGGGCACTGATCATCAGTGCCCTGATTACAATAGTAAAAAAAGTGTAAAAAACAGTGCCCACCAATGCCAATGATCAGTGCCCACCAGTGGCAGCAATCAGTGCCCACCACTGCCCAAAAGTGCCACTTATCAGTGCCCATTAGCGATGCCAGTCAATGCTGGCAATCAATGACACCTATCAGTGCTGCCCATCAATGCCCATTACCATAGTCAATCAATGCCCAATCAGTGTCACCCATCAGTGCCACCCATCAATGCCCATCAGTGTCCATCAGTGCCGCCTATTAGTGTCCCCTAATGCCGCCTAACAGTGCCCACCAGTGCTACCTAACAGTACCCACCAGTGCCGCCTATCAGTGACCATCAGTGCCACCTATCAGTGCTCATCAATGCCACATATCTGTGCCACCTGTCAGTGCCCATAAGTGCGGCATATTAGTGCCTCCTCATCAGTGCCACCTAATCAATGCACATCTGTGAAGGCAAAAAATTGCTTAGTTACAAAATTTACTGACAGAAAAAAAAAATTGGTCTTTTTTTTTTGTAAAAAATAAAAAACCCAGCAGTGATTAAATACCACCAAAAGAAAGCTCTATTTGTGTGAAAAAAATTATAAAAAATGTGTTTGGGTACAGTATAGCATGACCGCGCAATTGTTATTCAAAGTGTGACAACGCTGAGAGCTGAAAAATGGCATGGGCAGGAAGGGGGTGAAAGTGCCTGCTGGGCAAGTGGTTAAAGCAGGATTAGCTGTTGATCATAGGATCACCAGATAAGAGGACAGAAACCTAAAAAAGAAAGCTAAAGCAGCCATCACATCTAAAAACTGGTAAGCTGCAAATAATAAATGCTTGTTTTGGGTTTAATACTGCTTTAAACTGTACCTAGCACCCACTAGCACTGCATATTGCAATGCATGAGGGAAAACACTTTCTTTGGACAGGACACCAACCACTGACCTCAAATCAAACACAAAATAAAATCAAAGCCCAAAAGCACAAAAACATAGCAAACAGGCTTAAAGTACAGTTTCATAACGGCCCCTAATCTCTTCCTATGCAATTTGTAAGCATTCCTTATGCTTTCCTTAAATAGTGTCCAATTCTCTCACACAATGGCTTCTCTACTCCTTCCCTTTCTTTTTATAATGAGGGGGAAGACTTATCCAAAAGTTCCCTTACTGGCCTGCTGGCCAATATTTCAAAGACCATGTAGTGCATTACGGATCACCTAAATAACAGTGTTGGCCTCTCTCCCAAGGTTGTGCTTTGTGAATTGCAAAACAGAGCGAAGTGGAACAGTTGTCTCTAAAAGAAAGTCTTCTGATGTGGCTCAGAGCCAGAATTACAGTAACGGCTCAGTGTGGATATAACAGGAGGAGAAGTGCTGCCACTAGAGGTCCGGCGGCCAGCAGTGCAGGTTGTGTTTTGTAAATGGCAAAACAGAGTGAAGTGGAACAGTTGTCTCTGAACCCCCGTAAACACGATCGGAAATTCGGCCAGCAAAAGACCGATGAGAGCTTTTGGTCGGAAAATGCGATCTTGTGTATGCTCCATCAGATTGAGAGCATGTTCTCAATTTTTCAGTTGGAAAAAGTTCTGATCGGAAATTCCGATCGTCTGCACAAATTTCAGATGCGCAAAATTCCTACACATGCTCGGAAACAATTTTACGCATGCTCAAAAGCATTGAACTTCATTTTCTCGGCTCGTCGTAGTGTTGTACGTCACCGCGTTCTTGACGGTCGAAAGTTCAGAGAAGTTTTGTGTGACATGGGGCTTTAGGCTTTTTTGTTATCTGTGTCCCACTGGGGAGATTTCACTTCATATCCTGTTCCATAGCCAAAATAGGATATTGAGGGAATCTCTGGTTGTCACAAAACAACCTCACTAACAAATTTAATTGTAAATATCATTTTTCTTTTTTCATCACATGCTTATTGTAGTCCAAGTGCCATCATGAGTGTTTCTTTATGCAATGCAGGCGGGGTCATGGTTGGTTAGATGGGCCAGTAGGGTGCTATGCCAGGGGTAGGAATAGAACATTAGGACTGCAGAGGAAAGTGCTAGATGTTGCTGAAGGTCCTCCAGCCAGGAAATGAGGTAGGATCTATCTTACTTGCTGCATTTTTTTATGCACACTGTGAGAAGCTCACACAATCAGAGTAAGCTGTTTCAAGAAAGGAGCCTTTACAACTCTTTAAGATGGAAGGTAAGGGTGGATTTTAGATTTAAATGAAGAACTGTGAATTTAATGCTAGAAAAACACAAGTAAGGGATCAAACGTGTCGTTTAGCTTAGTTTAGCCAATTTTTTTTGTTTTTATTGGGACATTTTTCACAACACAAAACAGAGTGTAAAACTATATAGAGGGTACAAAATGGAAGGAATAAACTTCAAAGGACAAAATAACAGAGTCAATCATATGCAGCAAAAATGTCCAGGGAGCACTCTAACCATAATCCTAGTATACTAATAATATGTAAAAAAAAAAAAGAAAGAAAGAAAATAAAAATAAAAGTGATAACAAAAGTGAAAATAAAAGTAATAATAACAATAACAGTGAGGTGGACATTCTTAAGCTATCAATTGGATAGGGGAAGGGCATGGGATGCATTAAGGTGAAAAAACACACGGGTTTACAACCCCTTTAGGGCTTGTTCAATGTTACACCAGGGAACATCTGGGATGGGTGTAAGCCATGTCTTGATATGGGTAAGTAAGGAGGCATGATAGTAGTCGTGTATATCAGTGAACCCAATACCTCCTACAGAGCTGTGCTTAGTTAGAAGAGCTTTGAAACAACTGGGTCGCTTGGAGCACCAAATTAATTGTTTTTAGGAGAGAGTTTAGCGATCAGAGGTCTGTGGTTTTAAGCAGAATGGGGAGTGTTTAAAAAATTTACAGGATTTGGGGAAGTAAAAACAATTTTAAATGAGGCCAAACGACCTGACCAGGAAAGTTCAACTTTGGCTAAACGTTTAGTTTTTTTTAGTTATTTTGTCTATCAGGGGTAGGTAATTTGCATCTGCCAATTTCAAGGGATCCACTGTTAGTTGTAATTCTAAGTACGCTATGCTACATTTACTCTATGTGTAGGGAAAGGAAGCCTGTAGTTGAGATTGGAGATAGGGAGATAGTCCATCCCTAGTATGAGTGATTTCATAAAATTAACTTTGTAATATGAAATTCGGCTTAAACTGTTGGGAATATTGTGGGTATGAGGAAGAGATTGAGATGGTGAGGTTATGAACAGGATGATATCATCTGCAAACAGATTTATATTGTGAGATTTTTCTTTAAGGGAGAAGCCTGATATGTCGGGTGTGCTGTGATTTTCTCAGCTAAGGGCTCTATGAGAAGATTAAAGATTGAGGGGGGACAGGGCGCACCCCTGCCTTGTTCCATTAGATGTGGGAAAGGGTTGGGATAGAATATTTGATGTGTTCACCTGTGCACATAGAGAGGAGTAAGGGGCTAGGATGGCAGAGAGAATGGGTCCAGCAAAACCAAATCTCTTGAGAGTGTGCGTCATGTATCCCCAATGGATCTTGTTGAATGCCTTCTCTGCATTCAAAGAAAGAAGCAAAGAAGGAACTCAACAGGATTTTGCATAATGGATAATGTTGATAACACGCGTGGCATCTCATGCCGGTCTCCCTGAGGTAAAACCTGTTTGATCTGGGTTGATCAGCATTGGTAGAATGAGGAGGAGTCTATGGGCTAGGATCTTAGCATAGAGTTTAACATCTGCGTTCAAAAGCAATATGGATCTAAAGTTGGATGGAGTGGTGGGGTCCTTGCCTGGTTTGGGGATGGTAACTACATAAGCTTTAAGCATGTCAGAGGGAAATGAGGCCAAGGATACAGCTTGAGAGTAGACCAGCTTTAACGTTGGAGATAAAATGTTTTGGAATGTCTTATAGTAGTAATTTGTTAGTCCATTTGGGACTGGGGACTTACCACATGGAAGAGTTTTGATCGCTCTTTGGATCTCAATCTCAGTTATGGGTGTGTTTAAGGTCAGCAATTGTGTTTGCGACATAGAGGGGAGCTTAATGTCTGCTAGAAAAGACTGAATGGTCTCATCTGAAGGCTGAGGGGTGGTGGGATCATCTTTATGGTTGTAAAGGGATGAGTAATATTCAGCAAAGGAATTTGCTATATCTTTTGGATTAGGAATTTTACTTTTATCTGTTGCTCTAATTAAATAAGGAATTTTTGTTTGGGATTTACATTCCATCAAGCTATGAGCCAGGAATTTGCCCGCTCTGTTTCCAGGCGAATAATGTGCCAACTTAAGGGAGTTAATATGTTTATCATTAGGGATGGCCAAACAATTCGCCCGGCGGTCGTTTCAATTTCGGCTGTTCGTGGTCCGCCCGATCGGCGGACTATTGCCACGGTTCGCCCGGCGGACTTCCGTGTTTACTGTGTAAAAGAACTTTGACCTATGATGACACATCCATCATGTGGTACAGGACAGCCAATTGAGACATTACAGCACATGGACACTTTCCCCCTAACACATTCCCCCTAACTTATAAATAGACCCGATCCGGCTGCCATTTTACATTCTTTCTACTGTCACTATAGGGAGAGGTTGCTGTGTGGAACAGGGAGAGACTGCAGTGACCCAAATCGCTAGCTATTAGGTCCACAAAAGTTCTTTTAAGGACTGGTATAGTATAGGTGTTAGGTGTAGTTCAGGATATAGGTTTGAGGCACTGCTATTCAAATCATTGTTGCAGCAGCCTGTCTTTTGTCAGTGTAGAGAGAGGGACAGTACGCTGTGTGCAGCAGGGACAGTCAGTTTAATCATTAGCTGTTACTATTAGGTCCACAAAAGTCCTTTTCAGGACTAGTATGGTAAAGTAGTACAGGATATAGTTTTGAGTGCTATTCAAGTTCTTGTTGCAGGAGCCTGCGTTTTGTCAGTTTAAATAGGGACAGGCAGGAAGCTGTGTGTGGCAGTGAGGGACAGTCAGTTTAATCAGTAGCTGTTACTATTAGGTCCACAAAGGTTCTTTTCAGGACTGGTATGGTAATAGGCTTGTACACGTATAATATTCTTTCTTCCAAATATAGAAAGAATATTATACTTGACTGCTGCCCTTCTGCTGCAGTAGTCCTTTATGAGTATAGGGACTGAGGTACAGTCTGATAATCACAACCTACTAGTTGCACAAAGGTCCTTATAAGGACTGGTAAGGTATAGTGTACTACAGTACATAGGGTTGAGTGAGGTACAGTCTGCTATTCCTTAAGGACTGGTATAGGTCCACAATATATAGGGTTGAGGTGCACTACTGCTGACTGTTGCCCTATTCTGCAGCAGTCCTTTATCAGTATAGGGACTGAGGTACAGTCTGCTAATCACAACCTACTAGTTCCACAAAGGTCCTTCTAAGGACTGGTAAGGTATAGCGTACTAGAGTATATAGGGTTGAGTGAGGTACAGTCTGCTAATCACAACCTACTAGTTGCACAAAGGTCCTTCTAAGGACTGGTAAGGTATAGCGTGCTACAGTATATAGGGTTGAGTGAGGTACAGTCTGCTAATCCTTAAGGACTGGTATATCACGGTGCTTGTGTCAGTGCTTTATGTCACACTGCTGATGTCAGTGCTCTCTATCACGGTGCTGGTGTCAGATCACTCTATCACGGTGCAGGTGTCAGTGCTCTATATCATGGTGCTGGTGCTGGTGATCATCTCCTGCACCCTCTTCTTTGCCTACCCTGACCTTCCCTCTCCTCCATTGCCTTCATGCACTCCACAGTCCCGAATTGTCAGAATTTCACATATAATGAAAGAATGCTTGTAGTTGTCGATCCCAGATTCACCTCATACATGTGTTATGTCATTGGCCATGTGGTGGGACTATGTGTGCACAGCTAGTAATTATTTTGTGGCTGCAAATATGACCTGTAGGTTTGTAAAGTTCACCATCCCTGTGCTGTGCTTACTTCCTCCTGGGGCTGCTTATTATGAGGGGCTCCCACCATCCCTGTGCTATGCTGACTTCCTCCTGGGGCTGCTTATTATGAGGGGCTCCCACCATCCCTGTGCTGTGATGACTTCCTCCTGGGGCTGCTTATTATGAGGGGCTCCCACCATCCCTGTGCTGTGCTGACTTCCTCCTGGGGCTGTACCTCTGCTGTGCATATTATGAGGGGCTCCCACCATCCCTGTGCTATGCTCATTATGAGGGGCTCCCACCATCCCTGTGCTGTGCTGACTTCCTCCTGGGGCTGTACCTCTGCTGTGCATATTATGAGGGGCTCCCACCATCCCTGTGCTATGCTCATTATGAGGGGCTCCCACCATCCCTGTGCTATGCTGACTTACTCCTGGGGCTGCTAATTATGAGGGGCTCCCACCATCCCTGTGCTATGCTGACTTCCTCCTGGGGCTGCTTATTATGAGGGGCTCCCACCATCCCTGTGCTGTGCTGACTTCCTCCTGGGACTGCTTATTATGAGGGGCTCCCACCATCCCTGTGCTGTGCCGACTTCCTCCTGGGGCTGTATCTCTGCTGTGCATATTATGAGGGGCTCCCACCATCCCTGTGCTATGCTCATTATGAGGGGCTCCCACCATCCCTGTGCTATGCTGTCTTCCTCCTGGGGCTGCTTACGGTGCAGGTGTCAGTGCTGTATATCACGGTGCTGGTGTCAGTGCTGTATATCACGGTGCTGGTGTCAGTGCTTTATGTCACGCTGCTGATGTCAGTGCTCTCTATCACAGTGCTGGTGTCAGATCACTCTATCACGGTGCAGGTGTCATTGCTGTATGTCACGCTGCAGGTGTCAGTGCTGTATATCACGTTGCTGGTGTCAGTGCTGTATATCACGGTGCTGGTGTCAGTGCTGTATATCACGGTGCTGGTGTCCGTGCTTTTTATCATGCTGCTGATGTCAGTGCTCTCTATCATGGTGCTGGTGTCAGATCACTCTATCACGGTGCAGGTGTCATTGCTGTATGTCACGCTGCAGGTGTCAGTGCTGTATATCACAGTGCTGGTGTCAGTGCTGTATATCACGGTGCTGGTGTCCGTGCTTTTTATCATGCTGCTGATGTCAGTGCTCTCTATCATGGTGCTGGTGTCAGATCACTCTATCACGGTGCAGGTGTCATTGCTGTATGTCACGCTGCTGATGTCAGTGCTCTCTATCACGGTGCTGGTGTCAGATCACTCTATCACGGTGCAGGTGTCATTGCTGTATGTCACGCTGCAGGTGTCAGTGCTGTATATTACGGTGCTGGTGTCAGTGCTGTATATCACGGTGCTGGTGTCCGCACTTTTTATCATGCTGCTGATGTCAGTGCTCTCTATCACGGTGCTGGTGTCAGATCACTCTATCACGGTGCAGGTGTCATTGCTGTATGTCACGCTGCTGATGTCAGTGCTCTCTATCACGGTGCTGGTGTCAGATCACACTATCACGGTGCAGGTGTCATTGCTGTATGTCACGCTGCAGGTGCCAGTGCTGTATATCACGGTGCTGGTGTCAGTGCTGTATATCACGGTGCTGGTGTCAGTGCTTTATGTCACACTGCTGATGTCAGTGCTCTCTATCACGGTGCTGGTGTCAGATCATTCTATCACGGTGCAGGTGGCATTGCTGTATGTCACGCTGCTGATGTCAGTGCTCTCTATCACGGTGCTGGTGTCAGATCACTCTATCACGGTGCAGGTGTCATTGCTGTATGTCACGCTGCTGATGTCAGTGCTCTCTATCACGGTGCTGGTGTCAGATCACTCTATCACGGTGCAGGTGTCATTGCTGTATGTCACGCTGCTGGTGATCATCTCCTGCACCCTCTTCTTTGCCTACCCTGACCTTCCCTCTCCTCGATTGCCTTCATCCACTCCACAGTCCTGAATTGTCACAATTTCACATATAAAAAAAGAATGCTTGTAGTTGTCGATCCCAGATTCACCTCATACATGTGTTATGTCATTGGCCATGTGGTGGGACTATGTTTGCACAGCTAGTAATTATTTTGTGGCTGCAAATTTTACCTGTAGGTTTGCAAAGTTCGCCTCCCATTGAAGTCAATGGGGCCCGCAGCGAACATTACGGTTCGCGAACTATCGGCCACGTTCGCGAAAACGTCCTGTCGGAAGTTCGTCCATCACTATTTATCATATTGTTCTATGAGCATGAGCCTGAGATCAGAGCGAAGCTTAGTTAACTTATTTGCCAGGTCAGCATTTGCTGTGCCTTTATTTTGAGTTTTTAAGGTCTTAATAAGTCCAAGCAAGTGTTCTAATGCCACGTACACACGATTGCACATCCCGACAACAAAATCCATGGGATTTTTTCCAACAGATGTTGGCTCAAACTTGCCTTGGCCTTGGTCTCTATTTGGCCTATCAATATAGAGTAAGGGAAGGCCAGTGAGTTATTGAATTTATTTCTACTATGTACTTCAGGGTCTGATGGAAACGGCTACTATGGAGTGCTTAAAAGTTGGATATTAAATCAAAGGGCTAGCGCAGATATAACAGCATAAATACCACATTACCACCATCATCATCATCATTCCCTGCCGAGTCCATTTTTAACCACTTGTCGCTCGCCATTAGTGATGGACGAACGTTTCGCCCGGCGGTCGTTTCGCGGCGAATTTCCGACATTCGCGGTCCGCACGTTCGAACGCCTTTTTCCGTCGTTCGCCGCGGCGGACTTACGTGTTTAATGTATACAAGAACTTTAACCTTTGGTGACACGTTTATCATGTGATACAGGACAGCCAATTGAGACATGACAGCACATGGACACTTGTACATTCCCCCTAACCTATAAATACACCCGATCCGGTGGCCATTTTACATTCTTTCTTCTGTTACGATAGGGACAGGTTCCTGTGTGGAGTAGGGAGAGATAAACCACTAGCTATTTGGTACACAAAAGTTCTTTTCAGGACTGGTATAGGTGTTAGGTGTTGATAGGTTTGCTGTGCTGCTGATTCTTGCAGCAGCCTGAGTGTCTTTTGTTAGTTTAGAGAAAGGGAAAGGACGGTGTATGCTACAGGGACAGCCAGATTAGTCTTTCATCATCATCATCATCATCATCATCATTAGCTGTTACTATCAAGGTCCACAAAAGAGCTGTTCCAGTAACCACTAATCGTTCTCTTTTTTTGCCAATTTGTATAGGGACAGGAAGGAAGCAGTGTTGTCAGGCAGTGAGGGTAATTTTAAAGACTTGCTGTTATTATTAGTTCCACAAAGGTTCTTTTCAGGACTGGTATCAGTGGTACAGTAATAGGCTTGTACATGTATAATATTCTTTCTTCCAAATATAGAAAGGATATTATACTTGACTGCTGCCCTTCTGCTGCAGTCTGCTAAACATTCACAACTCACTTGTTCCACAAAAGTTCTTATAAGGACTGGTAACTTGGTATAGGGTGCTACGGTACATAGGCTTGAGTGCGGTACAGTCTGCTGTTCTGTAAGGACCGCTATCGGTCCACAATAGATAGGGTTGACGTGCACCACTGCTGACCGCTGCCCTATACTGCAGCAGTCCTTCAGCGGTATAGGGACTGACGTACAGTCTGCTAATCACTAACACACAACCTGCTTGTTCCACAAAAGTTCTTATAAGGACTGGTAACTTGGTATAGGGTGCTACGGTACATAGGCTTGAGTGCGGTACAGTCTGCTGTTCTGTAAGGACCGCTATCGGTCCACAATAGATAGGGTTGACGTGCACCACTGCTGACCGCTGCCCTATACTGCAGCAGTCCTTCAGCGGTATAGGGACTGACGTACAGTCTGCTAAACACTAATACACAACCTGCTTGGTCCACAAAAGTTCTTATAAGGACTGGTAACTTGGTATAGGGTGCTACGGTACATAGGCTTGAGTGCGGTACAGTCTGCTGTTCTGTAAGGACCGCTATAGGTCCACAATAGATAGGGTTGACGTGCACCACTGCTGACCGCTCACCTATACTGCAGCAGTCCTTCAGCGGTATAGGGACTGACGTACAGTCTGCTAATCACTAACACACAACCTGCTTGTTCCACAAAAGTTCTTATAAGGACTGGTAACTTGGTATAGGGTGCTACGGTACATAGGCTTGAGTGCGGTACAGTCTGCTGTTCTGTAAGGACCGCTATCGGTCCACAATAGATAGGGTTGACGTGCACCACTGCTGACCGCTGCCCTATACTGCAGCAGTCCTTCAGCGGTATAGGGACTGACGTACAGTCTGCTAAACACTAATACACAACCTGCTTGGTCCACAAAAGTTCTTATAAGGACTGGTAACTTGGTATAGGGTGCTACGGTACATAGGCTTGAGTGCGGTACAGTCTGCTGTTCTGTAAGGACCGCTATCGGTCCACAATAGATAGGGTTGACGTGCACCACTGCTGACCGCTCACCTATACTGCAGCAGTCCTTCAGCGGTATAGGGACTGACGTACAGTCTGCTAATCACTAACACACAACCTGCTTGTTCCACAAAAGTTCTTATAAGGACTGGTAACTTGGTATAGGGTGCTACGGTACATAGGCTTGAGTGCGGTACAGTCTGCTGTTCTGTAAGGACCGCTATCGGTCCACAATAGATAGGGTTGACGTGCACCACTGCTGACCGCTGCCCTATACTGCAGCAGTCCTTCAGCGGTATAGGGACTGACGTACAGTCTGCTAAACACTAATACACAACCTGCTTGGTCCACAAAAGTTCTTATAAGGACTGGTAACTTGGTATAGGGTGCTACGGTACATAGGCTTGAGTGCGGTACAGTCTGCTGTTCTGTAAGGACCGCTATCGGTCCACAATAGATAGGGTTGACGTGCACCACTGCTGACCGCTGGCCTATACTGCAGCAGTCCTTCATCGGTATAGGGACTAAGAGTTTTGTCACAGGGTCATTTAAAAAATGACAGGCAGAGGAAGAGGCAGGCCCTTCCGCAGGGGTGGTAGGGGTAGGGCAGGAGCAACAGGCTTGAGCCAAAGTGGGAAGTTGCAGAAGGTGCGTTCAATTACTTTAAAGGATGCACCAGACTTGGTTGAGTGGCTCGCTCAGCCTTACTCTTCTGCACCCTCCTCATCCTC
Source organism: Lithobates pipiens (assembly GCF_037356315.1). NCBI lineage: Eukaryota > Metazoa > Chordata > Amphibia > Anura > Ranidae > Lithobates > Lithobates pipiens. The sequence goes on from NW_027507903.1 coordinate 210,879,175, forward strand.
TCGATCTGCACCCTCTTCTTCACTCTCTGCTATGTGCACCCCCAAAGACACTACCACCAACAACACGACCACCACCACCACCACCACATACCTTCCGCTTGAGTCACTGGAATTATTTTCCGATCCATATCAAGAGGACATTTCTGATGCGCAGCCACTCTTGGTATTGGATCAGGAAGAGGAGGTAGCAACAAGCGCTACTCAGCAGTCTGACGCCAGTACCCAGATCAGCCCAAGGAGGAGGTTGGTCCCCGGTGTTGCTGCCTACTCCGAGATCTCTACTTATAGCGGTGGGGAAGGTGACGTTGATGATGACGTGTCTAGTGATGTCACGTGGGTGCCCACAAGAGAGGAAGAGGAGGGGAGTTCAGAGGGAGATATGGACCAGCAGATAGGGAGGAGAAGCAGCAATGACTTACATTGCACAGCAGGGACAAAGCAGACTGCAAATGTATCAGGAGCGAGTCATCGACCATGTACGGTCACATCTGGCGCTCCCAGGACACCGGCACATGGCTCCGCAGTGTGGGCTTTTTTTAACGTGTCCGCTGCTGACAATAGCGTTGCCATCTGCAATCTTTGCAGTCAACGCGTTAGTCGCGGTAAGCCCAATACTCACCTAGGGACGACCGCCTTAAGAAGGCACATGAGCAGCCATCACCGAGCCCAGTGGGAGCAACGGAACACACAAAGCCACACTGCAGGCTCTCACCGTCCAGCCTCGTCTTCTACTTCTCCTTCTCCTCTCTCCTCACAATTGTCCTCCACTCCACCTTCCATCACGCCAAGCTCACATTTTTCTGCAAAAAGGCAGGCTTCCGTGGGCCTAATGTTTGAGCGTAAAAAAATGATGACGCCGGATAACCCTCTTGCCCAACGGTTGGCGGCTGGCTTGTCAGAACTCATAGCCCGCCAACTACTGCCATATAAACTGGTGGACTCGGAGGCCTTTCGCAAATTTGTGGCCATTGGAACACCACAATGGAAGGTCCCAGGAAGGAAGTATTTCTCAGAGAAGGGCATCCCAGAGCTATATGGCCATGTTCAGCGGCAAGTGAATGTATCTCTGGCACACAGTGTCGGTGCCAAGATACATCTGACCACAGACACGTGGTCTAGCAAACACGGGCAGGGAAGGTATATCAGTTTTACTGCCCACTGGGTGAACCTTCTGACGGCCGTCAAGCATGTAACCCGTGGCACCCGTGTAGATTTGGTTTTACCGCCACGGATTGCATGCAGGCCTGACTCTTCTTCTCCTCCTCCTACTCCATCCTCCTCCCTCTCCTCCTCAGCTGCCTCCTCCTTTTCCGCTGCTAGCGTCTCTTCCACTGCACCGCCCAAGCTCCCCAGAACCTATTCCACATGCCAGGTGAGACGTTGCCATGCCGTGCTGCGTCTGTTGTGCCTGGAAGCAAAGAGCCACACTGGCCCGGCACTCCTTTCAGCTTTGCGTTCACAGGCAGATGAGTGGCTAACACCGCTCAATTTGACAGTTGGTAAAGTGGTGTGTGACAACGGTGCCAATCTGCTTAGCGCATTGAAACAGGGCAAAATCACGCACGTGCCGTGCATGGCACACGTCTTAAACTTGGTCGTGCAGCGATTCCTTGTCAAATACCCTGGGGTCCAGGACATCTTGCGGCAGGCAAGGAAAATCTCGGCCCATTTCAGAAGATCTTACACGGCCATGGCTCGCCTTGCTGACATTCAGCGGCGACACCATCTGCCGGTCAGACGTCTTATTTGCGATTGCCCGACGCGATGGAACTCAACCTTCTATATGCTTGATAGGCTGCTCCAGCAGAAACGTGCAGTTAACGTCTACCTGTATGAACTCTGCGAAAGAAACGGTTCTGGGGAGCTGGGTTTTTTTCACCGCGCCAGTGGCTGCTCATGCGCGACACATGCAGACTTCTGCGGCCATTTGAGGAGATCACCAAACTGGTCAGTCGCAGCCATGGCGCCATCAGTGACATGGTACCTTATGCCTTCTTTCTGGAGCGTGCATTGCGTCGTGTCATTGATCAGGCTGTGGAGGAGCAGGAGCGGGAAGATGAGGAAGTCGCAATGCTGGATGAATTCCCAGGGGGGGCTACTCTATCTGAGACAAGTCAACAACAGGAGTCTGATGAGGAGTCAGAGGAGGATGGTGCCGGGGCGGATGAGCAGGAGCAAGAAGAGCATGCTTTAAACCTTTCTGGGATCCCTGTTGTGCGAGGATGGGGAGAGGAGAATGAAGAGGACGACATTATCCTGGATGATGAGCAGGAGCCAGGCCACCACACCGCTTCCACTTTAGTGCAAATGGGGGCCTTCATGCTCCAGTGTTTTAATAGGGACCCCCGTATAAAAAGCATGAGGGTCAAGGACCAGTACTGGGTGGCAACGTACTTAGACCCCCGGTACAAACACAAAATGGCGGAAATGTTACCGCCGTCGCAGAGGGCTGTCAGAATGCAGCACTTCCAGGCCTTGCTTCGAGAAATGCTGCATTCTGCTTTTGCGTGCGCTGGCAGAGGAGCAATTCCCACTCCCAGAGAAGGATTTGCGGGTACCAATCCAACAGCGCCTGCAAGAAGAGGCCGGTTTGAAGATGTGTTGGTGACTTCGGATATGAGGTCATTCTTTCAGCCGACCCATCGACAAGTGTCATCCGGATCCAGCATCAGGGAACGCCTAGACCGTCAGGTGTCCGACTACATTGGGTTAACGGCCGATGTGGACGCTCTGAGGAGTGATGAACCCCTAGACTACTGGGTGGGCAGGCTTGACCTCTGGCCAGAGCTTGCCCAATTTGCAATCGAACTGTTGGCTTGCCCCTCATCCAGTGTCCTGTCCGAAAGGACGTTCAGCGCAGCAGGGGGGATTGTGACCGATAAGCGTACTCGCCTAGCTCACCACAGTGTTAACTACCTCACATTTCTAAAAATGAATGAGGCATGGATCTCGGAGGAATTCAACACATGTGACCAGTAGACCATGTATATGTCTATAAACTATTTTTTTAATCAAGCACACAGACCTTCTTAATTCATTTGGCTCACTTCCTTGACCCAAAAAAGCACACCGTACTATATGCCCCTACCCTCCTCTTTGAAGAGGTTGAGCGGTGTCATATTTCTACTGGGGCTGCTTATGATATCCCTGTGCTGTGCTGACTTCCTCCTGGGGGTTCTTATTATGAAGGGATCACACTATCCCTGTGCTGTGCTGACTTCCTCCTGGGGGTTCTTATTATGAGGGGATCACACCATCCCTGTGCTGTGCTGACTTCCTCCTGGGGCTGCTTACGGTGCTGCTGTCAGTGCTGTATGTCACGGTGCTGCTGTCAGCGCTGTATGTCACGGTGCTGCTGTCAGCGCTGTATGTCACGGTGCTGCTGTCAGCGCTGTATGTCACGGTGCTGCTGTCAGCGCTGTATGTCACGGTGCTGCTGTCAGCGCTGTATGTCACGGTGCTGCTGTCAGCGCTGTATGTCACGGTGCTGCTGTCAGCGCTGTATGTCACGGTGCTGCTGTCAGCGCTGTATGTCACGGTGCTGCTGTCAGCGCTGTATGTCACGGTGCTGCTGTCAGCGCTGTATGTCACGCTGCTGCTGTCAGCGCTGTATGTCACGGTGCTGCTGTCAGCGCTGTATGTCACGGTGCTGCTGTCAGCGCTGTATGTCACGGTGCTGCTGTCAGCGCTGTATGTCACGGTGCTGCTGTCAGCGCTGTATGTCACGGTGCTGCTGTCAGCGCTGTATGTCACGGTGCTGCTGTCAGCGCTGTATGTCACGGTGCTGCTGTCAGCGCTGTATGTCACGGTGCTGCTGTCAGCGCTGTATGTCACGGTGCTGCTGTCAGCGCTGTATGTCACGGTGCTGCTGTCAGTGCTCTGTATTACGGTGCTGCTGTCAGATGCCTCTATCACGGTGCATGTGTCATTCCGGTATGTCACGCTGCTGGTGATCATCTCCTGCACCCTCTTCTTTGCCTACCCTGGTCCCTGACCTTCCCTCTCCTCCATTGCCTTCATTAGCTCCATAGTCCTGAATTGTTAGAACAATTTCCCAAATAAAATAAAAATGCTTGTAGTTATCGATCCCAAATTCACCTCATACATGTATTATGTCATTGTCCAGATGGTGGGACTACGTTTTACCCCCTAATAATTACCACGTGGCCGCAAATTCGACATGAAGGTTTGCAAAGTTCGCCTCCCATTGAAGTCAATGGGGCCCGCGGCGAACGTTCGGTTTCGCGAACGTTTGGGTCCGTTCGCATTTCGCGTTCGCGAAACGTCCCGTCGGAAGTTCGTCCATCACTACTCGCCATATAGCCGAATGATGGCAGCAAAGTGGTTGTGATATCCTGACTGGACGTCATATGATATGATTAGGATAACAAGCTACCGTGGTATGTGCATCTCGGCGATCATGGCATGTTAGTCTGACACACCGCAACTATGATCTAGGTAAAGAATCTCTGTTGGAGACTCTCTACCACATGATCAGCTGTGTGCAATCATGGCTGATCACGATGTAAACAGGAAGATCCATTTATCAGCTTCTCCTCACTCTCATCTAACAGATCGGCTGCTCCTCTGATGGGGGGGGGGGGGGGTCTGTGCTGATTGTTTATCAGTGCAGCCCCCCCATGGATACGTGCCCAGGACCACCAGGGATGCCACCAGGACCACCAGGGATGGCCACCCCTGATGACCACCAGGATGTCAACGTGTGCCCACACATAATGCCATTCTGTGCCCACCAGCAATACCTGCCAGTGGCCCAAAAGCAGCAATTCCCATCAATTATAAGTGTAAATCAGTTCAAATCATCAGTGCCCATCCATGCCTATCAGTGCCCACCCATCAGTGCCTGTCAGTGCTGACTATCAGTGCCACCCATAAGTACCCATCAGTGCCCCCCTTTCAGTGCCAATCAGTGCTGCCTATTAGTGCCCATCAGTGCCACCTATGAGTGCCCATTTGTGCAACCTATGAGTGTCCATCAGTGCTGCATATCAGTGCCGCCTATCAGTGCCCCTCAACCCCTCAATGTTGCATATCAGTGCCCATCATCACTGCCACCTCATTGGTGCCACCTCAGCTGTGCTCATCAGTGCCACCTTATCAGTGCCCGTCAGTGAAGCCTCATCGGTGCCCACCAGTGAAGGAGAAAATGTACTTATTTACAAAATTTTATAACAGAAACAAAGAAAAAACATTTGTTCTACATTTTCGGTATTTGTTTATTTGTTTATCAAAAAAGAAAAACCCCAGAGGTGATCAAATACCACAATACTTGTTCAATGTTACACCAGGGAACATCTGGGATGGGTGTAAGCCATGTCTTGATATGGGTAAGTAAGGAGGCATGATAGTAGTCGTGTATATCAGTGAACCCAATACCTCCTACAGAGCTGTGCTTAGTTAGAAGAGCTTTGAAACAACTGGGTCGCTTGGAGCACCAAATTAATTGTTTTTAGGAGAGAGTTTAGCGATCAGAGGTCTGTGGTTTTAAGCAGAATAGGGAGTGTTTAAAAAATTTACAGGATTTGGGGAAGTAAAAACAATTTTAAATGAGACCAAACGACCTGACCAGGAAAGTTCAACTTTGGCTAAACGTTTAGTTTTTTTTAGTTATTTTGTCTATCAGGGGTAGGTAATTTGCATCTGCCAATTTCAAGGGATCCACTGTTAGTTGTAATTCTAAGTACGCTATGCTACATTTACTCTATGTGTAGGGAAAGGAAGCCTGTAGTTGAGATTGGAGATAGGGAGATAGTCCATCCCTAGTATGAGTGATTTCATAAAATTAACTTTGTAATATGAAATTCGGCTTAAACTGTTGGGAATATTGTGGGTATGAGGAAGAGATTGAGATGGTGAGGTTATGAACAGGATGATATCATCTGCAAACAGATTTATATTGTGAGATTTTTCTTTAAGGGAGAAGCCTGATATGTCGGGTGTGCTGTGATTTTCTCAGCTAAGGGCTCTATGAGAAGATTAAAGATTGAGGGGGGACAGGGCGCACCCCTGCCTTGTTCCATTAGATGTGGGAAAGGGTTGGGATAGAATATTTGATGTGTTCACCTGTGCACATAGAGAGGAGTAAGGGGCTAGGATGGCAGAGAGAATGGGTCCAGCAAAACCAAATCTCTTGAGAGTGTGCGTCATGTATCCCCAATGGATCTTGTTGAATGCCTTCTCTGCATTCAAAGAAAGAAGCAAAGAAGGAACTCAACAGGATTTTGCATAATGGATAATGTTGATAACACGCGTGGCATCTCATGCCGGTCTCCCTGAGGTAAAACCTGTTTGATCTGGGTTGATCAGCATTGGTAGAATGAGGAGGAGTCTATGGGCTAGGATCTTAGCATAGAGTTTAACATCTGCGTTCAAAAGCAATATGGATCTAAAGTTGGATGGAGTGGTGGGGTCCTTGCCTGGTTTGGGGATGGTAACTACATAAGCTTTAAGCATGTCAGAGGGAAATGAGGCCAAGGATACAGCTTGAGAGTAGACCAGCTTTAACGTTGGAGATAAAATGTTTTGGAATGTCTTATAGTAGTAATTTGTTAGTCCATTTGGGACTGGGGACTTACCACATGGAAGAGTTTTGATCGCTCTTTGGATCTCAATCTCAGTTATGGGTGTGTTTAAGGTCAGCAATTGTGTTTGCGACATAGAGGGGAGCTTAATGTCTGCTAGAAAAGACTGAATGGTCTCATCTGAAGGCTGAGGGGTGGTGGGATCATCTTTATGGTTGTAAAGGGATGAGTAATATTCAGCAAAGGAATTTGCTATATCTTTTGGATTAGGAATTTTACTTTTATCTGTTGCTCTAATTAAATAAGGAATTTTTGTTTGGGATTTACATTCCATCAAGCTATGGGCCAGGAATTTGCCCGCTCTGTTTCCAGGCGAATAATGTGCCAACTTAAGGGAGTTAATATGTTTATCATTAGGGATGGCCAAACAATTCGCCCGGCGGTCGTTTCAATTTCGGCTGTTCGTGGTCCGCCCGATCGGCGGACTATTGCCGCGGTTCGCCCGGCGGACTTCCGTGTTTACTGTGTAAAAGAACTTTGACCTATGATGACACATCCATCATGTGGTACAGGACAGCCAATTGAGACATTACAGCACATGGACACTTTCCCCCTAACACATTCCCCCTAACTTATAAATAGACCCGATCCGGCTGCTATTTTACATTCTTTTTACTGTCACTATAGGGAGAGGTTGCTGTGTGGAACAGGGAGAGACTGCAGTGACCCAAATCGCTAGCTATTAGGTCCACAAAAGTTATTTTAAGGACTGGTATGGTATAGGTGTAAGGTGTAGTTCAGGATATAGGTTTGAGGCACTGCTATTCAAATCATTGTTGCAGCAGCCTGTCTTTTGTCAGTGTAGAGAGAGGGACAGTACGCTGTGTGCAGCAGGGACAGTCAGTTTAATCATTAGCTGTTACTATTAGGTCCACAAAAGTCCTTTTCAGGACTGGTATGGTAAAGTAGTACAGGATATAGTTTTGAGTGCTATTCAAGTTCTTGTTGCAGGAGCCTGCGTTTTGTCAGTTTAAATAGGGACAGGCAGGAAGCTGTGTGTGGCAGTGAGGGACAGTCAGTTTAATCAGTAGCTGTTACTATTAGGTCCACAAAGGTTCTTTTCAGGACTGGTATGGTAATAGGCTTGTACACGTATAATATTCTTTCTTCCAAATATAGAAAGAATATTATACTTGACTGCTGCCCTTCTGCTGCAGTAGTCCTTTATGAGTATAGGGACTGAGGTACAGTCTGATAATCACAACCTACTAGTTGCACAAAGGTCCTTATAAGGACTGGTAAGGTATAGTGTACTACAGTGCATAGGGTTGAGTGAGGTACAGTCTGCTATTCCTTAAGGACTGGTATAGGTCCACAATATATAGGGTTGAGGTGCACTACTGCTGACTGTTGCCCTATTCTGCAGCAGTCCTTTATCAGTATAGGGACTGAGGTACAGTCTGCTAATCACAACCTACTAGTTCCACAAAGGTCCTTCTAAGGACTGGTAAGGTATAGCGTACTAGAGTATATAGGGTTGAGTGATGTACAGTCTGCTAATCACAACCTACTAGTTGCACAAAGGTCCTTCTAAGGACTGGTAAGGTATAGCGTGCTACAGTATATAGGGTTGAGTGAGGTACAGTCTGCTAATCCTTAAGGACTGGTATATCACGGTGCTTGTGTCAGTGCTTTATGTCACACTGCTGATGTCAGTGCTCTCTATCACGGTGCTGGTGTCAGATCACTCTATCACGGTGCAGGTGTCAGTGCTCTATATCATGGTGCTGGTGCTGGTGATCATCTCCTGCACCCTCTTCTTTGCCTACCCTGACCTTCCCTCTCCTCCATTGCCTTCATGCACTCCACAGTCCCGAATTGTCAGAATTTCACATATAATGAAAGAATGCTTGTAGTTGTCGATCCCAGATTCACCTCATACATGTGTTATGTCATTGGCCATGTGGTGGGACTATGTGTGCACAGCTAGTAATTATTTTGTGGCTGCAAATATGACCTGTAGGTTTGTAAAGTTCACCATCCCTGTGCTGTGCTTACTTCCTCCTGGGGCTGCTTATTATGAGGGGCTCCCACCATCCCTGTGCTATGCTGACTTCCTCCTGGGGCTGCTTATTATGAGGGGCTCCCACCATCCCTGTGCTGTGATGACTTCCTCCTGGGGCTGCTTATTATGAGGGGCTCCCACCCTCCCTGTGCTGTGCTGACTTCCTCCTGGGGCTGTACCTCTGCTGTGCATATTATGAGGGGCTCCCACCATCCCTGTGCTATGCTCATTATGAGGGGCTCCCACCATCCCTGTGCTGTGCTGACTTCCTCCTGGGGCTGTACCTCTGCTGTGCATATTATGAGGGGCTCCCACCATCCCTGTGCTATGCTCATTATGAGGGGCTCCCACCATCCCTGTGCTATGCTGACTTACTCCTGGGGCTGCTAATTATGAGGGGCTCCCACCATCCCTGTGCTATGCTGACTTCCTCCTGGGGCTGCTTATTATGAGGGGCTCCCACCATCCCTGTGCTGTGCTGACTTCCTCCTGGGACTGCTTATTATGAGGGGCTCCCACCATCCCTGTGCTGTGCCGACTTCCTCCTGGGGCTGTATCTCTGCTGTGCATATTATGAGGGGCTCCCACCATCCCTGTGCTATGCTCATTATGAGGGGCTCCCACCATCCCTGTGCTATGCTGTCTTCCCCCTGGGGCTGCTTACGGTGCAGGTGTCAGTGCTGTATATCACGGTGCTGGTGTCAGTGCTGTATATCACGGTGCTGGTGTCAGTGCTTTATGTCATGCTGCTGATGTCAGTGCTCTCTATCACAGTGCTGGTGTCAGATCACTCTATCACGGTGCAGGTGTCATTGCTGTATGTCACGCTGCAGGTGTCATTGCTGTATATCACGTTGCTGGTGTCAGTGCTGTATATCACGGTGCTGGTGTCAGTGCTGTATATCACGGTGCTGGTGTCCGTGCTTTTTATCATGCTGCTGATGTCAGTGCTCTCTATCATGGTGCTGGTGTCAGATCACTCTATCATGGTGCAGGTGTCATTGCTGTATGTCACGCTGCAGGTGTCAGTGCTGTATATCACAGTGCTGGTGTCAGTGCTGTATATCACGGTGCTGGTGTCCGTGCTTTTTATCATGCTGCTGATGTCAGTGCTCTCTATCATGGTGCTGGTGTCAGATCACTCTATCACGGTGCAGGTGTCATTGCTGTATGTCACGCTGCTGATGTCAGTGCTCTCTATCACGGTGCTGGTGTCAGATCACTCTATCACGGTGCAGGTGTCATTGCTGTATGTCACGCTGCAGGTGTCAGTGCTGTATATTACGGTGCTGGTGTCAGTGCTGTATATCACGGTGCTGGTGTCCGCGCTTTTTATCATGCTGCTGATGTCAGTGCTCTCTATCATGGTGCTGGTGTCAGATCACACTATCACGGTGCAGGTGTCATTGCTGTATGTCACGCTGCAGGTGTCAGTGCTGTATATCACGGTGCTGGTGTCAGTGCTGTATATCACGGTGCTGGTGTCAGTGCTTTATGTCACACTGCTGATGTCAGTGCTCTCTATCACGGTGCTGGTGTCAGATCATTCTATCATGGTGCAGGTGTCATTGCTGTATGTCACGCTGCTGATGTCTGTGCTCTCTATCACGGTGCTGGTGTCAGATCACTCTATCACGGTGCAGGTGTCATTGCTGTATGTCACGCTGCTGATGTCAGTGCTCTCTATCACGGTGCTGGTGTCAGATCACTCTATCACGGTGCAGGTGTCATTGCTGTATGTCACGCTGCTGGTGATCATCTCCTGCACCCTCTTCTTTGCCTACCCTGACCTAACCTCTCCTCGATTGCCTTCATGCACTCCACAGTCCTGAATTGTCACAATTTCACATATAAAAAAAGAATGCTTGTAGTTGTCGATCCCAGATTCACCTCATACATGTGTTATGTCATTGGCCATGTGGTGGGACTATGTTTGCACAGCTAGTAATTATTTTGTGGCTGCAAATTTTACCTGTAGGTTTGCAAAGTTCGCCTCCCATTGAAGTCAATGGGGCCCGCAGCGAATATTACGGTTCGCGAACTATCGGCCACGTTCGCGAAAACGTCCCGTCGGAAGTTCGTCCATCACTATTTATCATATTGTTCTATGAGCATGAGCCTGAGATCAGAGCGAAGCTTAGTTAACTTATTTGCCAGGTCAGCATTTGCTGTGCCTTTGTTTTGAGTTTTTAAGGTCTTAATAAGTCCAAGCAAGTGTTCTAATGCCACGTACACACGATTGCACATCCCGACAACAAAATCCATGGGATTTTTTCCAACAGATGTTGGCTCAAACTTGCCTTGGCCTTGGTCTCTATTTGGCCTATCAATATAGAGTAAGGGAAGGCCAGTGAGTTATTGAATTTATTTCTACTATGTACTTCAGGGTCTGATGGAAACGGCTACTATGGAGTGCTTAAAAGTTGGATATTAAATCAAAGGGCTAGCGCAGATATAACAGCATAAATACCACATTACCACCATCATCATCATCATTCCCTGCCGAGTCCATTTTTAACCACTTGTCGCTCGCCATATAGCCGAATGATGGCAGCAAAGTGGTTGTGATATCCTGACTGGACGTCATATGATATGATTAGGATAACAAGCTACCGTGGTATGTGCATCTCGGCGATCATGGCATGTTAGTCTGACACACCGCAACTATGATCTAGGTAAAGAATCTCTGTTGGAGACTCTCTACCACATGATCAGCTGTGTGCAATCATGGCTGATCACGATGTAAACAGGAAGATCCATTTATCAGCTTCTCCTCACTCTCATCTAACAGATCGGCTGCTCCTCTGATGGGGGGGGGGGGTCTGTGCTGATTGTTTATCAGTGCAGCCCCCCCCCATGGATACGTGCCCAGGACCACCAGGGATGCCACCAGGACCACCAGGGATGGCCACCCCTGATGACCACCAGGATGTCAACGTGTGCCCACACATAATGCCATTCTGTGCCCACCAGCAATACCTGCCAGTGGCCCAAAAGCAGCAATGCCCATCAATTATAAGTGTAAATCAGTTCAAATCATCAGTGCCCATCCATGCCTATCAGTGCCCACCCATCAGTGCCTGTCAGTGCTGACTATCAGTGCCACCCATAAGTACCCATCAGTGCCCCCCTTTCAGTGCCAATCAGTGCTGCCTATTAGTGCCCATCAGTGCCACCTATGAGTGCCCATTTGTGCAACCTATGAGTGCCCATCAGTGCTGCATATCAGTGCCGCCTATCAGTGCCCCTCAACCCCTCAATGTTGCATATCAGTGCCCATCATCACTGCCACCTCATTGGTGCCACCTCAGCTGTGCTCATCAGTGCCACCTTATCAGTGCCCGTCAGTGAAGCCTCATCGGTGCCCACCAGTGAAGGAGAAAATGTACTTATTTACAAAATTTTATAACAGAAACAAAGAAAAAACATTTTTTCTACATTTTCGGTATTTGTTTATTTGTTTATCAAAAAAGAAAAACCCCAGAGGTGATCAAATACCACCAAAGGAAAGCTCTATTTGTGGGAACAAAATGCTAAAAAAATTTGTTTGGGTACAGTGTAGCATGACCACACAATTGTCATTTAAACAACGACAGCGCTGAAAGCTGAAAATTGGCCTGGGCAGGGAAGGGCGAAAGTGCCCTCTATTGAAGTGGTTAAAGAAACAATACCTTTATAACTATATTGTTGACTTCTCCATCTGATTGAAGGTGCTGATGTTGCAGTGGTTGTGCTTCTCCATGGAAAAGATAAAGGAAATAAATATCCAACGTGGTGCTGTACCTTACAAAGTAGACCAATGGTTTATCAAATATTTGTAATTCTACCCTCCCTTTCTTTCTTTATCAGTCCCCTACTTGGCTCATGCTGTGGTAGTGCTGCTACATACAGGAAAAAAGGAAATCCAGAAATCTACATTCAGCTTCCATGTCCACTTCTGGGGCTACAGTGCCATGCCCCCCCCCCCCCATAAAATGCCTGATGACAACACCAAAAATATTAGTAATTTAGTAAAACTTTGAAAAAAAAAATTCTGAGATAAGGGTCACATATTTCCTTATGCCCAGAAGTATCAGAATTTTACACCCTGTAGTGGTGCGCAGTGTGGGAGGTGGGCACTAGTAAAAAAAAGTGTTGTAAAGCAATTTTTATTTGTTTTGGAACGAGTAGAGTAATATTATAAACCATCTCAGGTAATTGTTGCCTTCACTTGTCCCAGAAGCATAATCTTTATTACGTGAACTGAACTTCTTTGTCTTAGACAGTTGTCCGCAGAACATGTGCTCCTATTGGAGTATAGTCCCTCACCTCTTACTTTGGTAGTAACAACTCAATTTCAGTGACAGTGGTCATTAGGTCACCAAGGCAAACAGAAGGGCAAATCTTTTCAGAGGAGACGAAGACAGCAATAAAACCTTAACAATGGGTCTAAACCTTCACCGCTCTATCCAAAACACAAAGAAAAAGGTCTTTACATACACTGTGCTTTGTTCTGTGAATTGTTTTTTGGTATGCTCGGAGATGGATGTATTTGAAATCACTTTACAGATCTACATGAAATCTTTATTATCTTTGCTGCTGCTGCTAAAATTATGAGTACTTTTTGAAAAAAGCTAAAAGCGGATTGGAATGGTGTCTATATGTACCAGTCTATGTTTGCATTAAAGAAAAAAAAATAACTTTTTGTAGTTCAATTGCTCAATTATTATCCTTAGAAAGATAAACTAAGCACAATGTACTAATGTCAATTACTCTATAAAATGATGCTTAAGACATACCGTGAAAGGTTATATTTTCCTCTTTACAGTGATCCTTTCTAAAAGGTAGCAAGATTTGACTAAAGTGTAATTACCAATATAATTTTCTTTGAATAATGTCTCTACAGAATACACATTCAAATGTAAGAAATAAAGTAGTTACATCATCTGGTTCATTGGCAGATTTTGAAATTTTCCTAAACGTAAGACAGCATGGGTATAACCAATATATCAAAACAGCCACATTAGGTTTTGTGATATACATCATAATATAAATAGCACTATTACAGCACAATGTCGAAACCATTAAATCATTCTAAATCATTGTTACATTCCATTAGTGTCAGTGGTGAAACCACATAATAGACTTTACTACAAACTTCACCTTGGTAGACCATTGTCTGTAATAACCATTTCTCTGCGATGTGGAATCACATTTTGGAAATCTAGTTAGACAATAAAGATTTTTTTTCTTTTTTTTCTTTTTGGATAGGTAAAGCTAAGTCTATTCGAGATTTTTTTTTTATATAAATGGTTTGCTACCACAGGTTTGTATTTGGTTCAAAGTTTTTGCTTGTTCTTTTTTGACAATAGTGTTCTTAAATATGCACTTTTATGTACATTTGTATGCATATATACAGTATAACTTATGTATTTTGTGCATTTATATTCCAAGTTCTTTGAGAAAATGAGGCTGATTTGATCTGAATATATTGTGTGAAAATTCATTTCAATTATCCAAGCATATGAAAATCAAATTCCTGTTTAGTTATTTAAAAAAAAAACTCAAGTAAAAAAAAAAAACTGATTGGACATTGCATATATTGTATATAATAAGTAAGTTTCACCTCTCAATTGTTTAATTCTGTTTCTTTAAAATTCTATGTAAGTCTCATAAATACCTTACCAGAGATCCCTATGTGCATTCATTTTCTTTATGCCTGTGTCTACAGTTTATTCTGCTCTCTCAACATCTCTCCTTGTAGCCACCCATTCAGGTGAGCCTGAGTGAAAGAAAACATCATTGGCATCCCTTAGGTGAGCATGTTCCTCCCTGCTGGTTACTGGACAGTGCAGACTTTAGTTGTGCTGTGCTGGTCAGTTGTGTGATTAGTCCTCATTGTAAATAGAAATTGCATGTAATTATTTTTAAATGGTGTAATTGAAGCTGTGCATTTACCTGTGTTTAGGTTTAGTCAGGTTAGATGCATTTAGAGAGCAAAGCTAAATGTTGCCAAACCTGCTTTATAACAGTAACATCTAAATGCAGAAAAAAGTAATTTGGGGGCAGAAAAGTTGTTTATACTTCACAGATAATTTTTCTTGGCTTTAGAAAAGCTGAATGTAGGAGTGTCAGTGTAAATGATGACTTAATGTTCCAGAAGCAGGTGTGATAGAATGTGAAAAGAAGTGATATTAACTACTTCAGCCCCGGAAGGGCTTACCCCGTTAATGACCAGGCCATTTTTTGCGATACGGCACTGCTTCGCTTTAATTGACAATGGCGAGGTCCTGCAATGTTGTATACAAAAAACTTTTTTTCCCCACAAATAGAGCTTTCTTTTGGTGGTATTTGATCCTCTGTGGGTTTTTATTTTTTGCACTATGAACAAAAAAAGACAATTTAAAAAAAATAAAATAAAGATTTTTAACTTTTTGTTATAATAAATACCCCCCAAAATTAAATTAAAAATGTCTTCATAAGTTTAGGCTAATATGTATTCTTCTACATATTTTTGGTAAAGAAAATCATAATAAGCATATATTGATTGTTTTGCATGAAAGTTAAAGCGTATACAAAATAGGGGATATATTTATGGCATTTTTATTATAATTTATTTTTTATTTTTTTACTAATAATGGCAGTGATCAGTGATTTTTAGCAGGAATGCAACATTGCGGCAGGCAGATCGGACACTTTTGACACTTTTTTGGGACCAGTGACAATTATACAGCGATCAGAGCTGAAAATAGCCACTGATCACTGTATAAATGGCACTGGTAGGGAAGGGGTTAACACTAGGGGGCGATCAAGGGGTTAAGTGTTCCCTAGGAAGGTGTTTTTAACTGTTGGGGGAATGGACTGACTGGGAGTACAGAGAGATCACTGCTTCTGATCACTAGGAACAGACAATCTCACTCTCTACTCCCCTATCAGAATGGGGGTCAGTTTGTTTACATTGACAGAGCTCCATTCTGGCTCTTTGTGGAGCAATCGTGGGTAGCTGGTGGACATGGTGGCCGGTGGCCACATGCATCAGCTCCGGTGACGCGCCATGGGCGCGCACGACTGCTATTGCTCTTAAAGCGGACGACATACAGCGACGGAGATTTGTGCAGCCGAGCCAACCTGACACAGTATAATGATGGTGGCTGGTCGGCAAGTGGTTAAAGGCTGATTTTTTATTTTTTTTTAAATAAGAAACAAGCAGTGGTTTTGCACAGAGCAGCCCTGATCCTCCTCTTCTCATGTCCCTGTCAGAGCTCCTGGCCCCTCCTTCCTGCCCCCATAGCAAGCTTCCAAGCTGTTGTTCTGTCTGTCCATTTAGACATAGAGAGTGGCTCAGCCCTGCGGCTTGGCTCACTGGATGTGATTGACGTTAGCGGGAGCCAATGGTTCCCGCTGCTGTCTTACCCAATGAGGCTGTCTCAGCCAATGAGGAGCTGATGCTGTCATGCATATCTCTGGACCGAGATGGGGCTCAAGTAAGTATTGAGGGAGGAGGGCTGCTGCACACAGAAGTTTTTTTTGCCTTCGTGCATAAAATGACATGAAGATAAAAAAACCTTGAGCCACTTTAAGCAACTGGTGGGAGACTGCATGACTACAGTCTACACTAGGGGTCTCAAACTGGCAGGCCTCCAGCTGTTGCGTACTACAAGTCCCATGAGGCATTGCAAGGCTGACAGCGACAAACATGACTCCCACAGGCAGAGCCATGATGGGACTTGTAGTTTTGAAACAGTTGGAGGGCCACCAGTTTGAGACCCCTGTTCTACACCATCCAGTAGCCAGCTCCCTCCACAGAACATGCACATCTGAAGGGTGCCCAGGGATATGCTATTTCACTTCTGAAATCAGCAGTAAACGGATTAATCGCCCCCTGTTTATTGAGTGATTATTCTTAACTCAACATATTGAGTTTATATCTTAACCCCTTTAAGACTGCCCGCCTCATTTATACTGCGGAAGGGAGGCTCTATTGCGTGGAGTGATGTACCTGTAAGTCGTTTTGTGTAATACATACAGGGCGCGATGCTCGTGCTCAGCAGCGGGATGTCTGCCGGCCACCCACGATCGCTCCTCACAGAGACTATGTACACAAGGCGGATCCCCTTTCTGACAGGGGAGGAGAGAGATCAGCTGCTCCTAGTGATCAGGTACAGCGATCTCTCTCTCTACTCCCAGTCAGTCCATCCCCCTGACAGTTAGAAAGCACCTCCCTAGGGAACACTTAACTCTTTGATCGCCCCTAGTGTCAACACCTTCCCTGCCAGTGCCATTTATACAGTGATCAGTGCATTTTATATTTATATATTTATTTATTTTATTTGTGTCTCTGGTCACCAAAAAGTGTCACATAGGGTCAGATTTGTCCACCGTGATGTCGTAGTCCAGTTAAAAATCGTTGATCCCCGCTATTACTAGTAAAAATAAAAAAAAGTCCCTAAATCTTTCTCCTGTTTTTTGACACTATAACTTTTGTGAAAACCAATCAATATACGTTTATTGTCATTTCTTTTACCAAAAATATGTAGAAGAATACATATTGGCCTAAACTGATGAAAAAACATGTTTTTTAAAAAAAAAATATTTGGACATGTATTATAGCAAAAGGAAAAAAAATATATATGTTTTTCCAAAATTGGTCCCCCACTGAATCTCTTGGTTCCTCTTCTCTGTGTGCCACCATAGGAAGCAGCTTCCTATGGTGGCACAGCTGTGAGTTTGTTCCCAAGCTGGGCTATGTGCATCTATTGACACACACAGATTGGCTCAGCCCCGCCCCCAAGCTCCCTCCCTACAGGACTTTATAGACAGCAGCTGGAGTCAATGGCTCCCGCTGCTATTTCTGATCCTGTGAGGATAGAGAGAGAGACCGGCACTGCTGCAGATGAACACAGTGCTGGATCGAGATAGGTAAGTATAAAGGACAGTGAAGGGGCTCAATACAACTAGTAGGACATTTTATTTTTACCTTAATGCTGTACAAATTTAGTTTTTGCCTCAGAACAGTAAAGGGGTTCTGAGGGTTAATTGTGTAGGTTTAACTTTAACATCAGTTTGGCTGGGCTGTGTTAGAGTTCTGCCTGGTCATGTGTACAGTTAGGTACACATGACAAGCTTAGAACCAGGCCTGGTTGGACGTTTTGGGTATCAACTTCCGCGGAGCCAATCAGTGGGTGCGCCGGGCCCCACTGAGGAGTCTGGGGAAGGGTACTTAAGATGTTGAAGTTCTAAGTTCGTTTGTGAGGCCTTAGCGGTCTGTTCCTGATTCTGGACCGGGGTAGCCCCGCCAGGGGTCCCAGTCATGGGAGCATTCGTCGCTCCGCAACATGCTTCGTTTGGCTAGCCCCAATAGACCCGCCTGGTCTGGGATCCGTCTGTTCCCAAGTCTCGGAACCTGCTGGTCCGAGGCGCAGTAACTGAGAGAGGATTCACGGTGTCCGGGTGTGCTCTCGGGCTTGCAGGGGCACCGCAGCTAGTGTAAGTGACCGGGGGAGGACTCTTCAGAGGAGGGCCAACAAGCTGGTATCTTGGGAAGTGCCTAGTTGCTGAGTTGTGAAGGACCTTGACGAATCCACGCTTTTTCCAGTACTACCAAGGAGACAGAGAACGTTCCAGGTACTGAGGAAAAAGGTTCCTGTTCACTTCTGTTACCAGTTACTCAAGGTCAAAAATATTACAAGTTCCGAATCAAAGTGCTGACTGCCATAATCTCTGGCTAGAGATTTGTTCAGCCTTGAAGCGCCCAGCTGCGAGTGGCTACTCTCTGGGTGATTAGAGACTTCAAGATGCCTGAGTTTCTTCACCCTTGCCCTCTGTTCCCAAATGAGACTGTGTTGTTGGATGATATCCCTGCAAATAAAAACCTTTTCTAAAGTACTTTTATGGTGTCAGCGTCCAAAGTTGTTGGGTACTAACCCTGGGAATCCCTACACATGGAAGAACCAGCCAAGGGGAGGTAACCGGTAAGCCCAAAAGTTAAGGCCGCCCTACTAAGGGTTATGGCTGCTACATGTATAATATAAACACTCTTAGATTTCCATAACTGTATGGTTCTTTTCATTCATACAAACCCACGTTTAATTTTACATTGTTTTCTGTGATGTATGGTATTAACAATACAATTTTAAAGTAGTTCTAAAGTCATTTTTTTTAATCTCAATGCGTTCTGTGCAATGCATTCTCAATGCATTAAGTTAAAACCACCTCACTATCTTTTCCAATCCGCCCATCCCAAAACAATCACCTGCCTCCTGTCACTGCTCCAGCACTGTTTTAGCTGTGGGGAGGGTTATTGGCATTGTGTGTGTCTATGGGTGCACACAACCTGGCTTCAGAGTGTGCATGCACGGGTGGCTTCTTAACACCTGGAGCAGGTAGAATGTGACAATGCCAGTAAGGGACTAGGAAAAGAGTAGAAGCTTTCTGTGCAATATCCCTGCATGGAGCAGGTAAACATGAACTCCTTTTCATTAATTTTTTTAAAATTGGACTTTAACTGCTTGCCTACTGGCCACTATTACCCCTTTCTTGCCCAGGTCAACTTTCAGCTTTCAGCGCTTTCACACTTTGAATGTCATGCAACACTGTAACCATATGATATTTTTTATAATTTGTTTCACATAAATATATTTCTTTTTTCTTATTTAATCACCACTGGGTTTTTTATTTTTTGCTAAACATACAAAAAAAAAATCCAAAAAAACAAAAATTTTCATAGTTTATTATAAAATTTTGCAAACAGGTCATTCTTCTCCTTCACTGATGTGTGCTAATGAGGCTACACTGATAAGCACTGACAGGCTGCACTGATGGGCACTGATGAGCCACCACTGGTGAGCACTGATAGGTTGCATTGATGGGCACTGATGAGAGGGCACTGGTGGGCACTGTTCAGGAGGCACTGATGAGGCTGCACTGATAGGTGGCACTGATGAGGCTGCACTGAGAGGTGGCACTGATAGGCAGCACTGATGGGCCCTGAGAGGTGGCACTGATAGGCAGCACTGATAGGCACTGCTAGGTGGCACTGATAGGCAGCACTGATAATGAGGCACTGTTTGGTAGCACTGATGGGCACTGATAGGTGGCACTGGTGGACACTAATTAGCATTACTGATGGCCACTGATAGGTGGCACTGGTGGGCACTGATTACCAGCACTGGCAGGGAATGTTGGGACCGATATCCCTGTAACAGAAGCTGGTTATTGGCTTTTTTATTTTCTCCTCGCACTGACACCATGAGGGAAAAAAAAGCCGATTACCAGCTTCTGCTCACGCCATGTAGTCAGCTGTCATTGGCTAACAGCTGATCACATGGTAAGGAGCTGCTGTGATTGTGATGGACTCTGCCATCACAGAACGCACTGCCTGCGCCCCACAAGAGGCACACAGGCAGATCATTGTAGGCCTGAGCTGTGGCTATATTTCCGATATAGCACTGGCAGGAACTAGATAAAGAGCAAAGTCCAGGTGAACAGCTATCAAAAATGTCTACCACATTGCATAACTAGACAGGTGACAAATATCTTTCCAGGTTTTAAGAGACACTGAAAAGGCAAATCCACTGAAAGTTCACTTGGAAATAAAGTCACTTTAGATCTGAGGGGGATGTGCAAGGAAAATAAAAAAACATAATTTTAGCTTGCACATGATTGGATGATAAAATCAGCAGAGCTTCAACTCATTTCAGATCTTCCCCTCTGATCTATAGCGACTGCTCTTCCAAGTGTACTTGTAGTGCAAAGTGGATTTGCCTTTCGTAATTAACCCCTATAGTGCCACCATCCCATGTAGGGCATAGTAGCAATTTCTTTGAAAAGGGCTCCCCAGACCCCAACTATGGAATTTATAGTGTGCATGGAGCAGTGCGCATGACCGAAACTAATGCAAAATGCTTATTTCAAAAGAATGAAGGTGAGAAGGAAAATGTGAGGTTCAGGATTCAGCAAGGACAATACAGGGAGGCAGAAAAACATGGAAAGAAATTACAGGGCCAGTAATGGATGTGCATGTATACTTTTTGGAGAATAAAGATATTGTTCAGTGTCAGTTGAAATACACTTTCTATAAAATTGCTTGCTAAATTTTGGATCACTGAACCGTCTTTGTCAAATCCAATCAGATTATTTGTTTTACTGTATTAATAAACAGTAAAAACTTGTATTATAGCTAGAGCACTTGCAGACATGGATTTGCTATTATTTTCTGATACTAACCTATATGTCAATCATTGCTAATATGCGGTACACAAACCTGCTACCCCAAAAGAAACAATAACGTGTGGGTGATGTTTTAAAGGAACCAAATATGCACCTATTTTTTATGAATCCAAATTGATTCTCAAGTTATAGCAGGTGAGTTTCATATAACCCCCCCCCCCCCACCCGGTACAGGCATACCCCACTTTTAAGTACACAATGGGGTTTATTTACTAAAGCTGGAAAGTGCAAAATCCGGCTCACTTCTTCATAGAAACCAATGAGTTTCTAACCTCAGCTTGTTTAATTAAGCTTTGCTAATAAAAGCTGGAAGCACATTGGTTTCTATGCAGAAGTGAGCCTGATTTTGCACTTTCCAGCTTTAGTAAATAAACCCCATTGTGTACTTAAAAGTGGGGTATGCCTATATCTACTTGAATCTGTTCTTCTATCTAGCAAGCCAATGATAAGGGGCTGATAATAATATGGTAATAAATGTGATGACAGTAATAATAATAATAATAATAATAATAAAAACTGTAATAGCGACTCTATAGTTGGTAGTGAATAAAGTTAACAGTGACAAGTAAAGACACTGGTGAAGACAAAACAACAGATTACCCTGTGGAGAAGTAATGTAATAGACTGAATTTACTATCAGGGGAAGAATAAGTGCCCATGGATCTTCTGTTAGTTAATTATGCTCTTGTGTCATTACTTCCACATGATGAATTCACAGCAGAGCGTTCCTTTTTGAATATCATATACAAAGTGTTTAGTTTGCTTACTGCTTATTTTTCTTGACAACTCAAGCCAGAAAATCAAATCCCATTGGCAACAAATATCTGTCTGGAGGAAACAAAGAGAGTTGTGTTATTTATTTTCATTATAGAATTGCTTGTAGTTGAAAAAAAAAAAATATGTACCTGTCAAGTTTTCAACATCGTGCTGCTCGCTGGGGAAGCGTGTAATACCATTGTGATTTCAAAACCTGACTGACAATTCATGTTAAGGTACTAAAGACAAATCAACTTTTTTTTTTTCCCTTTTTTTCCCTTCATTTGACAGTCAACAGTTTGAGACCTAAATGGTACTTTGATGCACTATTCTGTTATGAACTGTTACAGGCCTTGTAGACCAGATGAAGGATATTTTTAACTGCCTTAATAAACTTTTTTTTTTAATTGTGTCTTTTGTTCTTAATAAATATATAAATAATATTACAACTGACAATGCAGCTTAATGAAATATCGCTTGATAAGGGATATTTCTACCTACTCGCATTTACACATTATTTTAAATTGATTTAGTAAATTACCCGTGTCTATTTTTTTATTTTTGTATTTCCTCCTGCTGTTAACAATATCTAAGCAATAAACACACTTTTAAAAAAGACATTGTGTTAATTTAGATTTTATTTTGAGATGAATTTAATAAAAGCAATATTAATGAGGTATGTAAACAGTTCATCATTTGAAAGTAAATCCACTTAAAGTGGAAGTAAACCCATCGATTTAAACAGTTTCAAAAAACGGCATGCCGGGAATGCTATCTGCACATTGGCTGTGCTCTCAACCAAACTGTCAAACCACCCAATGGCTGGTGTCATAAGGGATCACATGTGCAGCACCGTGGAAGCTGAAGATTAAACAGAGGCAAAGATGGCAGCTTCCATGGATGAAAACGATAGGGGAGTTTACTTCCCCTTTAAGTGCTTAGCAATTGGTGACTGTTGGCTCCCCCTGGTTTGGACAGCCGTTGGGCACATGGCTGCCTATATGATTTAATCACTGTATACTCTTATTAGGCCTTCTTTTTTCTTTTTGTGGTCCTTTTTGTTATTCCTGGATCTTGGTTTCCACCTGTTGTTGTTCTTGACAATGCTTCTTCTTTCCTCACTTGGTCCTGCTGTCTGCCTGTGTTGGTTTCTCTGTTCACTCCCTTCCCCACAGTCCTTTTTGGCTTTCACTGATCTCTTTTCACATTTTCTGTGTTCAATGGCATGCATTCATGACCTATTAACTGTTCAGGTGAGCTATGGACATGCTCAGGCATAGTCATGTGCACACCTTGTAATTGCTCTATACATCTATCAGCAAGGTTCATAGTCTAGACTGTTGTAGAGATGAGAGTGCTATTCCCAGGGTGTGCATCTGTGTGAATTTAAGCTTCTGTATCTCGTTTCTATTTCATGTGTCTCTTGCTATCAGGTCCTCAAAGTGTTTTCTTAGTTCCACAGTCATCGCCACTTTTTGTATGTATTTGTGGCTCTTTCTCCTAGTTTGTATGACTCCTGGTTCTTGTCTATTTTCAGTCTTCCTGGGCCCTGTTACCTATGTTTGCCCGATGACCCTGATTTCACTGACTAATACCCCTGACCTGTTTGGCTCCTTGGAAATTATTATTGGTTTGCCCTCACCTTATAAGTATAAGTGTACACTAACCTTGGTTGTGCCATTTACTAGGTCTTTTCTTCAGCAATGTGTTTTAACGCTTGAATGTCATAACTCCTGCCCTTGACTGTTAGGTACTCCCCTCAATCCCATGAACATTTTCACTGGGGAAATTCCTCTTTTTAGGACCAAATAATCCAGTGATTATGTTTCTGGGGCAACCAAGTAAAAGTGCATGCATATAAAGTGTTCTAGAAAGGTAAAATACACCACAGCAGTGACCATCGGAGACTAGATCATTTAAAAGTACACATATACGTTGGTCTAGTAAACAAATCCATTAAAACAGATTTGAGGTAAACTTGTTTCATCATCTTTACCTCTATGTAACAGCTAGGTAATAGTTACAATGATCTGTTCTTGTACTAATTTCAGTAACTATGTTTAATGGGTTAATGTTAGATCTTAGTGGTCTAAACTGTCCTTTATAATCTTGCAAGAGCAGTTAATGGTTGTGGAGTTGAATGTTTTGCAGAGTAAATTTCTACCCAGTCGTATGTTAACAATTGACTGATTCCTCGTTGAAAGTTCTACATTTTGAAGCAGGATATTAGGAATAGCAAGCAGCTAATAAAATACTTTAATGTATGTATGTATGAACTGACCTACCGCTATCCTATTTTTGTGATTCTGACCCAATGCGAAACCATATCCATGATTTCCACTGCAGTTAAAGCTGAATACCAGGGATGTATTTTATTGCATGGTTACATTGGTCCAGCTTGGATCAATATAAGCATACATATTTTATACATGTGGTATCCCTGTGGAAGCTAGAAATTGCTGTAGGAGACTCTACTACTACAGTAATTGCCTTTGTTTCCCATGTCTAGCAGTTAACCTGCTGCACATTCACCACAAGGAGTCACCCTTTTGGCACAGTTGCCATTCACAGAACCCTTGCATTTTTCACAATGAATGGAAGGCTGGATTCACACCTATGCATTTTTAGTGCTTTTTGCATTTTGCAGATTTGCACTACAGAACGTGTTCCATGGGAAACCACGGTTAATGGACTGTAGTAAAAATCTGCAAAATGCACTAAAAATGCATAGCTGTGACTCCAGCCTAACGCATTCTCTGATTGAACTGCATGGAAAGGCAGGGCAATGAAGTCACAATCTCCACCTAGTACAATTGGAGAAGGCCATGCATTCATTAAGAAAAATGCAAAGCGTCCTGTAAACAGCACCTGTGCCAAGTGAACAGTCCTCTATGCTCACTATGCACTTGGCTCAGGACCAGCAAGACAGTGGTGATCACTGTAGTAGTGGAGATCACTACAGTAATTTCTAGATTCCACTGTTATGGAATATGCATACTTACTTTGGTCCAAGCTCAACCAATGTAGCTATGCTATAAAATCCATACCTGGAATTTAGCTTTTAACAGTACTGCTAGGTTATAGGTTCCACCTGCCTATCGGTTGGACAATGAAAACACATCCCCACAGCAATGACCAATTAGTTCATCACTCTGCTCTCTCCTCATACCTACAAACTCTCAGGCCGCGTACACACGCGGGGACTGTTCGCTCAACTTTGTCCGTCAAACAGTTTCAGCGGACAGTCCGCTCAAAATTAGCATGGACGGACTTGCCCACACACGACGAACGAACAGTCCGCTGAAACCGTGCGCGATGACGTGAACGGCACGTACGACGGGACTAGAAAACGACGTCCTATACACTGCAATGCAACCTTCGGAGTGTAAATTCTTTCTGAGCATGCGCGAGACTTAGTTTGACGAACAAGTCTACACACGGGCGGACTGTCCGCTCAAACCAAGTTTCAGCGGACAGTTTTTCGGAATTTCCGAAAAACTTTGTTCGTCAGACTGTCCGCTGAAACTGTCCGCTGAAAGCCCACACACGAGCGGACTGTCCGCCGAAACACTGTTCAGCGGACAAAGTTGAGCGAACAGTCCCGCGTGTGTACGCGGCCTAAGTGTTAAATTGACAGCACTGTGCACTGCAGTCAAGCCTTATTAGCTTCTACTACTGACACAGCTGTGCAAAGGATTACAGGATGTCAATATAAAAAACTATTTAGGGTTATTTAAATGAAAAAACACACATATTTAACTATTTTAAACTAATATATAAGTTAATTAAATTGAGTTTATGTAAAGTCTATCCAGAGTATGGCTTTAAATACCAATAAACCAAAAATGGATTGGTTTTATTAGTGAATTTCTGCAAACATCTAATCAGCCTATTGTGAGTTAAATCTAAATTGCTTATCTTAAAAAAAGGAGGCCT
Organism: Lithobates pipiens; assembly: GCF_037356315.1. Classification (NCBI taxonomy): domain Eukaryota; kingdom Metazoa; phylum Chordata; class Amphibia; order Anura; family Ranidae; genus Lithobates; species Lithobates pipiens. The sequence continues at coordinate 210,904,681 of NW_027507903.1, forward strand.
ATATTTCAACATTTATACCTAAGATTATCTTATGTGTATAGTTACATGATAAAAGACACACAAAAAAAATGCATATAACAATCGATTATGCAACAGAGATGGTGATATGAATTTAATAAAACGTTATTTGAAATCCACTTTTTACACTCTAAAATGCTATGATAGTAAAATGTAATTATGAGAAATAAAATAAGGATTTTTTTTTTTCGTTACAATGCTTGGCTCTTCACTGATTGCAGTAAATTATAAATTATGCAGTCAATGTAGGCCAACAAAAGAAGACATCTTTAGATCTCAGTCAAAGGTAATTACTTAAGTCGGCTGAATGTTCCCTTTTCATAGAGTGTGATCTCTTTTTGACAGCTCACACTGACAGATGACCTTCTCAGCAACATTCTTATCCTCTGGATCATGAACAGTGTGCTTCTCTCACTGAATATCTCTATATATTTGTGACACTAAGCTTTCAAATACAGCTATTGACAAATCAGAACATCAGTCTAAGTACTGGTCTTCCTATCACTCACAATAAAGTAGCTATCACTTGTGGTGTTGTAGAGCAAGCACATCTCTGAAAAATGAGTTCTCAGCAAGTGCTAATTTGACACAGCTCGCTTGGCTTCCCATAATTGCTCTGTCATTGTCTGTTGGCAGTTCGGGCTCATTCCTGGAAGCTGTGCCGTACAATTGGACACAATTACTCCCATTTACCACCACCATTATGGCACTGATGTTGCCCAGTCCGCATATTGATATGCCTCATTAAACCTCGGTGCAGGCTATTAATGAACATTGTTAGCATTTCTCTTAAACTCTTTTGCCTCTAATAAACAGTCAGTGTTCCATGAAGGAGTATTGCCATCTTTCTGATATGCTATTTATTATTGTACGGGGGAAGGGCTCCCTGCAATAGAAACTACACAGATGCTGCAAGAAAAATATATGGGTAGGTCAGTAAAAAATAGCAGTGATCAGTGGAACCATTTCCAGCAGGGACATCCCACCATTAACCAAATGACCTTTTCTATCCACAAAATGACAGAAAGGATAAACATGATAACCTCACGGTAACCTAATCACAGCATGCTTCTCAAGGTTTATAAGCTCCAATACATCTCCTTAACCCTCTCCTACCCCCAGGTGGTGCTACATGATACACAAAAAATGATTTAGCCCTGGGTCCTCAATCCATCATGTCCAGCTTATTTCAGTGTGCATTTATATTCAGAGATAATTATGTGTTGATCAGAGAAGTCAGCCGCTGTCACCCATGTAGCAGGCACACACGCAGTGTGACATAGGTGGTAACGATTGCATATTCTTGAGCTGTCATGACAGGGACAAGGGTTTTATTATGTGTCACTATTCCTGTTAGAAAAAAAAAATTATCATTTTGCACACAATAGCAGTAATGAACCCAAGAATTCTTTAATAAACCTTATTTTCATGTCTTCCCTTTGACCTAATATATAATAGCTCATAACATTTTAGGTATGAATATGTATTGCCTAAATTAGGGTTTTACTTTACAATTGCAAACAAAAAAATGTACACTTTTACTTTCCTGTGATAGAGGTAACTGTAAATTTAGTTTAGGTTTCTATCAAAATTGAAAAAAACTTAAAGACATGAAGTTGAAAATTCTTTTTAAAAGCAGACAACTTATATATGACAGCTGCAGCTCACTAAGTATACTTTTATTGATAACCAAAATAATACCAAATCGTTACTAAAAATCATGATTTTTTTATTTTTTTTTGAGTGATTGTGTTAAAACATGCAGTAGTGACTAAGGATGAGCTTCAGATGTAGACCAAGCAAGTTTGATCCAAATTTACCATGTGTATTTAGCTGCACCTTTGGCTGCAGCAGATACAACCAGACTGAATGTGACAGTTTCCCACTAAGGCTAGCCATCATTGACTGCTGCTTTCCTTGCAACCAGTGATGCATAAGGTTTCCCACCAAAATTTATGCTAAACCCTTAAGTCCTGGCATGACTTTTAAGGGGGACCCATACATAAAAATAGGCAAAAAAGGTATAGGTTATTCGTTAAATTGACTATAAAATTAAAGGTTTTAGTTTTTTTTGATGATCATGTTATGCTTACCTGCTCTGTGCAATGGTTTTGGACAGCATGGGCCAGAACCTCTTCTTCTGGGTACCCTTGGTTCCTCCTCCTTTCCAAGTGTCTCTATAGTGAACCTGAACCGGGCGGCATCCATCTATTGACACCCACATCGTTGTTCAGTCCTGCTCTTCACTCCCTCCTCATTGGTTTTGATTGAGAGTAGCTCCTGCTGCTGCCTCCATGCCTAGTGAAGAGAGAGAGAGAGAGAGAGAGAGAGAGAGGGAAGCTTTGCTGCTCTTGGGAACAGTGCTGGATTGAAACCAGGCTCATGTAAATATTTAGGGGGTGGTGGGGGGAAACTGAAGGTTTTTTGCACTAATGCAGAGAATCCATTAAGATAAAAAACCTTAAAGCTTGAGAACCATTTTAATGGTCTTTATACCAGACCTTTATCAAAGTATGCAGTCTTGATTGACCAGAAAAAGATGGTGGGACAAGCATGCATCAGGTGGCTGTAGGGTGTCTGTGGGAGAGGTTTTACCAGGATCTGGAAGTCTCCATTAAAATTGAGGGGGCCCCAAATACCACCCTCCCCTACGTCAATGAGTAAGAGGTACATAGTACCTCTACTCATTAACAAGAAAATGATTAATAATTAAACACATCATACACTCTTACTAGTCCTTTAGTAAAAAAAGGAAAAAAAGTCCCACAATGCAAATCCATTGTCCAGCACATCAACCAGCGATGCACATTCTCTTCTATCTCCTTGCATGATACCTGCCACCCACTGAAAGAATAAACACACTGACCTACTGAGATATCTGATACCAATGATCGCTCACTGTCAATCAAAGTTCCCGACAACAGAGCTGAGGGGCGTTCCAGGTTACCTCATTGACCCAATATAAAAAATGATCCAATTTGGTCAGCGATGTCATAGAGCAGGGATATGCAATTAATGGACCTCCAGCTGTTGCAGAACTACAAGTCCCATGAGGCATAGCAAGACTCTGACAACCACAAGCATGACACCCAGAGGCAGAGGCATGATGGGACTTGTAGTTTTGTAACAGCTAGAGTTACGCTAATTGCATATCTCAGTCATAGAGGATCCCAGTGACATCATTACTCCATCATGGTCATGTTTATATTTGGTCAATGATATCACTGGATATCCGGCCCCTTCGTTCAGTTGTCAGCTAGGAAGCTGTCATTTGTGGTCGTCAGGAGCAGTTCAGGTCAGAATGTTTTTGTTTTAAAGCAGGGGTCTCAAACTGGAGTTACAAGTCCCATCATGCCTCTGCCTGTGGGAGTCATGCTTGTAACTGTCAGCCTTGCAATGCCTCATGGCACTTGTAGTTTTGCAAAAGCTGGGGGGCCACCAGTTTGAGACCCCTGTTTTAGAGGCTAGTGGGGCATAATTCATCATTATTGATATGGATCTACAACATGATTGATGATGGATCAAGGGCCTTTTTTTGTCATGGTGTGTCTAAATGTTTACTTACTTTACTTTTTTGTGAAGTAGAGAACTCTACTTTCTGCACTACTTCACAGACAGGTTCAGGGCATTCATCAAGCACGTTTTTAAAGGATTTCTTAAAATCGCTGCTCCCTGCCAAGCAACATTTTTAAAACAGTTTTCTGCTTAGGCACATGTCCCCCAGAGCACTACCCAGCTCACTATGCCCTTTTTTTGCCTATTAGCCTAAAAAATGGGCATTACCAATTTCTAAAATTAGATTTCCATTGATTTCAATGAAGTTCAGATTTCACAACTGAACTTTAGTTAAGTTTGTCTAACACACCCTGGACCTACTTTTAGATGATAATTTTTAGTGACTGATCTGTGCAAAATAAAATTAAGAGAATCCTGTGAACTGCCAAATACCCAGTAATTGTTATAGCTTTACTGAATACAGTCAACTTTTTTACAATAAGGGTCCTTTCACACGGGCGGATCAGTGCTGATCTGCCCCGTGGATATCCGCTTGCTCAGCGGGGATCGCCTGAGTGATCTCGGCTGAGCAGGAAGATTACTTGTCTGTCTCTGCACACTGCACAGGGATGGACCTGTCACAGCGCCGCTCTCCCCTATGGGAGATTGGGTGACGACGGACCACAGTGTCTGTCGTCACCCAATCCGATCAGATGACGGATGGAAAAATAGTTTTTTCCTCCGTCACACTTTTTCAGATAGTAGCGGGTCGGATGTCAGCGAACTTGTCACCACTGACATCCGACGCTCCATAGACCTCTATGGAGCATCCGTTCAGGTCCGCCTGAAAAACTGACAGGCGGTCCTGAACGGATCATCCGTGTGAAAGGAGCCTAATATGCATGTTAAATAATAGTTTTCAAGAAAAATCATCTTAGTGCTTGATTAGTATAATAGACTTTTCCTAACGGATACTATGGTGTACATCCCCATCCCTCCCACTTTCATGAATATTTTACCTCAAGGGTAATATTCAGTAACAGGTCTCCATTATAGCAGACTCAGATTCGGGGCATTCAGAATGAAATGATTAGATGTTTAGTAAACAGGACAGACATTTGCCTAAGTTTTATATCTAGAAGAAAATTAGAGGCTCTTCACTTTAAAACTGCTACTGCATGATGCACATATTTTCACAACAGTCCTTAAAGCGGAGGTCCACCCTAAAGTGGAATCTGCACCCACTTCCGGCGTAGATTCTGCAGAAGGTACGCCCCTTTCCACAGAATCTACGCCCCTTTCCGAAGGTCCCCCGCTGCCTGCTGGGAAACACACGGATCCCAGAGACAGCGGGGACCATCCATATTGCGCAGCGCGACTCACGCATGCGCAGTAGGGAACCGGGAAATGAAGTCGAAAGGCTCCACTTCCTTATTCCCATACCCAAGATGGCGGCGGCAGCACCCGAGAGACGATCGAGAGATCGGCTTCGGGTGCCAACATCGCGGGCGCGCTGGGCAGGTAAGTGTCATTGTTTTAAAAGTCAGCAGCTGCAGTATTTGTAGCTGCTGGCTTAAAAAAAAAAAAAACGACGGACTCCCAGCGGACTCCCGCTTTAACCACTAATCTGTTTTTCATAGTGCCCTGACCATTACACACAGTGGTCACATGTGTGTCAGATTCTTCCTCACCACTTCATAATTGCTAAGCAATCCACAACCTGCAGGATTGCCTTTATATATAATTTGAACCCATCCACCTGTTCCCCATGTTTTTTCTGCTACACATGGAGCTACAAGATTTGCAGGAGATTGCATATGAACAATATTACTGGTAATACAGTGGTATTGTGTGAGGCCTTCTTATGGTTTTTAGAGACTACAACAGTGAGTTGACAGAAAATATGCATATTTGCATAATATGTGAGGGCGGAAAGTGATATCACCAGTGTGGTTATGAACGCAGAGAAATATACTTACCCACAATGGGGAATGAATGAAAGATTAAGCTGGGTTTGTGATGAGTTGTAGGGAAAAGGGAGAGTGGTTTCCTGCTAATTAAATGCTATGTCACATAGTGCTTGCGTGCACTAGTTTTATGTGAGTATATTTATTATTATATATTCAATAAATTATTGTGAAGTTTTATTAGTCTATGTGTGATTTTGTTTAATTTTCAGATGACGTGACTGGCATGCTCATGAAGGAGTTGGTACAAGGAGTTCATCATAGAGGATTTCTTGCTGCCAGGATTAAAAAAAATTTAATTTAGGGGAGTTCTAACTAGCAAAAAGTGCTGTTGCTTGACTTGAACAAGAAGAATATGAGAGGGTATATGACATTCCAGTCATTGGTGGATGGACGTATTCACAGGTGTCAGGTGGAATATAAATAAGGTCTTGATTTGAAAGTGCTGTAATACACACTATTGGAAGTTTTTTTACAGTTATGAAGAAGATGTTTCATTGTGCTTAGCCACCTTAAGACCCAGCACTGGCAAGTTCAGAAACATATTAATACATGCCTTCACACATGAATGCGCTGCTTCCGTAATTGCTGCATCCATCAGACACAGCAGATTATGGTTCCGGCAAACATGTGACTAGCTGTAGCTAATCAAAGCATGTCAACAAAAAGCAAGCTCTTATGAAAGGAAACCCATTTACGACAGCTCAAATGATTGTTGTTACACTGTTCATCACTGTAACAGCAATCACAGTGTTAAAAAAATTCCCTGATCACCGCCAGTATCCCTGATCACCGCTAGCCCAGTCATATGATGACACTGTACTGCACTGACAGTACGTAAAGAAAAAATATTAAATTTCTTAATTTTCCAAAAAATTGTGACGAAACACTCACAACTTCAAAAAACATTCCATGCCTCTTACATAATACCCAGAACTGTCTACTTTCCAGAAAGGGTAATTTAGGGGGAACTTGTACTGTCCTGATATTTTAAGGGCCTTGAGAAATTAAATAGGCTGCCAGTACATCGGGCTTGATTAATTTCCAAATATTTACCATACCATAACTTTAATGCAAACTAATTAATATACACTTATTGTTTTGTTTTTTGTTTTTTACCAAAAACATGTAGCAGAATACATTTTGACCTAAATGTATTCAGACATTTCATTTTATTGGATATGTTTTATCAAAAGAAAGTAGAAAAAAAAAATTGTGTTTTTTTTTCTAACATTTTGATCTTCTTTCGTTTATATCACAAAAAAATTAAAAAACAAAAACAAACGGAGATGAAATGCCACCAAAAGAAAGCTTTGTGAGAAAAAATTATATAAATGTAATTTGCATACAGTGTTACATGACCGTGCAAATGCCAGTTAAAATAGCACAGTACTGAATAGCAAAAAATTTTCTGGTCATGAAGGGGGTAAAACCTTCCAGAAGTCAAATGGTTAAGAAGATTGATACAGTATTTATGTCAAAATCTTTCTTGCAATTTGAGACTTTAAAAAATGTTTACTTTATTGATGTTCTATTTTAAGTTCATAGTTTTGTACAAAAGAAACTTGTTCCCTCTCCCCATCATAAGCTAAGATCCACATAACATACACAGATCAGCTATAACATTATGACCACTGTCAGGTAAAGTGAACAATATTGATTATCGTGTTACAATGGCATCTATTAGGCAGCAAGAGAACATTTTGTCCTTGAAATGAATGTACTGAAAGCAAAACAAAAAAAAAGGCAATCATAAGGATTTTTACAACTTTGACAAGAGCCAAATTGGAATGGCTAGATAACTGGGTCAGAGCAACTCCAAAACTGCTCTTGTGGGATGTTCCCTGTCTGCAATTGTCAGGACCTACCAACAGTTATGCAAGGAAGAAAAGCCGACGATCAAGCGACAGGGTCATGGGCAGCCAAGGCTCATTGATGCACTGGATTCCAGTACAATACCAGTACAGTTGTATGGCTTCTACGAAAGTTACCACCCAAGCATCTAATTTTCCCTTGGAAGTATATCTTTCTATCTATTAGAAGAACTACTGTAGCTCAAATTGATGAACATGTTAATGCTGGTTCTGATGAAAAGGTGTCAGAACACACACTGCATTGCAGTTTGTTGTGTATGGGGCTGTGTAGCTGCAGACCAGTGCCCATGCTGACCTGTGTATATAGCCAAAAGTGCCTAGAATGCACACATGAGCATCAGAACTGGACCATGAAGCAAAGGATGAAGGTGGCCTGGTCTGATGAATTCAAGAAGGGTTTGTGGAACGCTGGACCCTGACATGGATGGATTGCTGAGTGGTCTTCAGCTAGTCCCTGCTTTACCTGAGCCTTGACCTACCATACCTGTGTATGACTCGATTTGCCCCTGACCTGTGCTTTGATTTCTGCCTATCTGCTGTGACCTCAGCTTGTATTTTCACTCTGCTCCTGTTTTGCATTCCTTTACCTCACTGCCGGCTGTGTACCGATCCCGGCTTTTGTGCTGAATCGGTCTCTGCCTGATGTTCCTGTACCTCGCTGCGTGGCTGTTGATGACCTTTTGGCTTGTGTCCTTGATACATTCTTGTCTGTCAATCAAGTGTGATGGTGTTCCAGTTCCTGCCTGGTGATCTACAGTCATCTGCTTCCTGCAAACCCCAGCTGGTGCTACCTGCTACAATGGCCCTCATGTCACTCTGTGCTCTCACACTTCCTGTCATCACAATCAGGGTTGTTGGACAAGAGGTGCAAGAGAAGCCCCCTCTCCAGCTCGATCTCCACCAGGTATGTGACAGGCTGCTTTCACACCTTTCAATTTTTCTTATGTTTTTGAATTACAAAAGGCAGAAATAAAATGCATGACCAATAAATCCTATAGAATTCTTCATTCACACCAGTCAGTTATGGGTCAGTTGCATTTTTAAAAGTCCTGCATGATACATATTTGGTGCATGTTTGGTGTGTGTTTATAACCACACCAAAAATGCACCTCCTCATTGAAATGAAAAGAAAACTCATCAAAAGAACATCAAAAACACACAAAAGAAGCACCCACAGTTGCATTTTTTGGTATGTTTTTTGAGTCACATCTTTTATTCATAGGTGCAGGCTGGTTACAGGCAACCAGAAATCACCAGAAACACAGCAGAAACATGGTTGAACTTTGGCAAAGGAGCACTGTGAAAGCAGCCAATGATTTATGGCTGAGACCTGCTGATCGGCTGTGTCCAATCACAGCACAGAGTCCTGTGTGTACAAACATTAACCACATCTCTTAGTAAAAGCAGCACACAATTAACCCCTTGATTGGCCCTTCCCAGTCAGTGTCATTAGTAACAGTGACAGTGTACAGTATTATATCTGATAACTGTATTAGTGTCACTATTAAGGTTATGGCAGTTAATCAGTTAGTGTACCCCCCAGCGAGAGTATTTTAGTGCCATATTTCCCGCACGCTACCACAATCCCACTATAAGTTGCTGATCACCGCCTATACCTGTATAGCGTCATTGCTGCAAAGATTCCACTATACTGTTTATACCATAGTTTGTAAATGATATAACTTTTGAGCTAACCAATTAACAAAAACGTAATTTTATTTTTTTACCAAAGACATATAGCAGAATTTATTTTGGCCTAAATTTATGAAGAAAATACATTTCTTCTTTTTTTTTCTGTTTTATAACAGAAAGTAGAAAATATTGTTTATTTTTTTCCAGAAATGTTTGGTCTTTATTAACCGCTTGCCTACTGGGCACTTAAACCCCCCTCCTGACCAGACCGATTTTCAGCTTTCAGTGCTCTCACACTTTGAATGAAAATTACTCAGTCATGTGATACTGTACCCAAATTTATTTTTTGTCCTTTTTTTATACAAATAGATCTTTCTTTTGGTGGTATTTGATCACCTCTGGGTTTTTTATTTTTTGCACTATAAATGAAAAAAGACCGAACAGTTTCTGTGATAACATTTTTAAAATTATTAATTTTTCTTCATAAATTTTGGCCACAATTTATACTGCTACATATCTTATAAAAAAAAAATAACCCAAATTCGTGGATATTATTTGGTCTGTGTGAAAGTTATAGAGTCTACAAGCTGTGGTGCAAATCATAAAAAAATGATCACACCTGATGTGCTGGTGGCCTAATTTCTTGCGACCTGAACAAGCCAGAAAAGTAAAAATACCCCTCAAATTACCCCCTTTTCGAAAGTAGACATTCCAAGGTATTTAGTAAGATGCATGGTGAGCTTTTTGATGTTGTCATTTTTTCCCACAATTCTTTGCAAAATGAAGATTTTTTTTCCCACAAAATTGACATTGTAATAGGTTATGTCTCTGCATGTGTATACGACAAATGATGCCCCAAAATACATTCTGCTGCTCTTCCTAAGTATGGTGATACCACATGTGTGGGACCTTTTCACAGCCTAGCCACATAGAGAGGCTCAACATGCATGGAGCACCATCAGGTATGTCTCAATCTATGAGACATAATATGTCTTTTGGATGGTTCATTTTTTTTGCACAAAGTTGTCCATTTATAAGATATTTCCAACACGTAGCATGTACATAGCAAAAATTACACCCAAAAATACATTCTGCTACTCCTTCTGAGTATGACGATACCACATATGTGAGACTTTTACGCAGCCTGGCCACATACAGAGGCCCAATATTGAAGTAGCACCTTCAGGCGTTCTACAAGCATAAATTACACATCTCATTTCTCAACCAACTTTTGAAGGCCCTGGAGCACCAGGACAATGGAAACCCTTACAAAATGACTCATTTTGTAAAGCTAACACCCCAACATATAATCTATGAGGCATAATGAGTATTTTCAATGGTATCATTTTTTTCCAGAAGTTTTTGGAAAATGTGAAAACACATCTTTTTTTACACAAAGTTGTCCATTTACATAACAGTCCAAATACATTCTGCTACTCCTTCTGAGTATGACGATACCACATATGTGAGACTTTTACACAGCCTGGTCACATACAAGGAACACCGTTAGGTGTTCTAGGGACACATAGCATGCACATACCTAGAATTACACCCCAAAATACATTCTGCTAAGCAAAGGGTAAACAAAAGATTACCTGTGGTTTTGGTAGCTCAGTTGTCCACAGGAGTTTAACACTGGTCCAGGCAGCAGGCAGGGACTTGGTCAGCAAAATTGAGTGCAATTGCCCAGGCAACAGGCAGGGATACTGTCCATAGTCATTACAGGCAGCAGGCAGTGATACTGTCCATACACAGTCCAGGGTCAGGGCAGGCAGAAATTGTCAGCAGTGCCAAAATATTGGTCCTGGTAGAAGGCAGGAACATGGTCCATGTGGTGTGGTCAGTTCATGCAACAGGTAGAGGCATGATGGCATAGGTCCTACAGGCAGCAGGCAGAAGTAGGGCCTCGTGGGGCCTCATTCAGGACAGACTGGGGACAGGGGTAGAAGCTTCTCCTACCCAAATCTCTTTGAAGCCTCCGAGTCTTCAGATCCTAATATAGGAACGAGAAAACAAAAAAAAAAATTCTTTTTATCCTGAAAAACAATTCTGGAGCCCCTCACATATGTGGGACCCCATGTGTTATGAATCCTACTAGTCCAGTGGCAGGGTACAAGATCAGTCCAAGAGGCAGGCAAAAAGTATGGTCAAACAGTCCAAGGTCAGTTCCAGATCAGGCAGAGATATGTACAGTATCGGTAGGCAGAAGTGTGTTCGAATAACAAGCCAGGGTCAGTTCCAGATCAGGCAGAGGTATGAACAGAATTGGTAGGCAGAAGCATGGTCGAATAACAAGCCAAGGTAAATGGCAGGAAGTGAGGGTTATGTTTACCATACTTCACTAATAATTTACGGTGGTCAACTATGCAGAGGCCTGGTTGGGAAGGACATTGGGGACAATAATAAGTGGTGTCTCTTCTAACTCCTCCTCTGGTGCACACCCGGCATTTTTCTCTGATGTTTTTGGCCTGTTGGTTTAGGAGGGATTTTATCGGGAATGTGGCGTTCGGAGAGTCTGCTAATAACATCGGATCAAATTTTTTCTGGTGGGCCGTTCGGGAATACAAGGGCAGTGGTGATTTTCTCCTGGTAGCTAAGGAAGGATTTTGGGGCTTTCAGTGGATTTGTGATAGATAACGTAGCTGTTGTATATGGCCAAATTAAACAAATAAATTGAAACTCGTATGTTCATCTTGTGGCAAGGTAGGGTCCAAGCATTTGGTCATTGAAGTCAACACCCCCCATGAACATATTGTATTCGTGGATACATGTGGGTATTTGGATTGGGCCATTCCTCCTGGTGATCTCAACGAATGTATTGTTGTGGATCAAAGAAAGCACGTAGACATCCCTTCTGTCCATCCCCTTCACAGCCAGAATTCCTTCATTCCGTAAACTTGCCGTCTCCCCTCTTCTTATTTTCTTGTTAATGAGGCTTTGAGGAAAGCCCTTCCGGTTTGTCCTTACGGTGCTGGAGTGTTCTTTCTGTGAAGGTTGTGGAATAGGGGCAAACAGGTATAAAAGTTATCCACATACAAATGGTAGCCTTTCTCTAGGAGTGGGTTTATGAGTTCCCAAACGACTTTCCCGCTTGATCCGATCTAGTCTGGGCATTTAGGGGGATGCAGCTGGGTGTCCTTCCCTTCATATACCTTGAAGGCATATGTATACCCTGTGGCTCGGTCACACAATTTATAAAACTTCACCCCATAGCCCTTTGGGTGGGAATAAATTGTTTTATGCCCAGCCTGACAGAAAATTTGACAAGGGACTTATCCACGCATGTTAGTCTAGGGTAAACAACTGGGGGAAGATTTCAGAAAAAATATTTATTAGTGGCCGAATTTTATAAAGCTTGTCAAAATTTTGCCAATTTCGGGGAGGGCTCTGGGTATTATCATTATAGTTTAGGAATTTCATAATCATGAGATATCTGGTTCTGGGCATTACTGAGGAAAAGATGTTCATGTGGTGGATGGGGAGGGTTGACCAATATGAACGTAATACATTTTTTTTGGTTAGTCCCATACAGAATGTGAGGCTCAATTTTTTTTTAAACTCCTCCACTGTTAGGGCTCTCCACTCATAGGGACGGGCATAATATGACCTTGGGTTACATGCTATGAATTGTTGTGCATACAGGTTGCACTGGGCCACAATTGATGCTAGCATGTCCTCAATAAAAATAAAATAGAAAAAATCAATCGGAGAAGCATTTTCTGTGTCCACCTGAGCACCTGGCTGGGCAGTGAAAGGGGGAATGATAGCTTCTACTGAATTAGGAAGCCACAAGGGGTTCTGAAGGGAAAAGGGAAAGTTGGCATGGGACCTAACCCTTTGGGACTGAGGTGACAGCCCACTGGCATGTGGCCTTTGTCAAGGTACTGCTGTGCTGGTGGATGGGACTGCAGTGCTGGTGGATGGCAATGCGGTGCTGGTGGATAACAGTGCCTTCTCAACAAAACGCTCTTGTCTGGCGGGCAGACTCTCATCCTCCTCTGAGGCTTCCAGTGTTCTACTGCTTAGGACAGACTCGTATTCAACATCAGACTCAGAATCTGAATATGAGGAGGAAACCGAAGCGGAGAGCTCCCCTTTGCTCTCGTTGGGCAAAAGAATATTGTACGCCTCCTCCCTGAAAATAATCTCTTAGACATTCTTGGTGATGACAAATGGCACTGATACGTGGCACTGATGACACGTGACACTGATGTGGCATTGGTGACAGATGGAACTGATAGATGTCACTGATGACACGTGACACTGATGTGGCACTGGTGACAGATGGCACTGATATGTGGCACTGATGAGGATGTGACACTGATGTTGCACTGGTGACAGATGGCACTGATATGTGGCACTGATGGCACTTGACACTGGCAGATGGCACTAATACATGGCATGATGGGGCACTGGTGACAGATGGCATTGATACCTGGCACTGTTGAAACGTGGCACTGATGACATGTGGCACTGATGTGGCACTGATGGCACGTGGCATTGATGAAACATGGTACTGATGTGGTACTGATGGCCCATGGCACTGATGTGGCACTGATGACATGTGGCACTGATGTGGCACTGATGACATGTGGCACTGATGTGGCAGATGACACTGACTAGTGGCACTGATGTGGCAGGTGACACTGACAGGTGGCGCTGATGACTGATGACACTGATAGATGGCACTGATGACAGATGGCACTATGGCACTAACAGTGATGAGCACTGTAGCACCAAGGGCAGTGATGTGGCATTGTATGGGCCCTATTTGGGCTCTGATGTTACTGTGTCTTCACTGTAAAATCCCTCCTAACAGTTGGCACTCACAGATCTGCAGCACAGGTCATTCTCCCTCCTCACACTCGGTCTCTGTGTGAGGAGGGAGAGCCATGTTAACACTTGAGATCATCTATCATTAGAAGCTCCGATCGAAGGCTAAATGGTCACTGTGATTGGCCATTTAGCACAATCTGTAATTGGCTGTGTCCAAGGCACACCAACACAGAATATCCCTGATGCGTGCCCATGGTGGCAAGCAGAGAGGACAGAGAGGACATAAACAGGTTCCCTGACTAACGGGGTGTGTCAGTGCGGGCACTCGGTACACTTGCCCCACATCTCTTGCAGGATGCCCGGTGTCCAACACGCGGCGATCGCCCCCTCTGTGGTCATTGGCATGTCTCCCTGCTGATTGTCTGCGCAATCCACATCTTGCTGAAGCCGGGTTCCTCCTTTTTGGCTCTCTTGAGGAGTATAGAGCAGAAAGGGCCATGCTGCTGAAGTCTATTTTGCTGTATTCAGAATAGGGGGAAAATAATAACTGGGAAGGGGGGAGGAATTACGAAAATAAATCTGGAGTAGTGATAGGTGGTAAGAGGATATGTGCTAGGGGGTGCATTGGGAGACACCGCAACCTTTAGCCCTATCCCCTCCCAAAGCACCCCCCAGCACATATGCTCTTACCACCCCCAATCAAAGAGATGCCACCTGCCTCATAGGGGGCAATTGCAAAATGGGACCTAGCACCCTGTAAGAGATGTGGGGCAAGTGCCCTGGGTGTCTACTCTGGAGCATTGGCAGGGAAGGGGGGATCAGCAGTGGGATAGATAGGTGTTGTGCTGAAAGGGGGAATTTGGGGGGGTTAAGTGAATTTGTGCTGGAGATGATTAGAGGAGTGGAGAGGATTTGTTCCAGGGTGGAGTGGACAGTGGGAGTGGTATATAAAGCAACCAATCCCCTCCAAAACAAAGGTTCCTCTACATGCCACCCAGACACCCCTCCTATCTACCTCCTGCTGCCCCCAGGTCCCTGTGTACTCCCCTGGCTCCCTCATTTCCCACAGCACTGCTGGATTCCCCCTCTCCTCTGCCACCACCTGCTACAGGGGATCTGTCAGAATGGAGCAAGCGGCTGGTAAATGTGTCATTTACTCACCCTTTCTTGTCTTAAAGTGGAGTACAAATACTGCAGCTGCTGACTTTTAATATTAGGACACTTACCTACCTACACAGGATGCCCACAATGTCCTCACCCAAAACCGATCTGTCCTTTGGCTCCCGGGTGCATCTTCAGCAAGGGAATTAGGAAGTGAAGCCTTGTGTCTTCACAGCCTGGTCCCCTACTGCGCATGCACGAGTTGCGCTGTGCATCCTCACTGGTCCCTGCTGTCTTCTGGGACCTGTGTTTCTCCCAGAAGACAGCGGTGGGGGGATGGAGGAGGTGCCAGACATGGAGTAGATTCCCGCTGTACTGATCACTGCCTAATAAACTGTATTTACTATGCTTCAAGGAAGCCTCTGTTCAAAGCAATTCCTGTCCATTCATTCTGTGCAGCTGAGACAACAGAGATGGAGATGTGCTGTGTACTCAGTCTCCTTTTTCTGTCTCAAAGATGAAACATCAGAGGTCTGTTTAGACCCATGATATCACACCAAAGCCTCCCGACAGGACTCCTAAATTTTTTTAAAAATTAATAAAAAAATACAATTGTAAAAATAAATAAAATGAAATGGTCAAAACGAATAAACAAATTAAAAAAAATAAAATAAAACTACTCACACCAGTGGTGAAACTAACCAGGGTCGCAAAGGTCGCACTTGCCCTGGTCAGGGGTCAGGGGGCTCTTAATGATTTCTTGCACCAGGGTACACTGACAAAAACCAACAGTAATTGCACAATATGCTATATAAATCCTGTATGATAATAATACAAATGTTATTAATAATATGCACACCACAGGTTGGTTCTCTTAGCATGCAATAGAAAAATAACAGGAAATGCTTAACCCACATCCACTTTAGTGCCACACCCACAAAATAGTTTTTTTTAACATAGTAAAGTATTTACCTAAAGTTGCATTCTGCTTGTACAGTCTTTTCACTGATGTCCTGAAGAAAATGCCTGACTTCTCTGACAATGTTGCCCCAAAATCTTGTAACAAACATAAAATCTGCCAGTAAAATCACAGAAAATCAAGTATATTAAATGCTTAGTTGCAGTTTTTTTTTTTCCATAAATCTGTTTTTCCGACGGGAAATGTGTGATAACAGACTGTTGGCGAAAAATCCAACTGTTTGTATGCTCCATTGGACAATTGTCAGATTTTCCACGGACAAATGTTGGATAGCAGGTTTTAAAATTTTCCACGGGCAAATGTCTGTTGTTTTCCGAGCGCGTGTACACAAGCAAGGATGAGCCAGAAGCGGTCAGTCTTGTAAAGTAGCATTCGCATTGGAGAATTAACATTTGTGATGTGGCAAATTATGAAATTTCGAAATGCAGCACACAATTCTCTTCTTCTTTAATGGGATGATTATGAATCTGCTTTGCTGGTGATACTGATGGAGTTATTGCAAATTTATTTTCAAAGGCTTTTTTTTTCTAGTGATATCAAGAATAATATTATTATTATTTTTTTTTTATTTGGGCAAGTTACCACAGCACCATTATCCCCTAGTTTTTAAGATAAAAGATACGACTATGTTGGTGTCCCTTGTTAATTTTACATTGTATATTTTTAAATGTAACTGCTTATTCCCAAACTGTCATTTGAAGTAAAACACATAGCCACGTATTATTCTACACAATTTTTTATTGTGCATTAAAAAAAAAAACAAATACAATTAGACATGCTATCTGCCGATAGAACGTAACCAAAAAGTGCATTCTATGCATCCAAAAATATAGAAAATATAACAAATCAAATCATTATTATTCAACCAAAAAATAAAAGCCTCATGTATGTGTCCTGCTTCTTAATATAGGGGGTCAACAATGCCAAGATTTGTTGAAAGCAGGGTCCGTCATTCAGAGATAAAAATAAAAATAATCTGGATTATTCTCCTGGAGCTCCCGCAGCAAAGGCATATGACATAATTGGTCACGATTAATAAAGCAACCAATTTTTGGTCCAAGAACTCCTCCTGTTCCTGGACTGGACTTGGGTCAAAGCAATAACTCCAAGGCCAATAATAAATAAATAAACAGATTATCTCCTCCGATTCCACAACATGTCTGGTTGACAAACAGCTGCTCAGAAATAGACTGAAAAGCATGAAATGAAAAGCACGAACTGAAAAGAGCTAAATGAAAAGCGTGAAATGAAAAGCGCAAAATTAAAAGTGGGAATCAACACTCACCAAACTTCTACTAACACAAAATTAGTAGAAGGAACCCAAAGGGTGGTGCTAAAGAGCTGAAAACCACTTGTACGTCAGTACGTTCGTGTATGTTGGCCAACAATTCCTTGTCGTTTGTATGCAAGACAAAATCCAGGCACATGCCTTCAGACAAAAGTCTTAGGTTTTGTCTGTGGAAAATCCGATTGTGTGTACAAGGCTTTAGTGTAGTAGCTGGGGGAAAGAAGGGGAGCAGTACAGCGTGTCACTGAGTACTTAGTGAGTCAGCTTGGGCTATGTACATTACATCCGAGATGAATAAATAGGCTGCATTGTGCTACTAATCAAAAATTAAAATGTTTATGTAAAAACAAAAAAAATTGTGATGTCTCCAGGATGCCACATCAATGTATCCAAGGTTAGTATAGTTTAAGGTTCTTACTATTGCTAATCGGGAGGGCACACTGAGCTCTTTGTCTGACCCAGCTGCTACAATCAAGTCTTCATCAGCTAGCGTGCCCTTAGTTGAAGCAGATTTCCAACCTGTCATAGTGTCCCAGAATTTTAGAGCAATCCTGGGGTCATGCAGATCAGGTCCATGTCCCAGAATTGAGTTCTGGAGTACCCATTCCAGGACCCAGTTCAAATTAATTTCTTAAACTGTCTGGCTCCTGCCTGACAGTAGGGGCATACCCCCAGCAGCAGAAGGACATGTAGCAGAAGAAACTACAGTTTAAAATGGAGTTCCACCCAGAAATTGAACTTCTGCTGATCAGATTCCTCGTCCCCTTCGGTGTCACATTTGGCACCTTTTTGGGGGGGGAGGGGGGCAAATACCTGGATTTGACAGCGATTCCGGTGAAAAAGCGCTGCACATTATGTGGTGAACTATGCCATCCTCGGCCCCTCTTCCTGCCCCCTCCGCTGTCTTCTGGGAGACACACAGGTCGCAGAAGACATCAGGGACCATTCAGAATGCACAGCGCGATTCGTGCATGCGCAGTAGGGAAGCAGGAGTGAAGCCAAAAGTCTTCACTGTCTGGTTCCCTTACCAGGAATGACGGTGGCAGCACCTGTGAGTCGATCCAAAGATGGACTTTGGGTGCCGACTTTGTGGGCTCCCTGGACAGGTAAGTGTCCATATATTAAAAGTCAGCAGTTGCAGTATTTGTAGCTGCTGACTTTTATTTATTTTTTTCACAGGGGGAAGTGCTTCACAATCATTTACCCCTGCTAGCCATAAATGCTTTCCTCCCCACCTTCAATTACCAGCATGTGCACATTATTCTGTGCAGAGCTCCAGCCTTGTCCTTTACATCACTCTATAGAATTCAGAATTCCAGAAACTTTTGCCAGTCACTGATAGACAGTAAGCCCATTTTAACCATAACCAAACAATAGCCTAATGCCTTTCCATGAGTGCTGAACAGACATTCGGTTATACAGGAACAACAGCTTAAAACCAGTTATACATGGTTCGAATCTCAGCCGGTTCAGCAGGGACTGGTTGAGATTCAAGCCATGTACATGCAGGCTGAATGTACCCAAGTTAATTGATCGATCAACTTGGATGCAACCAGCCTATTGGGTTTTACATGCAATTTTTTATAAGGGGCTATCATAGCCGCTAGCAGTAATCACTGTGTTCTCCTGGTGAAGAGGGCTCCCATCACCCTCCCGCCAGGAGAACACAACGGCTCTATAGGAAGCCTTCCCCTATCAACACGAACCACTAACTCATGGTTCCAGGAAAGAAAATCACTCCATCTATGGCTGGCTTAACTCTAGGTTTTGTGTTACCAAGCTGGTCCAAACAAACTTTTTCCAATACTAAGAAATGTTCTTTCTGTCAGCGCTGTATAAACTGCTCCATATAGTCAACAGGGCTGTGTTCTAGAAGCAGCACGGGGACTTCCTATTCTGTTCCCGGAACAAAATTGAGTCAAGCTGAACACTTCCCAGCCATTTTCAGGTAACCTTGTATTTTTATAAATCTGGGTATTTGCCGAACATGCAAACAGGCGATGTTTGGGCCGAACTTATGCTCGGCCTGAACTGCTTGCCCAACACTAGACATAAATGGTATTCTATTCTATAATTCAGAAACAGGTTAAAAAGTAATATTCTCAACAATGAACCTTGGATTAGACCACAAACAACCTTAAACCATTCAGAATATGAATGATATCAATCACTACGCTTTGATGGTTTCTTTAAAAAACGGTTTCTGTTCATTCACGGATTGCATTCTCTAAGCCTATAAACCTTGACTAAGGCAGGCCATAGATGGTGCAAATTTCTTTCCTGCAGTCACAATCAACACAGACAGTGCTGACAGGGGAATCCCTCCCGCCGAGCCATTGGATGGCTTCCCTCCACTGGGAGAAGACAGTGATTATTGCTAGCAGCTATAGCAGCCATTACCGATAATCACAAGTAATGCCCTGTACACACAGTCAGAAATACTGAAGGAAAAGGTCAGATCGGATTATATTGTCGGAAAATTCGATCGTGTGTGGGCTCTATCGGACTTTTTCTGTCGGAAACGAACATCGCAACAAACGTCACCGCGTTCTGAACGATCAGATTTTCCGACAACTTGGTCTGGCCGTGTGTATGCAACACCAGTTTCGGACAAAATCCGTCGGAAAAAATCAGACGGATTTTGTGGTCGGAATGTCTGACCGTGTGTACAAGGCATAAATCTGGCAGGCTGGTTGTACCTTGGTAAATTCAGCTTGCCCAGACACAGTTTGAATCTTGGCCGGTTCAGCAGCTTGCCTTACACTTTATAAGGAACTGTGTCAAAGCTTTAGCACAGTCCAAACACTGCCTTATGCTTGGTACACATATTTACATGGGTTGAACAGAAAAAAAAATTAGAGATTTAATTTAGTAGTTGCTCATTTGTTTTTCATTTACATCGTTATATATGCTGCTTTTATACTGTACACAATAATCGAAAAAAAATTAAATATATGAGGTGCCGATTAAAAAGAAACAATGCAAAATTGGAGTGTTCTATATTAGGTTGTGTTTTATTGCTTGAGGACTGTTTTCTAGCTGCCAAGTTGCAGCATGTCTACGGCTTCCATTTTTCAGTTTAATAGAAATAGTTGCTTTTCTTCCTACTTCTGAATCATTACCTGAAATATGTCAAACCAAACTGTCAAAAGATTCTGTATCCATTAGGCATAAGAGCTATTTTAAAAGTGCATAACTTTGTTTGACATTAATATTACCAGTAATTAGAGATGAACAAATAAAAAAAATCTACTCTGCTGGCAATTTAACCTATTCATTCTTGGTCATTGGATTTTAATTTGCAAATCCACCCATAATTACATTAGTAATATGGTAAATTTTTTTGCAAATAGTTGTTTTTTTTCTTGATAAAAATGATGTGCAGATATCGCACCCCAACTAGCCTGGAATATTAGGCAACAGAATGAATATCCCCATGGCTGGGGGCTAATAGTACATAGACAAGTGCACTGGTTGGAAAATAGCTGGGAGTATACAAAAAAAATGAATAGTGATGAGCAAACTGATCCACCTGGTCCATGATTCAATGTGCACTGGGACAATCTGCTAGAGGCAAAAATCCATCACATTTTGATTTGTGCCGTGTCTTATCTGTGTGCATGGTGGTTGTTTGTTAGTTTGCATGTCCCTCAAAATGCCTTGAGTGTGTTAAAATCTCCAGTGGTGGTGCGGAGGGGGGGCGGCGTAGGTTTAAGGGGAAGGGGAATAACTTGCTAATGCTCTAGCCCCAAATTTGCACAACCACCCATACAGCGTTTTAACTCTTATGCTGCGTACACACGACCGGACTTTTCGACTTTCGACTAGGTCCGACAGTCTTTCCAACAGACTTTCAGCGGAGGTCCGACTGACTTTCTGAATGAGCGGACTTGGCCACACATGACCAAACTAAGTTCATTCAAAAGTCCATTCCTTTTGAACGTGATGACGTAAACGGGACTAAACAAGGAAGTTCAATAGCCAGTAGCCAATAGCTGCCCTTGCATCGTTTTTGGTCCGTCGGACTAGCATACGATTTTCACGATTTTTAGTCCATCGGACTTGAGTTCGTTGGATTGATTTGAAACATGTTCTATTTCTAGGTCCATCTGATTTTTTTTAAAAGCGGTCGGACTAGCCCACACATGATTGGATTGTCTGACGGACTGATCCCGTCGGACCTATTCTGCCAGAAAGTCCAGTCGTGTGTACACGGCATTAGGAAGCAGAGCAGGCTCTTTATACAAAAGACTCAAATTACCACTATGAAGGGAACCTGCAATGTCATGGGTCATGTTGTCCTTCACATGGCAGTATTGTGTTTTAAAAAAAATTTGGGTTCAGGGTTCCCCTTAATATGCATACCAGACCCAAATGGCCTGGTAATGGACTGGGGGGAACCCATGTCATTTTTTTCAATGAGTTTTATCAATATTGCCGAAACCCGACAATTCATTACAGCCAGGATCAGTTTTAAATTACTTTATTTTCCTTTAGAAGTGTAATTTTGCTGTAGTACTGCTCTAAACACGAGAAAACTCTGCCACTTTACAGGCAAATTGTAGACACCCCCCAGGCACGATATTTAACCACTTCAATACAGGGCATTTTCACCCCCTTCCTGCCCAAGCCAATTTTCAGTTTTCAGCGCTGTTGCAATTTGAATGACAATTGCGCGGTCATGCAACACTGTACCTAGATGACATTTTTATAATTTTTTCCCCACAAATAGAGCTTTCTTTTGGTGGTATTTGATAATCTCAGTGGTTTTCATTTTTTGCGCTATAAACAAAAGAAGAGCGACATGTTTGAAACAATAAGAGTATATATTGATTGATTTGTGCAAAAGTTATAGTTATAGTTATAGTTACCAGTAATGGCGGTGATCTGCAATTTTCATTGTGACTGCGACATTGCGGTGGACATATCAGGCACTTTTGACACCATTTTGGGACCATTCACTTCCCCCCCCAGATGGCTGGGAAGCCCAGGAGGTCATATGACACCTGCCCAGGATGGGAGATCCCTCCTACGGACGTCATATGATAATGGGCGGGATGGGAAGTGGTTAAAGGAATATTTAATTATTATTGTTTCACTTTAAGCATGATTAAAATCACTGCTCCTGAAAAAAAGTTTTTTCATGTTAGTGTCCAATAGACACAATAGGGTTCTGCTGCTTTTGAATTTGCCGCGAACACCGCATATTGTTCATTGTTCTTCAAACACCCGAAGTCTGAACTTATGCTCGGGCCGAACCGTTCGCCCATCCCTATTGCCAACATGTTGTTAAATATGATATCCATATATTGTCACAATTACCTGTTGCTGCCTTCATATTGTCATGATTGGCCATATATTGTCATGACTGACATGTGTTGTCTGCAAATTGTCCCAATTGGCAAGTTATTGGCACAATTGTCAGTTCATGGCCTGCATATTATCACAATCACCTAAATGTTGTCACAATAGCCTATTTACCACCCACATATTGCCAAGATTGCCTGTTTGTTGCCCACTTATAATCATGATTGCCTGTTCACATACTACTCACACATTTTCACTTTTGATATTTTTGACATTTGGCTGTTTCCTGCCTTTGTATTGTAAATATTGCTTATTTTCTGCCTGAATATTGTAATAGTTGATCATTGGCATTATTGCCTGTTTGTTACCACCATATTGTGAAGATTGGCCACATGTTAATATATATATAGTCATGATTGCTCATTTGTTGTCCAAATATTGGTGCAATTATCTGATTTGTGTCCTCAAATTGTCACAATCACCCATATCTTGTCCACATATTGTCATTATTGTCATGGCATGATTGCTGTTTGTTGCCACATTTACCCACATATTGTCACATTTTCCCATCTGCTGCCCATATATTGTCACAAGCTATTTTCTGCCTTAGCATTGTAAATATTGCTCATTTGCTGTGTATATTGTAGCAGTTGTTTGTTGCCTGTATATTATATATACAGTGGTGTGAAAAGGTGTTTGCCCCCTTCCTCATTTCCTGTTCCTTTGCATGTTTGTCACACTTAAGTGTTTCGGAACATCAAACCAATTTAAACAATAGTCAAGGACAACACAAGTAAACACAAAATGCAATTTGTAAATGAAGGTGTTTATTATTAAAGGTGAAAAAAAATCCAAACCATCATGGCCCTGTGTGAAAAAGTGATTGCCCCCCTTGTTAAAACATACTATAACTGTGGTTGTCCACACCTGAGTTCAATTTCTCTAGCCACACCCAGGCCTGATTATTGCCACACCTGTTCACAATCAAGGCATCACTTAAATAGGAGCTGCTTGACACAGTAAGGTCCACCAGAAGATCCTTAAAAGCTACACATCATGCCGAGACCCAAAGAAATTCAGGAACAATTGAGAAAGAAAGTAATTGAGATCTATCAGTCTGGAAAGGGTTATAAAGCCATTTCCAAAGCTTTGGGAATCCAGCGAACCACAGTGAGGCCGCGCACACACACGGGGACTGTTCGCTCAACTTTGTCCGCTAAACAGTGTTTCGGCGGACAGTCCGCTCGTGTGTGGGCTTTCAGCGGACAGTTTCAGCGGACAGTCTGCTGAACAAAGTTTTTCGGAAATTCCGAAAAACTGTCCGCTGAAACTTTGTTTCAGCGAACAGTCCCCTCGTGTGTAGGCTTGTTCATCAAACTAAGTTCCGCGCATGCTCAGAAAGGATTTACACGCCGAAGTTTGCATTGCAGTGTATAGGACGTCGTTTTCTAGTCCCGTCATACGTGCCGTTCACGTCATCGCGCACGGTTTCAGCGGACTTTTTCGTTCGGCGTGTGTGGGCAAGTCCGTCCATGCTAATTTTGAGCGGACTGTCCGCTGAAACTGTTTGACGGACAAAGTTGAGCGAACAGTCCCCGCGTGTGTACGCGGCCTGAGAGCCATTATTCACAAATGGCGAAGACATGGAACAGTGGTGAACCTTCCCAGGAGTGGCCGGCCACCCAAAATTACCCCAAGAGCGCAGCGACGACTCATCCAAGAGGTCACAAAAGACCCCACAACAACGTCCAAGGAACTGCAGGCCTCACTTGCCTCAGTTAAGGTCAGCGTTCATGCCTCCACCATCAGGAAAAGACTGGGCAAAAATGGCCTGCATGGCAGAGTTCCAAGGAGAAAACCACTGCTGAGCAAAAAGAACATCAAAGCTCGTCTCAATTTCTCCACAACACATCTTGATGATCCCCAAGACTTTTGGGACAACATTCTGTGGACCGATGAGACAAAAGTGGAACTCTTTGGAAGGTGTGTGTCCAAGTATATCTGGCGTAGAAGGAACACTGCATTTCATAAAAAGAACATTATACCAACAGTAAAATATGGTGGTGGTAGTGTGATGGTCTGGGGCTGTTTTGCTGCTTCAGGACCTGGAAGACTTGCCGTGATAAAAGGAACTATGAATTCTGCTGTCTACCAAGAGATCCTGAAGGAGAATGTCCGACCATCTGTTCGTGTACTCAAGTGGAAACGAACTTGGGTTCTGCAGCAGGACAATGATCCTAAACACACCAGCAAGTCCACCCCCGAATGGCTGAAGAAAAACAAAATGAAGACTTTGGAGTGGCCTAGCCAAAGTCCTGACCTGAATCCTGTGAGATGTTGTGGTATGACCTTAAAAAGGCCGTTCATGCTCGAAAACCCTCTAATGTAACTGAATTAGGACAATTCTGCAAAGATGAGTGGGCCAAAATTCCTCCAGGACGCTGTAAAAGCCTCATTGCACGTTATCGCAAACGCTTGGTTGCAGTTGTTGCTGCTAAGGGTGGCCCAACCAGTTATTAGGTTTAGGGGGCAATCACTTTTTCACACAGGGCCATGATGGTTTGGATTTTTTTTCACCTTTAATAATAAACACCTTCATTTACAAATTGCATTTTGTGTTTACTTGTGTTGTCCTGACCTTGACTATTGTTTAAATTGGTTTGATGTTCCGAAACACTTAAGTGTGACAAACATGCAAAGGAACAGGAAATGAGGAAGGGGGCAAACACTTTTTCACACCACTGTAGCTGCACACTTATGCCCTGTACACATGATAGGATTTTCTGACAGCAAAATCCATGAGATTTTTTCCGACAGATGTTGGCTCAAACTTGTCTTGCATACACACGGTCACACGAAGTTGGTCGGAAATTCCGAATGTCAGGAACATGGTGACATACAACACACACGATGAGCCAAGAAAAATGAAGTTCAATAGCCAGTGCTGCTCTTCTGCTTGATTCCGAGCATGCGTGGCACTTTGTGCATCGGAAATGTGTACACGCGATCGGAATTTCCGACAACGGATTTTGTTGTCGGAAAATTTTAGAACCAGATCTCAAATTTTGTGTGATGGAAATTCCTATGGAAAATGTGTGATGGAGCCTACACACGGTCGGAATTTCCAGCAACAAGGTCCTATCACACATTTTCCATCGGAAAATCCTATCGTGTGTACAGAGCATTAGAGTTGCCATATTTTTCTAACTTATTGTCAAGCACCTGCTGTTTAGATCATGGATTTCATTCACTAAAGCATATCGCTTGCATTATTTAGGTGTCCGGACACATTTTCCCTTAAAGCGGTAGTAAACCCGCTAATTTTTTATTTTTTTTTAACACCTGCAAAGCAAAAGGCATAATGAGCTATTATGCACCGCATACTAGCTCATTATGAAATACTTACCTTAGAACGAGGCCCCGACATCTGGCCCGATCCACGCCGAGGGAGCTGACATGCTCCGTCTGCGTTTCTTCCGGTTATCGCCGCTCCTTATTATAGGCTTTCCTGTAGGTAAAAGTTAAAAAAATGAGTATACAACCACTTTAAATATGACATGGGATCCTGAAACTGTCAATTCACTATGCAATTTTGCAGTATTTACCGCAAAACACTCAGTAAATACTTCATGTAAGTCAATTCACAGACACAAATAATTTATATAATGCATGCAGTATTTTTATTGTTATTATTATACAGGATTTATATAGCGCCAACAGTTTGCATAACGCTTTACAACATGAGGGCAGACTGTACACTTACAATACAAATCAATGCAGGAGGGATCAGAGGACCCTGCTCATTAGAACTTACAATCTAGAAGGGAGGGTCAAGTGGAAACAAAAGGTAATAACTGCGGGGGATGAGCTGATGGAGAAAATTAAAATGCAGTTGTTAGGTGTGGGTAGGTTAGGCTTCTCTGAAGAGAAGGGTTTCCAGGGATAGTCTAAAAGCTAATAAAGTAGGAGATTAGTGGACAGATTGGGGTAGGGCATTCCATAGGATTGGAGAGGCTTTGGAAAAGTCCTGGAGGAGAGCATGGGAGGAGGTGACAAGGGAGCTAGAAAGCAGGAGGTCTTGAGATGAATGAAGAGAACGAGTAGATTGATATTTAGAGACTAGGCTAGTGAGGTAGCTGGGGGCAAAATTGTGGATGGCTTTCTACGTAGTTGTTAGTATTTTGAATTTAATTCTTTGGCCGAGCGGAAGCCAGTGGAGGGCTTGACAGAAAGGAGTAATGCAGTAATTAAATATTGGTCCACGTATGCATTATTTAAGGAATGTAAAAATATAATACCCACTTTTGAGCAGTCTCTGCCTTTTTGGATCAGTTCTCTCAACAGTAATGCATAGAAACCTAAATATGGAAATCATTGGGGTTAATTTACTTATAAACCCTGTACAGCCACTTTTACCTACAAGTAAGCCTATATTAAAGTTTACCTGTAGGTGCTGGAAATATTTACAATATATGCTTGTGCCGACGTCATCGTCGCAGGCGCACTTTGGAAAGGACATGATCATGCTGTTTCTAAAGGGATTGTGCCGAGACTGGCAGCTCCCACGCGCATGTGCAGGAGTGACATCACGTGACTCTGGCCAGTCACAGAGGTGGAGTCCGTGGCCCCAGAAGGAAGAGGGCTGAAGATGGATGCTTCCAGCCAGCGGGGCTTCGTTTTCAGGTAAGTGACACATAATGGGCTACCCCCATTACGCTTTACGAGTTTACTTCCTATTTAAAGTATAACTAAAGGAAAAACTTTTTTCTGGTTTTGGATAGAGTGAAGATGAATTAGACCACTGTCAGGTTTTTATTGTTGTCTGTGCTCCCATTAGAGAAATGTATCCTCTCTATTTGCCCTGTTCACCATTATCACTGAAAGTGAAAGTAAACAAAAATCCCAAATTTTGTATTGTCCCCAGAAAGGTAATAGGGAAAAATATTCATTCTGGTGACCTGGGGGGCCCCAAGGGATTCGTTTAGTTTGTGGGGATTTTCTCTCACTTCCTATTTTGGCTATGGGATAGGAAGTGAAGGTAAATCTCCCCAGTAGGACACAGATGGAAAAAATTATTCTCCACTGTCTCTTTACTATATTTTAGTCCCCTGTAGGTCTAATACTTTTATAGCATTTCAACATTAACTTCATGTTTCACCACAGCTTGCTAAGTATGCCACTTTTTTACTACTGTGCATTGCTTTAAATCCTAACAGAAAATCTCTACTGTTTCCATTTTTTATTTGTCAATGATACTTTCTACAGGTCAGGTGAGGTCAAGGACTAAATTTTCACTCGCTGGCTGGTCTGGTTAATAGAAGGGTCAGTGGGATATTTTTTTTATTTCACAGGACTCAAAACTACCAGGCCGGCTGTTGTTGAATTGTGCAATATTATCTTCAAATTATTGTTTGCACACAATGGGCTCCATTCTCAAAGTGGTATGCTGAGTTAACAGCTGTCAGTGGGGTTTCCGCTGCCAGCTAAATGTAGAAAAAAAATTGCTGGCATAAAAAAACAGGAAAAAAACGGCATGGGGTGTCCACCACCAATGTATACCAGGCCCTTCAGGGCCTCAACAATAGGGTTGTGTCATGTTGATGGGGACAAGGGCCTCTTCCCCACAACTCTGGCTGGTGGATGGAAGCCCCCTTTAACAATGCAACATTTTTACTTCCACTGACACCAACGTAGTGTAAAGATTGGCGGACAGTTTCAGCCAAGCAAAAGTTTGGCCCAAACTTCACCCGTTCATCCATTCGGCGAACATTTGTAGTTAGCTCAGTGAGCGCCCCACTATGCACTGCGCACTTCACAGTGCATTCTAGGGCCTTAATTGGATGAAGCCTTCCACTTGACCACTGGTCAGGTGCAAGAGTTTGCCAATTAGCACTGTCAGAGCCCTGATTGAATAAAGTGATGATTACTTTCTCCAATCATGGCTCAGTGCTCAAAGTCCCACCTTACACTATAAAAGGTAACTTCCCATAGAAATCTTTTGTAGTATGCTGGAGTGGAGATGGATAGAGCAGGGCTAAGTTTGCTACTAGCAGTTAGTGTGTTCATTTATTGTAACTCTGAGTGTTAGTTTAGCGTTAGTACCGTATTTTCCAGCGTATAAGACGACCTTTTACACCTAAATTACACAGCCAAAAAGTGGGGGTCGTCTTATACGCCGGGTATGAAGCGGCCGCAATGGATTTCAGCCTGCGGGGTGCTCGATAATACTGTATACATACAGTATGCACCGCTCAGCCAATCCCGGTGGCCAATGCACTCTGTTGATGAATACAGAGCCTTGCTAAGCCTGCTCAGATTGGATTAACAACTTCTGCCAATCCGAGCAGGATACAGTACAATGAGTCAGAGCGGTGCAGGCTGATGATGTCACAGCCTCTGCCAATCCGAGCAGGCTTTGTATCCATCAACAGATTAGTAAAATACATTGCCTGCCATGATTGGCTTAGCGGTGCACATTGTATACACACTGTATTCTGAAGTGTTCCTAGTACTACTGTACTAACACAGCATCATATACTGTGTACCTGGCGTTCTACAAATTAACAAAGCATCCTGTACTGCACATCCAGCTTCAGATCTCCCCAAAAATAAAGTTATGATTTATGGTGCTTTGGAGGAGAGGATTCATTGTTGCTGCCTGCCAATTGTGGGATCTCTGGGACTTGTAGTTCACAAGCTTTTTCTGATGTTAAGTCTGATGTGTTTTTTTTTTTTAAGTTTCTGATGTGTTTTTTTTTTAAATGGTGTTGCCTCCGAAGGGGGGTAGTCTTATATGGTGAGTATAGCCCAAAACCTAAGTTTTCATTGGAAAAATAGAGGGTCGTCTTATACGCCCAGTCGTCTTATACGCCGGCAAATACGGTATAGTGTATGAGAATAGTGTGTCAGTGTAGTGTGTTAGTGTAGTGCAGTGTTTAACAAAGCATTACATAACATTTAGTGCTGTATACTGTGTGTATTTTTTGTCCCCTGCCTTCTCCCTTTGTTTTAAATTGTAAGCTGCAGTTTTTCTGAGTGTTTATTTTTATTTTTTAATTGTCTTTACATTTAATTCTGGTAATAAGCCCCCCATCATGTCTGGGAGGCCAACAAAGAGAGGCATATGTTTCCATGCCACTATGAGGGAGCGAGGGGGCCAGCAGCGTCTGTGTCCACAGGCAAAGGTGGACATGGTCTGTTATCAGGTAGGGCACCTTTGTCTCCGTTTAGTTTTATCCAGCCACAGCATGTAGAAGAGGTGGTGGACTGGCTTGCTAAACTATCCTCCTCTTCCTCATCATCTATGACCAAGCTGGAACTAGTGCACAGTCTATCACAGCTGCCATAGTGGCTTATTCTGCCTCCTTGTAAACAGCTACTCCTCCCATAGCCCAGGCATCATGCATGGAGAAGTCAGCAGAATTATTTGAGTTTTTATTGTAGTTTGCAATCTCTGCCGCAAGCAGCTCAAGCGTGGCAAAAACACCAGACATTTGCATACCACATGCTAGACAATATATTTAACCTACCACCACTCAGCCCATTGGGAAAAGCACACAAAAGCAACACACAAGGGACACAATTCTTCTCCTTCTCATTCCTCACCTCTCAAGTCTAACCCCGCAATATCTCATGACCTCTCAGCAGCCTCCACTGACAGGAATGATGGTATAGCAAAAGGTGTCATTTTTTGAAAACAAAAGTAGTGGGACTTTAAATATATCAAATAAGAACAAAGTCAGAATAAAATATATATATAAATTTTATTACACATAAAACATTATCGCAAATACAATATTAAAACAGAGATATGCATGAAGAAACTTTGCGATAAATATAAAAATATGTAGTAGCTAGTCTACGTGTTACGCGGGATTCCTTGCTTCTTCAGGACCATACATAAAGTGGAAGTGTGTTATATACAAAGTCGCTTACTCAATATCATAAATCATCATAACAACAGAGGAGAGGAATACAGGATCTGTCTCTCCCATAGGAAATAGTCTGGACCTATTAAGGCATAAGTAAACATAAATATCCAAAAGGGGGAAATAAATATCCGGTGTATATAGCAATATACTCTGAACGATATGAATCCCAATATCTATTTAAGACAGAGGGGGTATATCCAAAATACCAAAAAAAACAGGCATCCCTGTAACAATAACATATGCTGGTATTGTAGTAGGTACATATCCACCTCTCCTCTGGCAAAGTTTGTAATCATCACAGATCCTTGCAACACGTCTGTCAGCAGCACACCACCAGCTGTAGCGTATAGCAGGCAAATGTCTCTGCCCCAGCGCAAAATAAATACACTCCCTGCCACCCACATCATCTTAATTCTAGTTTGTCCAAATTGCTGGCAATAAAACTCCTTTTCATCTGGTAGATTCTGCCCCTTCCGTGAATTTGTATAATGTGCTGTACCATAATGGCACGTTCCCAGTCGCTATTTCTTTTCACATAAGACCATTTAAGCTTTGTATCATCATGTGGAAGGCAATGTTTTGGCATCGATGGGCAAGGCAGTCAATCACAGGGTACACATTATTGACTAATAGGGATGAGCTGGACAATTTGGCACAACATAGGAACACCATTAAAGTCTATGGGACACGAACATGAAAAATCAAAAGTGCTAATTTTAAAGGGTTATATATGTAAGTTATTGTCATAAAAAGGGTTTGGGGACCTGGGTCCTGCCCCAGGGGACATGTATCAACACAAGATTTTTTTTTTTAAATGGCTGTTTTTTCAGGAGCAGTGATTTTTTTTAATGCTTAAAGTGAAATAGTAAATATTCTGTTAAATATCATGCCTGGGCGGTGTCTATAGTATGCCTGCAAAGTGGCGCATGTTTCCATGTTTAGAACAGTACCACAGCAAAATGACATTTCTAAAGGAAAAATTGTCATTCAAAACTGATTGAGGCTGTAATGAATTGTTGGGTCTAGGCAATATTGATACAACTCATTGAAAAAAAAAGCCTGAGATCCCCCCTCGGTCCATTACCAGGCCCTTCAGGTCTGATATGGAAATTAAGGGGAACCCTTTTCCAAATAAAAAAATGTCATAGGTCCCCCCAAAATCCATACCAGACCCTTCAGATATGGTATGGATTTTAGGGGGAACCCTGCGTCAAAATTTAAAAGAAATGGCGTAGGGGTCCCCTCAAAATCCATACCAGAACCTTATCTGAGCACGCAACCTGGCAGGCCGCAGGAAAAGAGAGGGGGATGAGAGTGCGCCCCCCTCCTGAACTGTACCAGGCCACATGCCTTCAACATGGGGTGGGTGCTTTGGGGTCTGACCTCAAAGCACCTTGTTCCCATGTTGATGGGGACAAGGGCCTCATCCCCACAATCCTTGCCCGGTGGTTGTGGGGGTATGCGAGTGGAGGGTTTATCAGAATCTGGAAGCCCCATTTAACAAGAGGACCCCCAGATCCCGGCCTCCGCCCTGTGTGAATTGGAAATGGGGTATCCAATCGTACCCCTACCATTTCACAAAAAAAGTGTCAAAATGGTTAAAAAGACAAGAGACAGCTTGGGACATGTCCTTTATTAAAAAATAAAAAAATAAAAATGTCCCACAATGTCCATTCATCTTCTTCTATCACGCTGCCCGATGGACCTTTAAAGAAAAAAAAGCCGCAACTGACCTGCCTCCATGGGAGGCTCCCGCCGTCTGACACATCTTCGCTGTGACAGCTCTTATATAACTGAGGGCGGGCCACCCGGTAACATAACTGGGTGACCCCGCCCCCCTCTGACTCCACAGGGCTTCCCCGTCACCGGGTGGCCCCCGCCCTCAGTTATATAAGAACTTGCACAGTGAAGACGAGTCACTCAGCAGGAGCCTCCCATGGACGCAGATTCATTTTTTGGTCCGTCGGGTGGCGTGAACTTACATCGTGGGAAATGTTTATTTTTATTTATTTTTTAATCGCTTGCCGCCCACTGGCCATCATATGATGGCCAGGCGGCGTGTCTCTCATTCTGGGAGGGCATCATATGACAGCCTCCCATTTAAACAGGGAATGCACGCATCCCTGTTCCTTCAGTGGCAGCGTGTTACAGAGACACCTCTCGCCACAGAGGGGGGTGAACAGCCATTGGGCATGGCTGTTTACCACATGATCGGCCGTGATGAAGTCACGGCCATTCACAGGTGGTACCACCACCCCACTTTGCACGGGGCATGCACACGATCTCAAGCACACTGGCCATGCATGTCAGTGGTAGCGTGTTCCTGGGAACACTGCTCGTCACCAACGCTGGTAAACAGCCATTGGCTGGTGGCTGTTTACCATGTGATTGGCTGTGATCCTTTCACAGCCGATCACTAAATGTCAACAAACCACGGTAACAAGATGATACCGGGTTTTCCTCCTCCCACACCGATCATGTGTGAAAAGGAGATTGCGGTAACATCTTGTTACCACTTACAGTGTACGCCAACATACACTAATTGCCCCCCCCAATTAAAGAGGACCTGTCACCACCTATCAAAGTACCTGCCACAGTTCATCTGAATACCTGTCAGTCCATATAAGTACCTGTCACAGTCCATCTGAGTACTCGAGCACCTATCACAGTCCATCAGAATACCCGAGTACCTGTCACAGACCATCAGAGTACCCAGGTACCTGTCACAGTTCATCTGAGTACCGAGCACCTGAGTACCTGTCACAGTCCATATGAGTACCTGTCACAGTTCATCTGTATACCCGAGTATCTGAGTACCAGTCACAGTCCATATGAGTACCCAAGTACCTGTCACAGTCCATATGAGTACCAAAGTACCTGTCACCGCCCTTCAGGGTACCCAGATACCAATCACCAGCCCATCAGAGTAACCAAGTACCTATCTGTAGCCCATCAGAGTACCTGAGTACCTGTCACCAGGCCATCAGAGTACCCGAGTACCTGTCACCAGGCCATCAGATTACCCGAGTACCTGTCACCAGGCCATTAGAGTATCCGAGTACCGGTCACCAGCCCATCAGAGTACCCAAGTACCCGTCTGCAGCTCATCAAGTTACCCGAGTACCTATTTGCAGCCCATGCCTCATAGAATATATGTTAGGGCGGTTGCTTTCCAAAGTGCTCAACAATCTTCAAAAGTTTGATAGGTAGGAATGAAATGAGATGTGTAATTTATGTTCCTAGAACACCTGAGGGTACTACTTCAATGTTGGGCCTCTGTATGTGACCAGGCTGTGTAAAAGTCTCACACATGTGGTATTGCCATACTTGGTAAGAGTAACAGAATGTATTTTGGGGTGACATTTTTGCTATATACATGCTATGTGTTAGAAATATATTATAAATTGACAACTTTGTGTAAAAAAAAAAAGAATTTTCATTTTTTTCCACATTTTCCAAAAGCTTCTGGAAAAAAAATGAACCATTCAAAAGACTCATTATGCCTCATAGATTATACACTGGGGTGTTTGCTTTCCAAAATGGGGTCATTTTATGGGCAATTCCATTGACATGGTGCTCCAGGGCCTTCAAAATTGTAATAGGTGGTTGATAAATAAGATGTGTAATTTATGCTCGTAGAACACCTGAAGGTGCTACTTCAATGTTGGTCCTTTGTATGTGGCCAGGCTGTGTAAAAGTCTCACAAATGTTGTATCACCATACCCAGGAAGAGTAGCAGAAAGGGTTTTTTTTTTATTTTGGGGTGTAATTTGTTGTATGCATAAGCTGTCAGTGAGAATTAACCTGATAATTTGACAATTTTGTAAAAAATAAAAAAAATCTTCATTTTGCAAAGAATTGTGGGAAAAAAATGACAAATTAAAAATCTCACCATGCTACTTACTTAATACCTTGGAATGTCTGCTTTCTAAAAAGGGGTCATTTGGAGGGTATTGTACTTTCCTGACTTGTTAGTGTCTCAAGAAATGAGATTCACCTGATGTACTGAAGGCCTGATCAGATGTTGTCAATTTTCAGTGATTGGCACCATAATTTGTATACTCTATAACTATCACCAAAAAGACCAAATAATATACACTAATTTGGGTTATTTTTACCAAAGATATGTAGCAGTATACATTTTGGCCAAAATGCATGAAGGAAAATAACTAATTAGCAAAATGTTATTACAAAAACAAAGAAAAATGTATTTTTTTCACAAAATTTACAGTCTTTTTTATTTATAGCACAAAAAAATAAAAAAATAAAACACTAGTGATTAAATACCACCAAAAGAAAGCTTTATTTGTGTGAAAAAAAGGACGCAGGTTTCATATGGGTACAGTGTTGCATGACTGAGTAATTGTCATGTCATTCAAACTGTGAGAGCGCTGAAAATTGGTCTGGGCAGGAAGAGGGTGTAAGTGCACTGTATTGAGGTGGTTAATAAAGGACTTGTCCTAAGCTGTCTCTTGTCTTTTTTACCATTTTGATACTTTGTTGTGAAATGGTAGGGGTGGGTACCCCATTACCAATTCACACGGGGGAGGCCGGGATCTGGGGGTCCCCTTGTTAAAGGGGGCTTCCAGATTCTGATAAGCCCCCCACCCGCATACCCCCACAACAACCAGGCAAGGGTTGTGGGGATGAGGCCCTTGTCCCCATCAACACGGGGACAAGGTGCTTTGGGGTCAGACCCCAAAGCACCCTACCCATGTTGAGGGTATGTGGCCTGGTACGGTTCAGGAGGGGGGCGCTCTCTCTTCCCCCCTTTTCCTGCAGCCTGCCAGGTTTTGTGCATGGGACCCCTACACCATTATTTTTTTAAATTTTGGCACAGGGTTCCCCTTAATTTCAATATCAGACCTGAAGGGCCTGGTATGGATTTTAGGGGGACCCCCATGCAATTTTTTTATTTTGGTTTGGGGTTCCCCTTAATATTCATACCAGACCCAAAGGACCTGGTAATGGACTGGGGTGGTCCCATGCTCTTTTTTTCAATGAGTTTTGTCTATATTGCCAAGACCCGACAATTCATTACAGCTGCAATCAGTTTTGAATTACTTTTTTTCTTTAGAAATGTCATTTTGCTGTGGTACTATTCTAAACACAGGAAAAAAGCTCCACTTTGCAGGCATATTATAGACACCCCCGGCACAATATTTTAAGGAATATTTAATTTTTATTGTTTCACTTTAAGCATTAAAAAAATCACTGCTCCCAAAAAAAGGCAGTTTTAAAAAAAAAAAATTGCACCAAACACTTTTTAACAATAAATTGCATATAAGCCTTTAAAATTAGCACTTTTGATTTTTCATGTTAGTGGCCGACTTTAACGGTGTTCCGGCGGCTTTCGAATTTGCTCCACTGCTGTGTTCTACCACCTGTCTCTGCTGCCTCTTATCTCAAAGGTTGATCCACACAATGGTAAGAGTAACCAAAGCTCTCCCAGACACCTAGGCCAAGTCATTGCAGAAATCCTCCAAGAGCATATAAGAAAGTCTCACTCCACTTTGCACCTCAGGAACTGTCCCACTCAACAGGGGAGATAAAAAAAAACTCCATAGTGTGTGAACCCATATTTTATTAACCTGAATATGAACAATTTACTCACAAAATAAGTCCACTATTTACATCCAGTGCACTAGACAAAGTTGCCTTTTTAGACTACATGCATATTACCCCCTTAAGCATGGACATCTAGGAAAGAATATGTAAAGATAGCCGAAATCCAATTACCAGGCATTATGGCATTACGTGACTCTGACAAGTTTCAACTGTTCTCCTAAAACCAATGAACACTGTTCTGTATTCCTACTCCTGGACCTCTCTGCTGCCTTTGACACAGTTGACAACCCCCTTCTAAAAAAAAAAAAAAAACTCCCCTCCTTTAGTCTCTGTGACTGTACTCTTTC
The DNA here is from genome assembly GCF_037356315.1 of Lithobates pipiens. Classification (NCBI taxonomy): domain Eukaryota; kingdom Metazoa; phylum Chordata; class Amphibia; order Anura; family Ranidae; genus Lithobates; species Lithobates pipiens. The sequence continues at coordinate 210,940,964 of NW_027507903.1, forward strand.
CTGGTTCTCACTCTACCCATTCCAATGATACCTTCAGTGTCACTTACAATTCTACTACCTACTCTACCCTTCCGTCAGGGTCCCCCAAGGTTTTGTTCTTGGACATCTCCTGTTCACAATCAACACCTTTTCCCTGGGTTGGTTGATAGCCTCCCATTACTTACAATATATCTATGCTGATGACATCTAAATATATATCTCTACCCCTCAGCTCATTCCATCAGTCTCCTGATGCATCACTAATTTACTAACAGACGTATCAGTCTGGAGAATCACACTACTTCCTCAAACTCAATCTATCCAAAACCCTAATCTACTATCCAAAACCAAGCTCATAGAATTTCCTCCCCCACATGCCTCTTCCCCTGACTTCCCTGTCAAGATTGATGGCACAACTATAAACCCATCCCCACATGTCCGGGTTGCTAGGTGTTATCCTGGACTCTGAACTATCAGTTTGACCCCACATACAATCACTGTCCAGAGCTTGCAACATCTCGAAAATACTCCCCTTTCTAATCAATGACACCACAAAGCTTCTATTTCACTCCCTGGTCACCTCTCATCTCGACTACTGCAACGCCTTACTCATTGGCTTAACTTAACATAGGCTATCCCCCTTAAAGCCATCATGAATGCTGCTGCCAGACTTATCTACCTTACCAACTGTTCGGTGTCTGCTTCTTCTCTCTGCCAATGCCTCCACTGGCTTCCACTCACTCACCTTCCCGATCAAGCGACAGTATCCAGTGATTGCTCAGCTCCTGAAATATCATACTTACCTATCCTCATCAGCACCATCAGACTGGCTTTGAGTATGTGGGGACATGTTACCTGCCCCATGTGACTCAGCTGAACAGCCAATCACCAGACCCAAACACAGTAAGCTATAACACCTTGCAACACTAGAGCTACTTTGTGTGGACTTCAGTTTGGAGGTGGATGAGGGGCATATAGCAGTGAGTATACCTTGCTAACAGGGTTGGCTATCAGCAGACACTGTTACCCTGCCATGAATGAGCAGTGTCTCTCTAAACATTAAATATAACCTTTAACTGCTTCCTGTAGTTAAACATTGTAGATAAACATTGTCATTCGGGGGGAGGTACCCATATGGTACCCATATGTTCTCCCACTTTGTGCGCGCAGGGCACAAAGTGTCATGATCAGCTACCGTTGTGTCCACCAGACACAGGTTATAACCAATCCCAGTACCATGTTGCTGCAAATGGCCCTGGTAACATGAGACCACTGTGATGTGATCACAGTCATAGTAGTAAGCTAGGTTGTCATTCACGGTGCAGTCCGGTGTCCTGTGCGTTTCTGTCCACCAGTTCAGTTGCAATACAGGTCCTAATCTGTCCCAGAATTGGCACCTGAACCAGACCCAAAAACTCACAGGACCCTTTTCAAAACCGCACCGCGGACGCCCCAGACATGTGGGAACCGGCTCCATTGTTGACAAAAAAGATGTCCTTTATCAGTTGCTTTCATCTTCCCTTGACACCTTTGCCCCATTAAAAACATGAAATGTCTGATTCTCCTGCCTGGCTCCGTGGTATAATGACCACTTTCACCTAATGATGGCAATCTCACGGAGACTTGAGCTTAGGTGGCCTGACTGTTCATTATCAGGTTTGGAAAGATCATCTGTGTGTCTATAAGGGTCAAATTGAGACTGCTACAGTAGATCAAACTATTTCTCCCATGCCATCAAAAAAAATCTTAGCAACCCTAGACAAGTTTTCTGCACCATTGATAGATTATTAAAACCTTGCAGTCCCTCCACATTACCAGCTTCAACACCGCTCTATAACAAGATTTTTTTCTTCTCAAAAATTTACAAAATACGGCATCGCATTCTCACCACAGCACACGTTTCTTCCACATCATGTCCTGATCCATCCAGTTTTACTGGTTCTTCTCTGTCCCACTTTTCTCTACTTGACTCTGCAGTTCTGATTAAATTGGTCTCTGATATGAAATCTTCCATCTGCATACTTGATCCATTTCCCACCCATTTATTTAAATTCTGTTTTAGTTCTCTATGCCCCATTATTCTCAAATCATAAATCCTTAGCACCCCCTCTTAGCATTGGTTTTATACCAAATATTCTCAAAACTGCCACCATCACCTCTGTACCAAAAAAACCCAACATGGCTCTGGAAAATGTATCCAACTTTTGCCCCATATCTAAATTACCCTTCCTTGCCAAGATACTCAAGCCGGTTGTGATATCTCAGTTACATAACCACCTGACTTTAAATAACCTATTTGAACCCCTTCAATCTGGTTCTCGGGCAACTGTACAGCACAGAAATCGCCTTGGTCAAAGTCACTAAAGACCTTCTGTTAGCTTCTGATTCCAGCTCACTAACTATTTTTATTCTACTGGATCTTAGTTTCTGCCTTTGCTACTGTAGACCCCAATATTTTTACTATCTTGCCTTGAAACCATATTTGGAGTCTCAGAATTAGCTTTGAAATGGATTAAATCATACAGTATCTTACTTTGTTTCTCTTGGCAGATTCCAGTCTGAAGTTAGTCCAGTGAAGTTTGGTGTTCCTCAGGGCTCAATCTTAGGTCTCTTACTTTTTAGCATTTACGTTTCCATTTGGCCAACTGCTTAGATCACATTGGCTCAATTATCATTTTTATGCTGACGACCCTCAGATATACAGTACATCCACATGAAACTGGATTCGGCTTTGACTGCATCTCTCCTATCTAACTATAGTTGTGATAGAAAGATTTGGATGGCCCATAATTTTTCTTCAATTAAACTGTAATAAGATTGAAGTCATGCTTATTGGCACCCTCCCCTATCAGTTATGTAAGGCCAGTCCTGAAAATGTATCTATAGCTCACACTGTACTTGAGCTTCAGTCTAAATTGAAAAATCTAGGGGATTTTTGATACTAGCGTAACCTTTGATCCAGATGTACAAATACTCGTCAGAACATCTTTTTTCCACCTGAGAAACATTGCTCAGATGTGTCCTATGTTTTCACACACTGTAGTGGAAAAGCTGATCCATATGTTTGTGTTCTCCCAACTTGACTACTGCAATCCTCTACTCGCTGGTGTACCTAAATTTACTATTAATTGCCTACAATATGTACAACATTCTGCAGCTAGAATCCCCACTAGGTCTGATAACAGGTGACCATATTACCCCTTTCCTGGAGTCCTTGCACTACCTATCTGTCAGGTTTTGCATAGAATTTAAGATCCTCTTGCTCACCTAAAAGGCTCTTCATGGCTTGGCAGCCCATTATTTGGTTGAACTTTTATCAACTTACTCCCCCTCTAGCCTCCACTCCTAAAACAATTGCTCTTCTGTGTGTGATCCCCTACTCACCTACACTCGATGGGAGGCAGAGCCTTCTCTTACTATGCTGCAAAACTCTGCAATTCACTTTCAAAGGACATTAGAGAGTCATCTTCTAAAATCTAATCAATCAAATGTAAAAACCTTTTTCTTTAGACAAGCTTTTGCTTAATTGTCCCTTTTTTTCTTTATTTTATCCTGTGTATTTTTTGTCTTTTCTTTGTAAATCGCTTTGAGGAAAGCTACATTTAAAGGTACTATATAAAAAAGTTTATTATTTGTATTTTTATTATTATTATTATTATAAGGTAGCTTTTTCCAGGAAAATAAATAATAACACATGCTAACTAGACAGCTCATCTGTGACACCAGCTTCCAAACTTTGCTAACAGGCCTCTCAGAGTACATGCCATGAATGTTACATGCTAGGATATTATTGGCCCAAAAAGGAACATAGGCAATCCTTAATTAGTATATAGAAATGATAGATAGTGAGAATCTATGTGTTCTGGATTCTTGAGACAGACACTTGATGCAGCTCCAGCTTCTTCTTTTCAGTAAGCCTTCAGGGATCTTGCTGCTCCATGCATATGCTTTGTAGCAAACAACAAGCAATAATGACCCTGACAGCCTTCCAAAGAGAACACAGCAGCTTACCCCTCAAGCTGGGCTAAGCAGAAAAAGCAGAATTTAAAAAGACTGACTGTGGTTCCCACAACTTCCCAGATTTTCTACAAAGCTTTATAGTAGCATTCAGTTGCAGTATGGGGGTGTCTGATCATTGCTTTGAGCTATGTGGGCTGCCCATAGCCTGCATTTCCTATAACAGAAAAGAATATACAATTTGGTGAAACATAATAAGGGTATATCCTAACACCACCCCCCCCCCCCCCAAAAAAAAAAAAATTACCAGGACATGTTACAAACATAAAATTGTGTGGATTTATTAATAATGAAAACTGCTTCAATTTCTGTTTGAGGTCACATGGACATTAATTGAGCGATCCTGCTTGTGGTTTCTAAAGTGGATTTACAGTACCTTAAAAAAGTATTCATACTCCTTGAAATTCTCCAAATATTGGGAGTTATTTACTAAAGCAAAATCCACTTTGCACTGCAAGTGCACTTGGAAGTGCAGTCACTGTAGATCCGAGGGGGACATGCAAGGAAAATAAAAAACAGCATTTTAGCTTGCACATGATTGGATGATAAAATCAGCAGAGCTTTCCCTCATTTCAGACCTACCGCTTAGATTTAGAGTGACTGCACTTCCAAGTGTACTTTCAAGTGCACTTGCAGTGCAAAGTGGAGTTGTCTTTTGTAAATAACCCCCATTGTCATGTTACAACCAAAAACATAAATTTATTTTATTGGGATTTTATGTGATAGACACACTGTTACGGGATTGAAATTGTGCGAGTTCAGCTGAACTTGCACAATTTCATATCCGCATGTCAGTCAGACTTCGGGGGCGATTTCAGAGACATCTGTGTTGGTTCATGCACAGATGTCTATTGAAATTGCACCTGAAGTTGCCAAAAGAAGGACAGAAACTACTTTTGGGAAGTCAGCCTTGCACCGAACAGTGCCATTGCCGGCAATAGCAAGCCCAGGTTCACATTGATGTGATTTGGCATGCGATTTGACATGTCAAATCACATGCCAAATCACATCAATGTGTACCTGGGCTTACTCTGATACCTCTAACTAAAATCTAGTGGAACCAATTGCCTTCAGAAGTCACCTAATTAGTAAATAGAGTCCACCTGAATGTAATTTAATCTCAGTATAAATATAGCTGTTCTTTGAAGCTCTCAGAGGTGTGTTAAAGAACCTTAGTAAACAAACAGCATCATGAAGGCCAAGGAACACACCAGACAAGTCAGGGATACAGTTGTGGAGAAGTTTAAAGCAGGGTTAGGTTATAAAAAATATCCCAATAATATTGCACATCTCATAGAGCACGAGTATGGCACAAATTCAAACCTACCGAGTCATTGCCGTTCACCTAAACTGACAGGCCGGGTAAGAAAAGCATTAATCAGAGAAGCAGTAAAGAGCCCCAAGGTAACCCTGGAGGAGCTGCAGAGATTGACAGCTCAGGTGGGAGAATCTGTCCACAGGACAATTATTAGTCATGCACTCCATAAATCTGGCCTTTATGGAAGAGTGGCAGGAAGAAAGCCATTGTTGAAAGAAAGCCATAAGAAGTCCCGTTTTCAGTTTGTGAGAAGCCATGTGGGGGACACGGCAAACCTGTGGAAGAAGTTGCTCTGGTCAGATGAGACCAAAATGTAACTTTTTGGCCTAAAAGCAAAACGCTATGTGTGGCAAAAAACAAACACTGCACATCACCCTGAACACACCATCCCGACGTAAAACATGGTGGTGGCAGCATCATGTTGTGGGGATGCTTTTCTTCAGCAGGGACAGGGAAGCTGGTCAGAGTTGATGGGAAGATGGATGGAGCCAAATACAGGGAAATCTTATGCCGCGTACACACGAGCGGACTTTTCAACATCCAAAGTCCGAAGGACTGAGTCCGTCAGACTATCTGATTGTGTGTGGGCTGCAACGGACTTTTGACTCGCCAAAGTCCGAAGGACTTTAGAATATGGAACATGCTTCAAATTTTTCCGAAGGAACTCCGCCGGACCCGGTTCCCTTCGAAAAATCCGCTCGTGTGTATGCTACTCCGACGGACTAAAACCGACGCTAGGGCAGCTATTGGCTACTGGCTATGAACTTCCTTATTTGAATCCAGTCGTACGTCATCACGTTCGAATCCGTCGGAGTTTAGTGTGATTGTGTGTGGCCAGGTACGCTCCGCCGAAAAGTCCGTCAGAACTCCGTCGGAACTCCGTCGGAACTCCGACGGAACTCTTTTGGAAGTCTGTCGGACATAAGTCCTCTCGTGTGTACGGGGCTTTAGAAGAAAACCTGTTGGAGTCTGCAAGAGACTTTAGACTGGGGTGGAGGTTCTCCTTCCAGCAGGACAACGACCCTAAACATACAGCCAGAGCTGTTTAGATCAAAGCATATTCATGTGTTAGAATGGCCCAGTCAAAGTTCAGACCTAAATCCAATTGAGAATCTGTGGCAAGACTTGGAAATTGCTGTTCACAGACTCTCTCCATCCAATCTGGCAGAGCCTGAGCTATTTTTCAAAGAAAATTTCACTCTCTAGATGTGCAAATCTGGTAGAGACAAAAAAGACTTGCAGCTGTAATTGCAGCAAACGGTGCTTCTAGAAAGAATTGACTCAGGGGGGCTGAAAACCAGTTATCAATTTTCTTGCACTTCACAATTACGTGCCACTTTTTATTGGTCTATCACATACAATCCCAATAAAATACATTTACGTTTTTGGTTGTAGCATGACAAAATATGGAAAATTTCAAGGGGTATGAATACTTTTTCAAGGCACTGTACCTCTCCTTAGGTGCCTTCAAAGCCACATATATGCTGTTGGTTTCACGGTTTCATGGTTTTCAAGCCATCTCACTGAAACAAAAAAGAAAACAGCTTGACATCCCTCCTGTGAAGATCTGTCTGTAGAAAGAATATGTATCAAGCACAAGGAAATCAATGTCCTACATAAGCACCCTAGCCACTGTTGGCTGACTTAATATAAATACTACTTCTGAAGACGTTTGCAAGAATCTGCTACTCAAAATTTAAAGGGTTGTTAGCAACAATCACAATTCCAGGAACTGCCTGGCTGCATGCAGTGGTGGGAGTGAACTTCTCTTCTATGAGTTTGTATTTGTGCCAGATATCAGTATGGTATCCAAACAGACTGGCAAAGGTATCAGCTACTTAGAAGCCAATATGACATTCAAACCAACATTAGCCATTGGCAGCCATATGTGTGCTTTCCTAAAGCATCTCCCCGCCCAGTCAGTGCCAAAACAGGAGCTAAGCGCTGATACATTGCAAAAGTGTGCAGAAATGTGTGCAATTTGTGGCACAAAAATTGAATTTACCTTGCATTCAAAAGAAACAAAAAATAAATGTAGAACATTTAGGTCTACTGTACTTCATTTGTCATAACACAGCTTTCATTATTTCACTTGCATAATGTTACACAGTTTTTTTAATGAATATTGTGTGATTCTTTTTAATTTCTCATATCCACAAGTCTAGCTGCATAAATTATCTTCTCAAACTATTAAATAAACACAGATAATTAACACACAAAGGACAAGCTATTTCAGGCCCCAACTAATTAACTAAACAGTATGGTCCCCACAAAAAAAAACACGTAAAAAATTGGCACCAAAAAAAAAAAAAAGAAAAAGAAAAAAAGGAAGAAAGAAAAGGCACCAGTAAGGCCATATCAGCCATTCCCAGTAATTCCACACTTCAGGGCAGAGGGACTTAGGAACTCTCCCCAGGAATGGTCCAGCAGTTATATCAGTGGTGGATTTATCCAGGTAAGCATTCAATTGTGGTGTGTATTCCAGTATGATGTGACAATACAACACAAATGTGATGACGTGACAATACAACACCGGTTCAGGAGCGCTAAAAACAACCCTCCTTTGTGTCTAGGTTAAGGCCTGTTATAGGACACAGAGGGTTCAGAAACCGTATTCCATACTTCTCTTATGAGCAAAGCAAGGCCTTCACAGAGAGCTTTGTTCACCAATGGGCAAGGGAGCCTTATACTTTCAGACCTCTTCATCAGTGAGGAAGAGGCTCTGGGATGAAGTTGATGAAAGAGTCAATGCATGCAGTGGGTCAAATATTATGCACCATCGACCAGTATAAGAAGCATGCTTCAGCTAATGTTCATCATGCTAAAGAGGATCTTCAGACTGTATGAAAAAATGAAAAGACAGCAGATGAAAATACTGTAGCTGCTGACTTTTAATAAAAGGATGCTTACCTGTTCAAGGATCCAGCAACTTCTCCCCTGGGCTGGTTCTCCAAATGTGATAGAGAGATAGAGGGGGGAAGAGGCTGAAAAGTGAAACTTCCCTTTTTGGGTGAACTTCTGGTTGATGGGAATGCTTAGTCTGGAGGCCATAAAGAGAGGTGACTATCCATTTGGGTCCCTACGGTGACCAACCATTGGCCCGGAAATAGTCTCTAATGTTGATTATTGGGATGATACAGATGATTGGCACCCCGGTAAGAACCAGAAACAATACAACTTTTATTACTAGATCATTTTCTGTTCTCTCATTTGTCATGCTCTTATTGATTTTAACTATTTGTCAGAAGGAAATTAATATTATTTTAAATTGTCTCGCTTTTCAAAATGATTTAATAAAAATTGCATTTATGCTCATTTCACCTAGTTGTAATTCCTTGCAGTCTTCCAGTGGCCCCCCAGGCAGGGGAGCACCTCTCTGACGACGTTGTGCCAATGCACCCACTTAAGGACACTGTTTGCCCTTCTGGTAGTAGCATAATTCTCCTTTTTTCACATGTACTCATTAACAAATAGAAATAGAATTAAATAATAAATACCGTATATACTCGAGTATAGGCCGACCCGAATATAAGCCGAGGTCCCCAATTTACCCCCAAAAAACTGGAAAAAATTATTGACTCGTGTATAAGCCGAGGGTGAGACATGCCTGTCCATCCCTGTGTGTCGTCCATCCCTGTGTGTGTCCATGCATCCGTGTGTGTGTGTGTCCATGCATCCGTGTGTGTGTGTGTGTGTCCATGCATCCGTGTGTGTGTGTGTGTGTCCATGCATCCGTGTGTGTGTGTGTGTGTCCATGCATCCGTGTGTGTGTGTGTCCATCCATCCCTGTGTGTGTGCATGCATCCGTGTGTGTGTGTGTGTGTGTGTGTGTCCATGCATCCGTGTGTGTCCATCCATCCCTGTGTGTGCATGCATCCGTGTGTGTGTGTGTGTGTGTGTGTGTGTGTGTGTGTGTGTGTGTGTGTGTCCGTGCAGCCTACCTGTGTCCAGCCTGCCTGTGTCCGTCCAGCCTGTGTCCGTCCCGGCCTGCGTCCCGTCCCGGCCTGCGTCCCGTCCCGGCCTGCGTCCCGTCCCGGCCTGCGTCCCGGCCTGCGTCCCGGCCTGCGTCCCGTCCCGGCCTGCGTCCCGGCCCGTCCCGCAGCTCTTCGTCGGTGGCCATTCTAGGATTCAAAAGCCGCGCCTCCGTCGGTGATAGGCGGAACACTCAATTTCCCACTGACTGCTGGGAAATTGAGTGTTCCGCCTATCGGATGTCCGTGATAGGCGGAACACTCAATTTCCCAGCAGTCAGTGGTCCGCCTATCATGGACGTCCGCTCATCCTCATACTACGGACGAGGATGAGAGGACGTCCGTGATAGGCGGAACACAGACTGCTGGGAAATTCAGTGTTCCGCCTATCACAGGCGAAGGCGGAGACGGAGGCGCGGCCTTTGAATCCTAGAATGGCCGCTGTCTGTCTGCTCGACACGCTGATCGGGCAGACAGACAGCGATGACTCGAGTATAAGCCGAGGGGGGCACTTTCAGCCTCAAAAAAGAGGCTGAAAATCTCGGCTTATACTCGAGTATATACGGTAAATATACAATTTTCAGAAAAAAAGTATTTCATAAAAAAAAATTTATCAGTGAATGATGAATCCAACATCATGTCGTTTAGAGATATAGGACCATCATCAATCATGATGAAAGATGCCACTCAGCATCTCTTATGCCACGTACACACGACCGAATTGTCCAGCGGACTTAGTCCAGCAAACAATCCAGCAAACAATCCGCCGATTTCTAACACGATGACATACCGCGCGTACGACAGGACTAGAAAAAGGAATTCCAATAGCCAGTAGCCAATAGCTTCCTTCTCGTACTTGCTTCTGAGCATGCGTCATTCTTAGTCCGAACTAGCACACTGATGGAAGCTGCAATGTGATGAGAAGAGCAAGGTGAGAACTGGGTTTTTGCAGAACAGAGGCACACATGGAAGAAGTGAAAACACACTTACGTGTCTTGTTGGGGCAGGCCCTGACATAGTGCCCAAGTTCCCCACAGTAGAGACATAGGTTGTGAGTACGTCTGCGCTGTTTTTCTTCAGGGGTCAGCGAGGGCCGAAGCAAACCGAGCTGCATCGGTTCAGGAGCTTCCAGAGCGGGAGCAGAAGAGGTGGACGGAAACTGACCAGCAGAAATGGGAACCTTGGGGAGCATCCAGGTGGGACGGAAGTGGCTGGAGGATCTCTCCGACCGGCGCTCCCTTAAGCGACGATCAATCTGAATGGAGAGATTGACTAATTCATACAGGGTTTGTGGTATACCCACCCGTGCCAACTCATCCTTAAGGGGGTCAGAAAGTCCCATCCGGAATTGGTGTCGCAGGGCGGCGTCATTCCAATCTGTGTCGGAACTCCAACGGCGGAACTCTACCGCATAGTCCTCGGCCGCCCTGCGACCTTGCTGGAGAGAGTGCAGTGCGGCTTCTGTAGTCGCGGTCAATTGGGGGTCCTCATATAGTTGAGACATGGCCAAGAAGAAATTATCAAGGCTATCAAGGGATCCAGATTTCTGCTCCAGCAGACGGTGGGCCCAGGTCTGAGGCTCGCCAGACAACAGGGATATCACAAAGCCCACCTTAGTTGCTTCCAGAGAAAATGCCCGGGGCTGCAGTGCGAAGTAAAGTTCGCAAGAATTGCGAAATGCACCGTACTTGGTCCGATCACCAGAAAATCTTTCAGGCGTAGGTACTCGTGGCTCAGGAGGAAGCATCACTATGGAGGGTGCGGATGAAAGGCCCTTGAGGATTAGATGAGGAGGACAAGGCTTGAACTTGCTCCTCCAACCTTGAGTAGCCTTCCTGGAGATTCTTTACGGCTTGGGTCAGACCAGCCAGATATCTGCATAATTCGTCCCTGGGGGAGGCCCCCTGCCCGGGCTCAGTCATGGCTGCCTGATACTGTAAGACTAGCACTTACCAGACCGGTGAGTCCGCTTGGGCAGAGGGTGGTCTCCCGTACGTGTCCGACTTACAACCCCTGATAGAGTAGACAGGTGGCTGAGAGTACGGAGTGGTAAGAGAGCCTGTGGTGTGGATCCAGGAGCAGGAACTCACGGGGAAGTCTGAAGCAGCGGGTATTAGGCAAAGACACAGGCAAAACTGGGTGCAGAGCAGGAACTGAGCAGGCAGGTCCGGGTACAGGCAGGGATCAGCAACAGGCGGACAGCAGCGGTACAGTAGGAGCAGGGAGGAGCGAGGTCAGAACAGGCCGAGGTCAGGTGCAGGCAGAGGTCAGGGGTGTCCAGGAGAAAGCAGAGTCTTCAGGAGATCAGGAAGCAGAAATGCAGGATACAGGCAACGGAACAGGAACAGGGAAGCTGTTCATCAGGCAGCACCTGAGTGGACTAAGCAGCAGACCTAAATAGGCCAATTGGCGGCAAGCGCCGCGCACGGGCGCACGCGTAGGCGTGCGCGCACCCATGCGCCAGTACACACACCAGCGTCACCCGAAGCGCACACAACAGCGTGCACCGGCGGCAGCAGGAGCACGCATGGGCGCACACCGGCGCGCACCAGCGCCCGCAAGAGCGCGCACCATCGCGCGCACAGGAATACGCACACCAGCACGCACCGCCGCACATCGGCGCACACCAGCGCGGGTAGCACTGCGACCACCCAGGTAACGTCTCTGACAACAGCTAAGGACTACACCCATTTCTCTGCACCTCACAGAACATACGCCCGCATTGACCTGCACTCCTCGGATATTCAATTAGCATCTCAAGCTACCATAAGCTACCATAAGCTACCATAAGCGAAGTCCCCTGGTCAGATCACTCCCTAGTCTTTCTCAAACTCAAAGGTTTCCTAAATCAAGATAGTACCCCTCAGGGAGTCAGGGAGTTGAAAATGAACTAAAGGAATACTTACGCCTCAATGACACCCCGGACATATCTCCTAGCACTCTATGGGGGCTCATAAGGTTGTCATGAGGGGTATTCATTCAACTATCCTCACGTCTTAAACCCGAAAAACAGAGAGAAAGACTTTCATTCTTTAGGCAAGTCCCATACAAACAACCCCTCCCCTACTTCGCTCGCGCGCCTAGATGCAGCCAGGATTGCACTAAATACTGCCCTTACCTCTAATGCTGAACAGCACCTGAGATGGGTGAGCGGTAGATTCTACCTTAATTCAGATAAGTTCGGCCCCCATCTTGCAGCAAAACTCTCCCCAAAATATAGAGCCCATGCTCTACTAAAAATATAATCCCTATCTGGTTCAAACATATCTTGGAAGCCTTCCACGCATTCTACTCAAAACTTTACTCTGGTTCTAATCCTGGCAGCAATCAGTCAATCAACTCATTCCTAGATACCATCCCCCTCCCCAAAATCTCAGATTCCCATCGCTCAATCATGGAAGCCCCCTTTCCTGAAGAATAGGTTAGAGAAGTCATTAACCACTTCAGCCCCGGACCAGTTTTCAGCCTAAGGTTCAGAGGTCTTTTTACAATTTCGCACTGCACTGCTTTAACTGGTAATTGCGCGGTCATGCAATGTTGTACCCAAACGAAATTTGCGTCCTTTTCTTCCCACAAATAGAGCTTTCTTTTGATGGTATTTCATTGCCTCTGCGATTTTTATTTTTTGCAATATAAATGGAAAAAGACCGAAAATTTTGAGAAAAAAATATATTTTCTACTTTTTGTTATAAGAAAAATCGAATAAACTCAATTTTAGTCATACATTTAGGGCAAAATGTATTCAGCCACATGTCTTTAGTCAAAAAAAATGTCAATAAGCGTATATTTATTGGTTTGCGCAAAAGTTATAGCGTCTACAAACTAGAGTACATTTTCTGGAATTTACACAGCTTTTAATTTACGACTGCCTATCTCACTTCTTGAGGTGCTAAAATGGCAGGGCAGTACAACCCCCCCCCCCCAAATGACCCCATTTTGGAAAGTAGACACCCCGAGGGGCATGTTGAGCCCATTGAATATTTTTTTTTTGTCCCAAGCGATTGAATAATGACACAAAAAAAAAAAAAAGTTTACAAAAAGTTGTAACTAAATGATATATTGCTCACACATGCCATAGTTATATGTGGAATTGCACCCCAAAATATATTCTGCTGCTTCTCCTGAGTACGGGGATACCACATATGTGGGACTTTTGGGAGTCTAGCCGCGGACGGCACCCCGAAATCCAATCACTGCCTTCAGGATTTCTAAGGGTGCAAATTTTTGATTTCACTCCTCACTACCTATCACAGTTTCGAAGGCCATAAAATGCCAAAATAACACAAAACCCCCCCAAATAACCCCATTTTGGAAAGTAGACACCCCAAGGAAATTGCTGAGGGACATGTTGAGCCCATTGAATATTTTGTTTTTGTCCCAAGTGATTGAATAATGACACAAAAAAAAGTTTACAAAAAGTTGTCACTAAATTATATATTGCTCACACATGCCATAGTTATATGTGGAATTGCACACCAAAATATATTCTGCTGCTTCTCCTGAGTACGAGGATACCACATATGTGGGACTTTTTGGGAGTCTAGCTGCGTACAGCACCCCGAAAACCAATCACTGCCTTCAGGATTTCTAAGGGTGCAAATTTTTGATTTCACTCCTCACTACCTATCACAGTTTCGAAGGCCATAAAATGCCAAAATAGCACAAACCCCCCCCCAAATGACCCCATTTTGGAAAGTAGACACCCCAAGCTATTTACTGAGAGGCATGTTGAGTCCATGAAATATTTTATATTTTGCCACAAGTTGCAGGAATATTACAATTTTTTTTTTTTTGAAAAAAGTTGTCACTCAATGATATATTGCTCACACATGCTATGGGCATAAGTCAAATTACACCCCATAATAAATTCTGCTGCTTCTCCCGAGTACGGAGATACCACATGTGGGGGACTTTTTGGGAGCCTAGCCACGTACGGGACCCCGAAAACCAAGCACTGCCTTCCGGATTTAAATATAAAACGCTACCAAAAAAAACTGTTAGCGATCGCAGGGATCAGGCCTGACTCTGCCAAAGCTGCAGTTATGTGTTTAGTGTTTTGTAAGTGACAGTGATCAATCGATACTGCACTTGGGTGGGCTGGGCAGAGGGGCAAAACGCAGGTGCTAGCAGGTATCTGGGCTGATCCTGCTAACAATGCGTTTTTTTGGAACCCTAAACTTCTGGGGACGCTAGTATAGATCTGATCAGATCAGATATTGATCTGTTCAGATTCTATACCACTACGGAAGGTTTATGCTTTGCGCGTGGGTGTTAGCGGTACTGGCACTAACCTAGCGCTGCCTGGGGCGACGCAGACCCTGACCCTAAAACGTAATTGATATCACCCGCCGGGTGATCAGGGGGTTAAACCTTTATTGGGTAATAAATGATGGGTGCCCTGATGCTATAAAAAGAAAACTAACCAGAGTCACCCGTAACACTTATACGGTGATCACTGGTGAAAGGGTTAACTAGGGGCAATCAGGGGGTTCAAATTTTTATTAGGTAGTATATGGGGGTCCCTGGCGCTATATAAAAACCTTGCGGGGAACCTAAATAACGAACTGGCTAAACAGCGTCACCAGTGACACTTATACTGTGATCACTGGTGAAAGGGTTAACTAGGGGCAATCAGGGGGTTAAAACCATTATTGGGTAGTATATGGGGGTACCTAGCGCTATAAAAACCTGGCGGTGAACCTAAAAAAAATAACTAGCTACCTATCGACACTAGTGACACTAATGTAGCCATCAGAAAAATGATCGCTTAGTGACACTGGCAAAAGGGGGTGAAAGGGTTAACTAGGGGCAATCAGGGGGTTAAAACCATTATTGGGTAGTATATGGGGGTACCTAGTGCTATAAAAACATGGCGGTGACCTTGCAGCTCGCCTAGCCCAACTCTCCTCGATCTACTCCAAATACGAGAAACCGGATTGGCAGTCCATAGAACGCTCTTCCGTACCCTCCTTTACACTAGATTTTCTATTGTGGTGCCCGCCCAAAGCCAGGCCGCCCATCATGTCCCCATCCCTATCTCACTCCTGCGCCCTATGGGACGGTCTTCGCAAAGAGCCTTCCCTAGTCTCCACTTTAAGACCCCTTGCTCACATGTTCCGTAATCATGACTTCCCCCCTGGTCTGGACATTGAGGCCTTCAGATGGTGGTTGGACAAGGGACTATACCGGATAGGTCACTTTTTCAATTCAAGGGGTCCGATTTCCCTGGCTTATTGTATTGAACACTAAGGCCGCGTACACACGCGCGGACTGTTTGCCCAACTTTGTCCGTCCAACAGTTTCAGCAAACAGTCCGCTCAAAATTAGCATGGACGGACATGCCCACACATGACGAACGAACAGTTTGCTGAAACCGTGCGCGATGACGTGAACGGCACGTACGACGGGACGAAAAATACGACGTCCTATACACTGCATTATAGCTTTCGGCGTGAAAATCCTTTCTGAGCATGCGCGCAACTTTGTTTGACGAACAAGCCTACACACGAGCGGGCTGTTCGCTGAAACAAGGTTTCAGCGGACAGTTTTTCGGAAATTCCGAAAAACCTTGTCCGTCCAACTGTCCGCTGAAACTGTCCGCTGAAAGCCCACACACGAGCGGACTGTCCGCCCAAACACTGTTCAGCGGACAAAGTTGGGTGAACAGTCCGCCCGTGTGTACGCGGCCTTAGAGCTACCAGACTCAGAGAGGTTCCGCTTCCAACAAATATCTCACTTCTTGAACTCGCTTTGGAAAAACAAACCCCTTCCTCCTCCCTTTACTGAATATGAAGCCTGGTGTGGTAGGATCGGGGAGCAGAGGGGTGGTATTTCAGTGATCTATGCGGCTCTCACTTCCCCAACGGGCAAATCCCCCTATATGACGGCATGGGAATCTGATCTCCAGACCTCTGGCAGTCTTGAAGCCTGGCAGCTGGCCCTTGCCAGATCCTTTCGTGGGATCCAAAACACCTCACTAATGGAGGCTAGCATCAAATTGATAACCAGGTGCTACCTCACTCCAGCCAGGCTAGCCAAAATATACCCCACAGCTAACCCCTTATGTTTTAGGGGGTGCCAACTTCGTGGCTCCATGATCCACATCTGGTGGGAATGCCCTAGGCTTCGATCGTTCTGGACTAAAATCTTTAACTTGATTTACATAGTCACAGGCTGCCGGGTTCCAAGAACTCCAGAGGTTGCGTTACTCAATGCCCCTGCTCCTTTGCTGTCTGGTAACTCTCAGAAACTAACTTATTTTATCCTATTAGGAGCCAAAATTGCGATTGCCTCCGCATGGAAGCAACCCAGACCCTCCTTCCTCGCAGTTAAGAGGAAGATATCGTGGATAATGTCCCAGGAAAAACTGTCAGGTATTCTGTCAGATACCACACCTAAATTCCGAAAGGTGTGGGACCCTTGGGCCCGTTACATGGGAATTTCTCTGCTGCCTGGGGTACCCCCAGGCTCTCCTCTAGTGACCAGACCTCACCCCTAAAGAGCCCCCTCTTACATTGAATGCTAAACATTCTCCCACTATACCCTTCCACCCTTTTAGGACATAGCTTACATCCCCTTACCCCTCTGTCCTCCTCTTCTCCTCCTCTCTTCTTTCCTCTGTCCTTCTAGACGTTCTAAATTTTTGGTTTGCTCATCAGAGCTGTAATTGACAGGTTCACCGTACAGTCCAATTTAATGTTGCGGTGCCCACTGTGGACGGCCCATCAACTTCTTTATCCCTCTGAGTGGGGGGGGCCCGGGAGGATACTCCCCCATCCTGGCACAGCAAGTTCCCTATTAGGGGTGTCGGGGTGGGGGCTCCTGGGTGCTACCCCTTACGGTTCTATTGGGTGGGCTCTCCCTGGGGGGTCACCCTTTGTTTACCTCTCTTTTTGTTTAGCCCCTCGCTGAGGAGGGGCATGCTGACTGTACCCTTTTGATATTGTCTGTCTTTCACTAATGTCTCCTGTTTTCATTACTTACATTGTGTCAGCAGGCCCTCCCTGCTGCAGATTGTTTATATTCTGGTGTATGTTTGTAAGTGCCTTTATCGTAAAATAAAATCTTTTGAAAGAAAATATGAAAGGCAACATTTGATTGCAAAAAAAAAAAAAAAAAAAAAAAAAAAAAAACATGGCGGTGAACCTAAAGAAATAACTAGCTACTTAGCGGCACCAGTGACACTAATGCAGCGATCAGAAAAACGATCGCTTAGTGACACTGGCAAAAGGGGGTGAAAGGGTTAACTAGGGGCAATCAGGGGGTTAAAACCATTATTGGGTAGTATATCGGGGTACCTAGCGCTATAAAAACCTGGCGGTGAACCTAAAAAAATAACTAGCTACCTAGCGACACTAGTGACACTAATGCAGCGATCAGAAAAATGATCGCTTAGTGACACTGGCAAAAGGGGGTGAAAGGGTTAACTAGGGGCAATCAGGGGGTTAAAACCGTTATTGGGTAGTATATGGGGGTACCTAGTGCTATAAAAACATGGCGGTGAACCTAAAGAAATAACTAGCTACTTAGCGGCACCAGTGACACTAATGCAGCGATCAGAAAAACGATCGCTTAGTGACACTGGCAAAAGGGGGTGAAAGGGTTAACTAGGGGCAATCAGGGGGTTAAAACCATTATTGGGTAGTATATTGGGGTACCTAGCGCTATAAAAACCTGGCGGTGAACCTAAAAAAATAACTAGCTACCTAGCGACACTAGTGACACTAATGCAGCGATCAGAAAAATGATCGCTTAGTGACACTGGCAAAAGGGGGTGAAAGGGTTAACTGGGGGCAATCAGGGGGTTAAAACCATTATTGGGTAGTATATGGGGGTACCTAGTGCTATAAAAACCCGGCGGTGAACCTAAAAAAATAACTAGCTACCTAGCGACACTAGTGACACTAATGCAGCGATCAGAAAAATGATCGCTTAGTGACACTGGCAAAAGGGGGTGAAAGGGTTAACTCTAGCGGCAATCAGGGGGTTAAACCTTTATTGGGGGGTGGTAGGGGGCTACCCTGGACCTAACACTAACTGCCCTGACAGTTTTTACTCTTACAACTGACACTGAATGCAGTGATCAGTAAATAAATGATCACTGCAATCAGTGACACTGTGACTGGGGGGGGGAGTCGGGGGGCGATCGGGGGGGTGATGGGGGGGTTTGTGTACCTATGTGTGCCTACATGTCAGTGTAGTGTTGGTGCTTCTCCTCGTAGTTCGGTCAATAAGACCGCCCCGAGGAGAATGACATCCCTTCCTCCCTGCCTGTGTTTACTATACACAGTGGGAGGAAGCTTCTCATTCGCCAGGAGCGATCGAGAGGGGATGGCCAGAAACCAACGGCCATCCCCTCATCCCGGATCGCTCCTGCAGCGAAACGGACCGCCGCATCCAGCGCATCCATCCGATCGGACCCCCCACCCACTGGAAGGCAAGCACGTACATGTACGTGCTTGTGCCTGTACATGCCATTGTGATGACGTACAATGGCATGCGGCGGTCCTTAAGTGGTTAAGGAACTTAAAAAGGCTCTGCCCCCGACCCTGATGGATTTTCTACACATTATTATAAGAACTATTACCTATCCCCTTATCTGTCCCATTTTTTTAATTCCCTTAGTGGAGACTCACCTATAGACCCTGCTGCCAATCTAGCATACATTTCTGTCATCCCCAAACCTGGCAAGGACCAGAGCCAAGTGAGCAACTATAGACCCATTTCCTTAATTAACAATGATTTAAAAATAATGACAAACATCCTATCTAACAGACTGGGATCCTTTATAGGGTCCTATGTCCATAAAGATCAACTGGGCTTCATCCTGGGGAGGCAGGGACCACACCAGATAAGGAGGGCGGTCTATGTAATTTCCCTGCTTAAAGCGGGAGTAAACCCGCAGATGTTTTTGTTTTGTTTTCTACCTGCAAAGGAAAAGGCATAATGAGCTAGTACTAGCATACTAGCTCATTATGAAATACTTACCTTAGAACGAGGCCCCGACATCTGGCCCGATCCGTTTCTTCTGGGTATCGCGGCTCCGCCGATGTGAGTGGCCGGAGCCGCGATATCGTCACTCCCGCGCATGCGCGCGGGAGATTTCATCCCAGCCGGGTCCGGCCACTGCCGGGCTTTCAGCCGAGAATCCCCTTGTGCGCATGTGTTGCTGCATTCAGCGGCGCATACCGAGGGGAATATCTCCTAAACCGTACAGATTTTTTAGGAGATTTTTTTTTTACCTACAGGTAAGCCTTATTATAGGCTTTCCTGTAGGTAAAAGTAAAAAAAATGAGTATACAACCACTTTAAGTCTCAATGGGATGGCAATCCCTCACAGGAGGGTTTCCTCCTTTCCATTGATTTGCAAAAAGCTTTCGATACAGTTACCTGGCCATACATATTTAGCATTTTGGAAAGATGGGGCTTTGGCGCTCATTTTATAACTCTCCTCGGGGCCGCCCTCTACTCCCAACCCAGGGCACAAGTCAGACTCCAAGGGTACCTCTCTGACCCCTTCCCCATCAGTAAAGGTACTAGACAGGGTTTCCCTCTATCCCCCCTCCTTTTTGAAATAGTGATCGAAACACTAGCGATTGCCATCAGAAATCACCCAGACATTCATGGAGTCAAATGTGGCCACTCCATACACAAATGCGCATTATTTGCGGATGACGTCCTTCTTTTCATCACTTCACCCCTCATCTCTACACCTAATATCCTTCAACTCCTTCACTAATTTGGTCAGGTATCTGGACTACAGGTTAACATGTCCAAATACATGGCTCTCAATATCTCCTCCCCTCAAGCCTTAGTTGACAGATTAAAGGATCATTTCCCTTTCTCCTGGAGCTCTACCTTCATCCCCTACTTAGGCGTTCACCTTACCCCCAATATTGACCAATTATTTAAACACAATTACCCCCCATGTTCAAGAGACTTAAAACTGACCTTGATCAATGGGCGCTTCACAAATTGTCATGGATAGGTAGGGTCAATGCAGTTAAAATGACCCTCCTTCCTAGGCTTCTATACCTATTCTGCTCACTTCCCATTTTGGTCCCTAAATCCCACATACAGAACCTATAATCGGCAATTATCCGATTTATCTGGGGTAAATCTAATCATATACTTTCCAAAAACACTCTCTTCAGACCCCGATGGAAAGGCGGCTTAGGTCTACCTAACCTCTGGTGGTACTACCAGGCAGCACAATTAAACCAAATATCAGCTATCTATTTCAGAGGACCTAAACCTGACTGGATAGAAATGGAAAGACAGGCTATCCCCAAGTTCACCATCGACTTCCTCATCTGGCGCCCCTCTAAATCTAGGCCTCCGATTATGTCCCCTACCCTTTCTCACTCCTTGGCACTTTGCGACACTCTACACAAACTAAACAACATTACACCCAGCTGGCATCCCCTAGATCACATCTTTAATAACCCTTCCTTCCCTCCAGGAATGGATATCAAAGAATTTCAGTGTTGGC
The DNA here is from genome assembly GCF_037356315.1 of Lithobates pipiens. Lineage (NCBI taxonomy): Eukaryota > Metazoa > Chordata > Amphibia > Anura > Ranidae > Lithobates > Lithobates pipiens. The sequence continues at coordinate 210,961,740 of NW_027507903.1, forward strand.
TAGATAAGGGCCTTTATAGAATAGGGCATTTCTTCATCTCAAATGGCCCCATCACACTGAGCCAATGCACCTCAAAACTGGATATGCCCTCCTCAGAAAAATTTGGTTACCACCAAATAGCCCACTTCTTACATACACTCTCCACCCAGGATTCATCTCCCCTAGTGGTCACCCCTTATGAACATTGGTGCACCTCAGCCATGGACACGAAGGGAGGAATATCCCTGATTTATTCGGCTTTGTCTGAACCACTAGAGAAAACAAAGTACATGCAGAGCTGGGAACGTGACCTTGATTTTGAGTGGGACTTATACACCTGGCATTCCTACTTCATGAGGGCTTTCAAAGGGATCCTTAATATCTCTCTAATTGAAGCAGACATCAAGGTCCTCACCTGCTGGTATTTGGTTCCAACACGCCTAGCTAAATTTTACCCCCAGTCCTCCCCCCTATGTTTTAGGGGATGTGGCCATCTAGGATCTCTTCTACACATCCTATGGGAATGTCCCCAGATCAGAGGCTACTGGAACAAGATCTTTACCCTAATCCACAAGGTCACGGGTCTTGCGGTTCCCCAAAGTCCGACCATAGCCCTCTTAAACCAGAATATTCCTAAAATTCCCAAATGACACAAAATCTTGATCCACTATATCTTCATAGGAGCTAAAATGACAATAGCTCGGTCTTTGAAGTCCCCAAAGGTTTCTTTCTTATTAGCCAAACAAAAAATCTCTTGGATCATGTTCCAGGAAAAAAACTCTAATATCATTCTTAATAAATTTGAAAAATTCTAAAATATTTGGGAACCCTGGGCCCACTACATTGGGGTGCTCCTTTAAGCCAAGACCCTAACACTGACTAGGTGACTCTTCCTGGAGCGAGCTCCCCCGCCCCCCATACCCCTGAGCTTTCCTTGAAATAGACACCCTTCCCGCCTCATCCCTTACTTCCTTCCCCCCTCTGTCTTTACTCTTACCTATCTATCTGTCTATCTCTCTTTTCTCCACCCCTCCCAGCGGTGCCTGTCACTGGGAGGGATGGAGGTACATGAAACAAAGATCAAGCACTTGTAGACTATCGGTGCATCCCTTTACCCAGATGCCATACCACTGCTACTCCCTCGCCCCTTTGGGCTGAACCAACTCTGTTCTCATAGTTATGGCACAAGCTACATCCACTTTAGAGGTTCTGTTTTGTTTTTTAATTTGTTGTGCTAGGGAAGTTCTCCCTCCTTGTCTTTTAAAACTCGGATTGATGCACACTGAACTCTTGGAACGACTGAGGGCCGGACACAGTCTGAGCCCAATGGGGGTGTTGGGGAGCTGGGCCCCTCAGAGAGCCTCTGCCTTATTCAACCTTTTTTGCATTAAACCTTCTTTCTGTTAATGAGCCCTGAACTGATGCACTCTGACTTCATGGCAGTTATATATAAGTGATGTTTATCCTCATTATATTGTCCTGAATGAGCGCTGTTGTTTTGTTTGTTTACATGTACCCTTCTTTTGCTCCCCTGCGAGGGAGAAACTTTTGTTACAATTAAGCTTTTCATTTAATAAAAAACGTTAAAAACTGAAAAAAAAAAAAAAAAAGACATAAGGGCACAAAAAAAATGTTGGAAACAATAATTTAGACTGTAAGGAAACTTAAATAAAATCACACATGCCAGATGGTGTTTAGCAAACATCCAATAATGTAAAAGGAACGCCTTATATAAAAGAGAAAAGTAATATTGCTCTAGCTTAAATGGATAAGTCTCTCACTTCTCTAAAATAATTTTAGTCAAGTATATTTAGCTGTGTAATTGTGTGTACAAACGGTTTCAAACTGTTGTTGGATACCTCTATTACACTATCTTGTAACACTCACGTGGTACGGTACCATAAGATATGATGACCACTTAATAAATCTTTAATAACTGTCAATGATAATAACATGGCTGTGGCAGTACACATGAAAAAGTTAAGATATGTTTTACTCAATAAGTACAAAACGTTTTCGTTTGGAGACATAGATTAATTGAAAGTAGTTCTGTGACCTTTGCTATACTGGCAAAGGTTGGGTTCACTGTAGTCAATTTCCAATCAATCTAGTGAGGTTAACTACACGTGCCACAGTAGGAAATGAAACAATTACTAACAATTTTTATAGGGATAGTCTATCAAATGTAAAAGGTAATAAGAAGAGTAAATGGAAATATGGCTAAAGTGAGAATTAAATTTTTTATTTTTTGCAGAATTAAACTGTTAAACTGGTGTACTGTAAGATACGTTTCCCATCATTGTAACAACATTTATTTTCATGTGTTTTACGAATCTGGAGCACAATCAAATATTTATTAGCTATCTGATCAGAAGATAAACTATGATAAATGCTTTTAATCTTTTAAGTTAATTATTTATACTCGAATACTTATGCTTTATTTAACCACCTAAGCTCCAGACGATTTTACCCCCTTAATGACCAAGTAATTTTTTGCAGCTGTGCTACTTTAAATGGCGATTGCGCGGCCATGCAATGCTGTACGCAAGCAAAATTTATTTCACGCAAATAGAGCTTTCTGTTTGTGGTATTTGATCCCCAACGGGTTTTTTATTTTTTGCTATATAAACGGAAAAAAGACATTGATTTTCTTTTATTTCTGATAAAAAAACCTTTATAATTTAGACCAAAATGTATTCTACTACATGTCTTTGGTAAAACAAATGCTAATATGTGTATATTAATTGGTTTGCGTGAAAGTTATAGCGTCTACAAGTAATGGGATAAATACTGGATTTTTTATTTATTTATTTGTATACTAGTAATGGCGACAATCAGCGACTTATAGTGATAGTGCAACGACACTGAGTGGGAATTGACTAACTGCACTGACATCTCATCTACACTTAGGAGTTTCAATTTGTATGCAATCAGGCATTACAGGGTTTTGGTAAATCTGAAGACAAAAATCAGCAGAAAACCTGATAGTGTATATGAGGCTTAATACAGTGATCAGTGCTAATAATATGCACTGTCACCATATCAATGACACTGGGTAGGAAAGGGTTAACATCTGGGGCAATCAAAGGGTTAACTGTGTGCCTAGCAAGTGTTTATGTGTCTGTGCTGTTTTTTCTAAGGGATATGATGTTTTTTACCCCCCCTGTTTTGCAGTGAGGCAAAAACCGGCACATCCCCACTGTCAGTAGAGAGATCTGGGCTGTTTATAAACACTCTTTCCTGTCTTCCACTATATACGTATATATACGGGATTCTGCACAGCTGGCCTGCACTGTAGCAATGAAACTACAGTGCGTGGCTGGCAAGTGGTTAATCTGTCCTAATTAGTGATGAACAGAACATGCCTGGATTCAGTTTGCGGCTGTTTAGGCAAACACTACCAAAGTTTGGGTGCCGAATCCGAACCCCACTGAAGTCAATGGGATAAAACATTCTACAACAAAACTGACATTTACAAAAAAAAACAATGTTAAACCACTTGCTTACTGGGCACTTAAACACCCCTCCTGTCCAGACCTATTTTCAACTTTCAGCGCTGTTGCATTTTGAATGACAATTGCGCGGTCATACAACACTGTACCCAAATTAAATTTTTATCATTTTTTTCCCACAAATAGAGCTTTCTTTTGGTGGTATTTGATCACCTCTGCAGTTTTTATTTTTTGTTACAAAAATTGAAAAACCCCAAATTTAAAAAAAAATAAAAAAATTATATTTTTTTATATTTTGTTATAAAATTGTGTAAACAGGTAATTTTTCAACTTCATTGATGTACGCTGATGGGGCGGCAGTGATGAGCACCGATAGGTGGCAGTGATGGGCAGTGATGGGTGGCAGTGATGGGCAGTGATGGGCAGTGATGGGTGGCAGTGATGGGCACTGATCACTTACACTGACAGGCAGCACTGCTAGGTGGCACTGATTAGCACTACTGGTGGGTATTGATAGGTGGCACTTGTGGGCATTGATAGGTGGCAAACATGGGCATTGATAGGGGGCACAGGTGGGCACTGTGGGCACTGGCAGGTGACAATAATAGGTGGCACTGGCAGGGGGTACCGAATGGCACAGAGGAGGCATCTTTACCTCCTTCCTCTTCGGGACCGATGTCCCGATAACATAAGCTGGTGATTGGCTTTATTTTCTCCTCACGTTGTGAGCGTGAGGAGAAAAAAAAAATGATCACAGAGCTTTTGTTTACATCATGTAATCAGTTGTCATTGGCTGACAGCTGATCACATGGTAAGGGGCCGGGACCGGCCCCTTACTAGGATCGGTGATCAGCCGAGTCTTTGTGACTCGGTGATCACAGTGCGCTCCTGGAGGGTGCACGCTGGGCGCGTGTACAGTGGAGGACGTCCTATGACAGCCTCCAGGAAATTGAGGTCCACCATATTTGGCTATGGCTCGGACCTCAACTGGTTAAATTGCCACCAAAATAACATCTGTCATTATTATTAGGCCTCATGCAGCTGTTTTTGGCTTCAGACCTTTTTCTACAGTCAATAACCTCCATGTTATCCTATGTGTACATGCACACATAGGCTATTAACAGCAGTTTTTGGCTGGGGGGGGGGGTTAGCTTTAAAAAAATAAAATAAAAATAGTGGGTTCTGAGAGGAGTTTTTCAGCTATTTTCATCTTTAAAAACTCTCTAACATAACGTAAAAAAAAACACACATAACACATACACATAAAAAAACACCCACATAATAAATGCAGATAAACACTCATAAACACGGTTCATCAGCATTTTTTTATGTTTTTGATCCATTGAAATAAAAAAAAAAAATCTAAAAAATAAAAATAAAAAATGCTAAAAAGAGGCTAATGTGAAAAACCACAAAAAAAAAAAAAAACTAATAAACACTAAAAACCACTATTGCAAAAACATTAAAGAATGTTGAAAAACTCACTGCAAGGCTACTGCCGTTTTTTTTTATAACATTATTTTAAAGTCCAGTGTGCATGGTTATTATTAGTTTTTTTGCACAGGGTCCAAAATGGCATAGGGTCCCCCCCCCCCAAAACCCATACCAGATCCTTATTCTAGAATCCAAAAATTTGAATGGGGTTGCCCCTAAAATGCACACCAGACCCTTAACCAGGCATGCAGTCTAGCTGACAAGGAACTTGAGGGGTGTTAGCAACGGATTACTGTCATTCTCTCTCATCCTTCAGGGTGATTTCATGCCAAGCACTGTAAAGCTGGGAATGCGGACATAAGCACACAATTAGCTTCTTAACTCTTTACCTGTAGTAATGTATGAATTGTGAACTGTTTTTGTTCTGTGCATGAAGATGTATCCATCTACACCAGGGGTAGAGAACCTTTTGAGCACAGTGTGCTAAAACATGTTTTCAAAGAAATTGCTGTGTAGACTACTTGAGTAGTAGTGAAAAACGAACATCCTGCACTCTCAGCCCCAATTCATGCACCTTCATCTGCTCCACCTCTGTACCCTCTTCTCATCTATGATATGCATGATATGCAGAGTGGTGAAAGGAAGCAGAGATGATACACATCTACCTGTCCTGGCACACTCATCCTGCTGATCCACCTCTCACATCCAGCCCACCTGCTTGTATGTGATGTCACATACAGTACAAGCATCTGGGATGGATGTGCAATGATGAGCTCAGGTCAGGAGTATTTTCTGAAAGCAGTGGGCCTGTGTGCAGGATCATAAGTTGGGCCCTCGCAGCTAAGAAATTGTGCCAAATACTGGCTGTGGCTTGAAGGGACACAGAGTGCAGGGGTTCAGTAGTAAGTGGCGCAAAGCTTCAGAATAATTTCAACAAAGTTCCCAGAAGCTCAACAGTAACTCCACAAACTGTTACCTAATTGTGTTTTTCTCAATAACAGTGAAATCCCTTCTTTCTGAGATTGGTAGTGGCAACCAAGCGAGTCATCTTCCTCCAGATGGTGGGCAGGGCTAGCAGGACTGTGATTGGCTCTTCTCCATCACAAAAGCTGACGATCCCAGCTACAGCAAAGTTAGAGAACCAAACAATGTTTCCCATATTTTACAATGTGTGGGGGCACAGTGCCTCCCCGTCAGTGCAGGTGCGGCGTGGGGAATTCTGAAATTGGAATGCATTAGTTTCTCACTGACACTTCCTTGTGCTGCTCTGCTAATGGGGAGGGAGTCAAGTGTCAGCAAAAGAGGCTTCGTGTGCTGCTTGCGGCACCAGTGTCGGGGGTTGCCTACCTACCTGATCTACGCTTAAATGTATGGCCTTTGACTGTTTGACTTTCTAAAGAGTGTAATTCTGCACAGATTGGGCATATCTATACAGCATGATTTTGTAAATAAAAACTTTTTTTTTAAAACACTTTTTATTAACGAATGTGCATTACAGTAACAAATTCAACAAAATGCTCAACATGAGCACCATAGCAGATAAAGTACATTTGAACCGACGTGTATCAGGTTATTTGAAAATGTATATACAGCTTGCTTGGAACACAAAATAAAAGAGATATATAAAGCTTTCAATGAGTCACCATGGGTATGAAAAATCAAATCAGCAATTTTGATTTATCCTTTTTTAACCTGTTACATCAGTCCAGTCTTAATGCCCGGGAGCCAGAAACAGACAAAAGTAAATGAGACTACTCCTGTATATGAATTAAAACATTTTAGCTTTAACTGCTGTTGATCTATACAAATGCCCAAACTCTTTTTGGGGTGCTTCCACTATTGCCTAGGAAGGCAGAGCTCATTCTCTTTAACATTCTCATAAATAGTAAAAGGTTCTAAAGTACCACCATGCATGCTAGCACTTTCTGGCTAGGTATTCATTGTTGCTGTCTCTACACCATTTGTATATTTTTGTTGGTGTAAAGGTGTTGTCTTTGCAAGTCTTGTGTGGGAAGATGTATAATTTTGTTTGTGTGATACTGAGGCCAGACAACTGACTGAGGTAGAAAAAAAAAACTAATAAACCCAGTAAAAGACAAAAACAAGACCGTACAATTGATAACATGAGAAGCGAAAACAGTATGTCTGACTCCAGAATAGCCTATTTTACATTTTTCATAACATCAGAAATATACTGCCACGGCTAATCTTGTTCATGACCTCTATCTGTTATTGTTTTAGATGGTTATGGCATCCTACCCATCATTATATCATCAACCAAATTAAGGTTTGGTTTAAACCAAACTGCTTAGGCATTTGTATGAATGTAGGAACTATTGTTTTTTTTCGGCACAAGTCAAACATCATATAACGTCATAGCAGTATTTATAACACTTCTTTATATGACAGCTTCTTACAGTCAATGGTTGATGAGGAAGCATTGAGTGAGAACACCGTACATATCCTTAGCAACCAGTGACATCTTCTAGTCCAATTTATGTATTGACTGGAAAGCCCTAGCCATGTAATCAAAGGTCGGGAGATGGATAGCACTGATATCACTGACCAAATATGGCCAGATGGTGTTTTTTTTTTTTAATATATATTAAAGGATGTGGCAGAAAGTATAGGGTCATTATTTACTTTTTTGTGAAAACTCATTTGCTTGGGGTGATGATATCTGGGGGCTCTCCTATCTTAAAGGGGGCTTCCTGATTACTATACTTACCCCATCTGCTGCCCCCCATAACCAATGGTCCAGGGTTGTGGAGAACAGCCCATTATCCTCCTCAACATCGGGACAAGATGCTTTGTCCCCTAGCAAGATGCCCTCACCATGTTAAGGGCATGTGGCCTGGTATGGTTTAACTCTACTTTACTGGCATGTTAGGCTACATGCTCAGGTAAGGATCTGGTATAGATGAACGGAATTTCTGGCCACTTTTTTACAAACAGTGGCCAAAGCTGTAATTTTCTTGGCAATTTAAACAATATTTTACTCCTTTGTAAATGTCAGTTTTGCTTCAATAGGTTGTTTAAATTGGCCAGATGTGCCACTTCACAAGCAGGTTAAGGGCACCCCCCAGATATGTTATAAAATGACATATACAATGTCTAATGTTTCACGTAAGCATCAAAATTGCTACTCGTCACCAAACTGAATCTTTAAAATATTTTTCTGCTTTGATATATATCTACCAGAGCAGTGCTCAGCCCCATGCCATTTGTTTGAAAATTCCGTGTCTATTGGCCTAGAAAATAGCCATTACAGAATTTTAACATTGGGCTACTTTTTACTTGAATGAGGTTTAGATTCAGCACCTGAACTCCAGTAAAGTTTTGTGAGCTCCTCTCAAACCAAATCCAGGTAATTTTGGCTTATCCCTAATAATCAAAAGTACTTGTCATGCATCCATGGTAGTAAACCCTTGTATATCATCAACTTGAGGTTCCACAGGGTGCAAAGTCTAAACCTCAGCCTGCTTCTTCACCAGAGCCCCTGATGATGGGGATGGACTTGCAGCAAGCTAGAACAAGGTTATTCCCCCCAGGTACACCCAGCTGAGGATGCAGAGACCACTCATGTGTACAAAGTACAAGCAGCAAGAGACAACAGGAAATCCAGGAGACAAGCCGAGGTCAGCACGGGCTGCAAACAAGCACAAATGGTGAAAGAAGCTGGGGCCGGTACATGGGTAGTCAGCCACAGGATACACAAGTAGCAGGCATAGAGGAGCTCAAAGAACTGTGAAGTTGCTCAGGCAATGTGAGCTACATTGAGCATGTCTTATATAGGTAAGTAAACTAGGGGGCGGGGACTAGTTACACAGCACAACACTGCACATGATAGGTTTAAATCAGGATACAATGTGAAGATCCGCCCTTCTTATAGTGCCAGCTTTATAGCCAGAGGTTCTCGATCCCGATGGTGTAATTTCTTTCTGCATCGAAAACTTCTTAGAGAAGAAGGCACAAGGACGGTGCTTACCATCATGCATTTGTTGAAGAATGGCCCCCACTCCCAAGGATGGGGCATCTACTTCCAAGAAGAAAGGCTGGAGAATATTGGGATGTATGGGAATAGATGCAAAGAGAAAAACCATATTGTGTTTGTGGAAAACCTGGACTACCTCAGGATGCCAGGTTCTGGCAATAGTAACTTTCTGGGTCAAAAAAGTGATTGGGTCACCAGTTAGGAATAATCCAGAATGAACTTGCAATAGAAATTGGTGAACCCCAAGAACTGCTGCATTGCTTTCAGACCAGAGGGATGAGGCAAGTTTGAGATGGCCTGACATTTGTCTGGATCCATAAGCATGTCTTTATCTGTGACTATATAACCTAGGAAAGGGACATGAGTTTGCTTGAAGAGGCACTTCTCCAACTTTATGTACAGGCAATGGTCCCAAAGACATAGAAGAACTATATATATCTGCTGACAATAGGTGTTCAAATCTGGAGAAAAGATGAATGTGTCATTCAGATACACAATGACACAAATGTAAAAATAATTTACAAAGTTCTGGAATATGGCTGGGGCATTACACAAGACAAAGATATTCCTAATGCCTGTCTCTGGTGCTAAAAGTCAATTAACATTCATCACCCTTTGGAATCCTAATCAGATTGTATGCTCCACAGAGGTCTAACTTAGTGAAAAGTTGAGCATCACAAAGCATGTCAAAAAGTTCAGAAATCAAGGGTAGCAGGTACTGATTCTTAATGGTGATGGCATTGAGACCTCTATAATAAGTATAGGGCCGGTGATGGCATTGAGACCTCTATAATAAGTGTAGGGCCGGTACGTACCATCCTTTTTCTCTACAAAGAAGAAGCCATTCCCAGCAGGAGAATTGGACTTATGAATAAATCCTTTCTGCAGATTTTGCAGATTCTGCTAAGGTAGAGCCATTGACTGTAGATACTGATAGGGAAAATGCCAAGGCAAGGGGAGGAATTCCCAATTCAGTGGCCATGAACTGCTCAAATAAGTTTCCAGCTGCCCCAGAGTTCACATGTGTAGAAACTTGATATGAGTTTAGGACACAAGGAATGGTAAATTGAGGGAAAGTGGCAAAATTCAGGTTCTGGTCTAGATCGCCTTCCTCCCAGCTACGTAGACTGAGAGTTTACCAGATGGATAAGACAGGACTTTATTATATGACTGTCAGCCCAGCAGTAATGGCATAGGCCAAGCCTCAGGTGATGCAGACGCTCGCCTAATTGCATTGGTTATTTAGTTCCAGGCATATTTGCAGAGATTGGCTATTCAGAAGCTTTCTGGAAAACAGGAACCAAATGACCCAATGAGGGGTGAGTTGAACCAGTCCTTTCCATATCTCGCTCCTGGAAGCGGACATCAATTTGGATGCTAAGGGTGATCAAGTCATGGTGGGCATGATTCTGTCAGCTAATTTATCCTTAATACGATCCGTTAGACTCTGCCAAAAAAATAAATTATTATTAATTGCTGGATGTTGGATAATCAAGTAGCACCACATCCCTATGTTGTAAATGTTTTATAGGGAAAGGATAATGGGACTTTTAAGGTGCCATAAACAAATCAAAACCAATATATATAAATGTATTTATTCATAGATAAAATCATCAGGATGTCATCATACAATAATCATAAGTAAGAGATGGACTGCAGTATTTTCTTGCTCTACATGTTTCCCCATAGGATGGCTTTGTCAGGAGATAAGTATTGCATATATGGTCACTACAGATTAAAAGCAAACTATTATAATCATGTAAACTATTACAATATATGACATCATATTGAAAAAAATACAAAAAACACATAAACAAACCTTAAAGAAGCATAGGACAGAAGAGATAGAAGACTCCCCATCTGATATAGTGGCCAAAAAAAGGGAAATACAATACCCAACATAAAAAACATTTTTATATTGACAAAAGAGCTTGTTAAATGAGAGATATATATTCCCAAAAAGAAGGGGAGTAAAAGGAAGAAAAAAGGGGTTTAAACATTATTAGGGATAGGGATCTAATATAAGCTCCTCCATCCTAAGCAAAAATGAGTTGCAATAAATGAAATAAACAGAAAAGAACAAATTTAGCATAGTCTTTTTTTGTCATCAGATCAAAAAATGTGATCCTGAATAAGCACAGTCTTAACATTCTTCTTCACAAAAAGGACCATTTTAATGGTTTAACCACTAGCCGACCAGTCGCCGCAGTTATACTGTGGCAGGTTGACTCGGCTGGGCAAATCGCCCTAGCTGTACATTGCTCCTTTAAGACAACGCAGCAGGCACACGCATCCACCGCGTGTCCCAATGCGCATACCCTGTGGGTGCGATCACTTGGTGGGCACCCTCGATCGATTGTGGCAGAGCGAGAACCGGGATCTGTGTGTGTAAATAGGGGAGAGGAGAGAGATTGTGTGTTCATACTAAGTATGAACACCGATCTCGAGCCTCCTCTAGTCAGTCCCATCCCTCCTACAGTTAGAACACACCTAGGGAACACAGTTAACCCCCTTGAGCACCCTCTAGTGTTAACCCCTTCCATGCCAGTTTCATTTATAGTAATCGATGGCTTTTTTAGCTCTGATCACTGTATAAATGTCAATGGTCCCAATATAGTGTCAAAAGTGTCCGATCTGTCCATCGCAATGTTGCAGTCCTGATAAAAATAGCAGATCACCGCTAGTGATGGCCGAACGGTTCGCCCGGCGGTCGTTTCGCGGCGAATTTCCGACATTCGCGGTCCGCACGTTCGAACGCCTTTTTCCGTCGTTCGCCGCGGCGGACTTACGTGTTTAATGTATACAAGAACTTTAACCTTTGGTGACACGTTTATCATGTGATACAGGACAGCCAATTGAGACATGACAGCACATGGACACTTGTACATTCCCCCTAACCTATAAATACACCCGATCCGGTGGCCATTTTACATTCTTTCTTCTGTTACGATAGGGACAGGTTCCTGTGTGGAGTAGGGAGAGATAAACCACTAGCTATTTGGTACACAAAAGTTCTTTTCAGGACTGGTATAGGTGTTAGGTGTTGATAGGTTTGCTGTGCTGCTGATTCTTGCAGCAGCCTGAGTGTCTTTTGTTAGTTTAGAGAAAGGGAAAGGACGGTGTATGCTACAGGGACAGCCAGATTAGTCTTTCATCATCATCATCATCATCATCATCATTAGCTGTTACTATCAAGGTCCACAAAAGAGCTGTTCCAGTAACCACTAATCGTTCTCTTTTTTTGCCAATTTGTATAGGGACAGGAAGGAAGCAGTGTTGTCAGGCAGTGAGGGTAATTTTAAAGACTTGCTGTTATTATTAGTTCCACAAAGGTTCTTTTCAGGACTGGTATCAGTGGTACAGTAATAGGCTTGTACATGTATAATATTCTTTCTTCCAAATATAGAAAGGATATTATACTTGACTGCTGCCCTTCTGCTGCAGTCTGCTAAACATTCACAACTCACTTGTTCCACAAAAGTTCTTATAAGGACTGGTAACTTGGTATAGGGTGCTACGGTACATAGGCTTGAGTGCGGTACAGTCTGCTGTTCTGTAAGGACCGCTATCGGTCCACAATAGATAGGGTTGACGTGCACCACTGCTGACCGCTGCCCTATACTGCAGCAGTCCTTCAGCGGTATAGGGACTGACGTACAGTCTGCTAATCACTAACACACAACCTGCTTGTTCCACAAAAGTTCTTATAAGGACTGGTAACTTGGTATAGGGTGCTACGGTACATAGGCTTGAGTGCGGTACAGTCTGCTGTTCTGTAAGGACCGCTATCGGTCCACAATAGATAGGGTTGACGTGCACCACTGCTGACCGCTGCCCTATACTGCAGCAGTCCTTCAGCGGTATAGGGACTGACGTACAGTCTGCTAAACACTAATACACAACCTGCTTGGTCCACAAAAGTTCTTATAAGGACTGGTAACTTGGTATAGGGTGCTACGGTACATAGGCTTGAGTGCGGTACAGTCTGCTGTTCTGTAAGGACCGCTATCGGTCCACAATAGATAGGGTTGACGTGCACCACTGCTGACCGCTGCCCTATACTGCAGCAGTCCTTCAGCGGTATAGGGACTGACGTACAGTCTGCTAAACACTAATACACAACCTGCTTGGTCCACAAAAGTTCTTATAAGGACTGGTAACTTGGTATAGGGTGCTACGGTACATAGGCTTGAGTGCGGTACAGTCTGCTGTTCTGTAAGGACCGCTATAGGTCCACAATAGATAGGGTTGACGTGCACCACTGCTGACCGCTCACCTATACTGCAGCAGTCCTTCAGCGGTATAGGGACTGACGTACAGTCTGCTAATCACTAACACACAACCTGCTTGTTCCACAAAAGTTCTTATAAGGACTGGTAACTTGGTATAGGGTGCTACGGTACATAGGCTTGAGTGCGGTACAGTCTGCTGTTCTGTAAGGACCGCTATCGGTCCACAATAGATAGGGTTGACGTGCACCACTGCTGACCGCTGCCCTATACTGCAGCAGTCCTTCAGCGGTATAGGGACTGACGTACAGTCTGCTAATCACTAACACACAACCTGCTTGTTCCACAAAAGTTCTTATAAGGACTGGTAACTTGGTATAGGGTGCTACGGTACATAGGCTTGAGTGCGGTACAGTCTGCTGTTCTGTAAGGACCGCTATCGGTCCACAATAGATAGGGTTGACGTGCACCACTGCTGACCGCTGCCCTATACTGCAGCAGTCCTTCAGCGGTATAGGGACTGACGTACAGTCTGCTAATCACTAACACACAACCTGCTTGTTCCACAAAAGTTCTTATAAGGACTGGTAACTTGGTATAGGGTGCTACGGTACATAGGCTTGAGTGCGGTACAGTCTGCTGTTCTGTAAGGACCGCTATAGGTCCACAATAGATAGGGTTGACGTGCACCACTGCTGACCGCTCACCTATACTGCAGCAGTCCTTCAGCGGTATAGGGACTGACGTACAGTCTGCTAATCACTAACACACAACCTGCTTGTTCCACAAAAGTTCTTATAAGGACTGGTAACTTGGTATAGGGTGCTACGGTACATAGGCTTGAGTGCGGTACAGTCTGCTGTTCTGTAAGGACCGCTATCGGTCCACAATAGATAGGGTTGACGTGCACCACTGCTGACCGCTGCCCTATACTGCAGCAGTCCTTCAGCGGTATAGGGACTGACGTACAGTCTGCTAAACACTAATACACAACCTGCTTGGTCCACAAAAGTTCTTATAAGGACTGGTAACTTGGTATAGGGTGCTACGGTACATAGGCTTGAGTGCGGTACAGTCTGCTGTTCTGTAAGGACCGCTATAGGTCCACAATAGATAGGGTTGACGTGCACCACTGCTGACCGCTCACCTATACTGCAGCAGTCCTTCAGCGGTATAGGGACTAAGAGTTTTGTCACAGGGTCATTTAAAAAATGACATGCAGAGGAAGAGGCAGGCCCTTCCGCAGGGGTGGTAGGGGTAGGGCAGGAGCAACAGGCTTGAGCCAAAGTGGGAAGTTGCAGAAGGTGCGTTCAATTACTTTAAAGGATGCACCAGACTTGGTTGAGTGGCTCGCTCAGCCTTACTCTTCTGCACCCTCCTCATCCTCTCGATCTGCACCCTCTTCTTCACTCTCTGCTATGTGCACCCCCAAAGACACTACCACCAACAACACGACCACCACCACCACCACCACATACCTTCCGCTTGAGTCACTGGAATTATTTTCCGATCCATATCAAGAGGACATTTCTGATGCGCAGCCACTCTTGGTATTGGATCAGGAAGAGGAGGTAGCAACAAGCGCTACTCAGCAGTCTGACGCCAGTACCCAGATCAGCCCAAGGAGGAGGTTGGTCCCCGGTGTTGCTGCCTACTCCGAGATCTCTACTTATAGCGGTGGGGAAGGTGACGTTGATGATGACGTGTCTAGTGATGTCACGTGGGTGCCCACAAGAGAGGAAGAGGAGGGGAGTTCAGAGGGAGATATGGACCAGCAGATAGGGAGGAGAAGCAGCAATGACTTACATTGCACAGCAGGGACAAAGCAGACTGCAAATGTATCAGGAGCGAGTCATCGACCATGTACGGTCACATCTGGCGCTCCCAGGACACCGGCACATGGCTCCGCAGTGTGGGCTTTTTTTAACGTGTCCGCTGCTGACAATAGCGTTGCCATCTGCAATCTTTGCAGTCAACGCGTTAGTCGCGGTAAGCCCAATACTCACCTAGGGACGACCGCCTTAAGAAGGCACATGAGCAGCCATCACCGAGCCCAGTGGGAGCAACGGAACACACAAAGCCACACTGCAGGCTCTCACCGTCCAGCCTCGTCTTCTACTTCTCCTTCTCCTCTCTCCTCACAATTGTCCTCCACTCCACCTTCCATCACGCCAAGCTCACATTTTTCTGCAAAAAGGCAGGCTTCCGTGGGCCTAATGTTTGAGCGTAAAAAAATGATGATGCCGGATAACCCTCTTGCCCAACGGTTGGCGGCTGGCTTGTCAGAACTCATAGCCCGCCAACTACTGCCATATAAACTGGTGGACTCGGAGGCCTTTCGCAAATTTGTGGCCATTGGAACACCACAATGGAAGGTCCCAGGAAGGAAGTATTTCTCAGAGAAGGGCATCCCAGAGCTATATGGCCATGTTCAGCGGCAAGTGAATGTATCTCTGGCACACAGTGTCGGTGCCAAGATACATCTGACCACAGACACGTGGTCTAGCAAACACGGGCAGGGAAGGTATATCAGTTTTACTGCCCACTGGGTGAACCTTCTGACGGCCGTCAAGCATGTAACCCGTGGCACCCGTGTAGATTTGGTTTTACCGCCACGGATTGCATGCAGGCCTGACTCTTCTTCTCCTCCTCCTACTCCATCCTCCTCCCTCTCCTCCTCAGCTGCCTCCTCCTTTTCCGCTGCTAGCGTCTCTTCCACTGCACCGCCCAAGCTCCCCAGAACCTATTCCACATGCCAGGTGAGACGTTGCCATGCCGTGCTGCGTCTGTTGTGCCTGGAAGCAAAGAGCCACACTGGCCCGGCACTCCTTTCAGCTTTGCGTTCACAGGCAGATGAGTGGCTAACACCGCTCAATTTGACAGTTGGTAAAGTGGTGTGTGACAACGGTGCCAATCTGCTTAGCGCATTGAAACAGGGCAAAATCACGCACGTGCCGTGCATGGCACACGTCTTAAACTTGGTCGTGCAGCGATTCCTTGTCAAATACCCTGGGGTCCAGGACATCTTGCGGCAGGCAAGGAAAATCTCGGCCCATTTCAGAAGATCTTACACGGCCATGGCTCGCCTTGCTGACATTCAGCGGCGACACCATCTGCCGGTCAGACGTCTTATTTGCGATTGCCCGACGCGATGGAACTCAACCTTCTATATGCTTGATAGGCTGCTCCAGCAGAAACGTGCAGTTAACGTCTACCTGTATGAACTCTGCGAAAGAAACGGTTCTGGGGAGCTGGGTTTTTTTTCACCGCGCCAGTGGCTGCTCATGCGCGACACATGCAGACTTCTGCGGCCATTTGAGGAGATCACCAAACTGGTCAGTCGCAGCCATGGCGCCATCAGTGACATGGTACCTTATGCCTTCTTTCTGGAGCGTGCATTGCGTCGTGTCATTGATCAGGCTGTGGAGGAGCAGGAGCGGGAAGATGAGGAAGTCGCAATGCTGGATGAATTCCCAGGGGGGGCTACTCTATCTGAGACAAGTCAACAACAGGAGTCTGATGAGGAGTCAGAGGAGGATGGTGCCGGGGCGGATGAGCAGGAGCAAGAAGAGCATGCTTTAAACCTTTCTGGGATCCCTGTTGTGCGTGGATGGGGAGAGGAGAATGAAGAGGACGACATTATCCTGGATGATGAGCAGGAGCCAGGCCACCACACCGCTTCCACTTTAGTGCAAATGGGGGCCTTCATGCTCCAGTGTTTTAATAGGGACCCCCGTATAAAAAGCATGAGGGTCAAGGACCAGTACTGGGTGGCAACGTACTTAGACCCCCGGTACAAACACAAAATGGCGGAAATGTTACCGCCGTCGCAGAGGGCTGTCAGAATGCAGCACTTCCAGGCCTTGCTTCGAGAAATGCTGCATTCTGCTTTTGCGTGCGCTGGCAGAGGAGCAATTCCCACTCCCAGAGAAGGATTTGCGGGTACCAATCCAACAGCGCCTGCAAGAAGAGGCCGGTTTGAAGATGTGTTGGTGACTTCGGATATGAGGTCATTCTTTCAGCCGACCCATCGACAGGTGTCATCCGGATCCAGCATCAGGGAACGCCTAGACCGTCAGGTGTCCGACTACATTGGGTTAACGGCCGATGTGGACGCTCTGAGGAGTGATGAACCCCTAGACTACTGGGTGGGCAGGCTTGACCTCTGGCCAGAGCTTGCCCAATTTGCAATCGAACTGTTGGCTTGCCCCTCATCCAGTGTCCTGTCCGAAAGGACGTTCAGCGCAGCAGGGGGGATTGTGACCGATAAGCGTACTCGCCTAGCTCACCACAGTGTTAACTACCTCACATTTCTAAAAATGAATGAGGCATGGATCTCGGAGGAATTCAACACATGTGACCAGTAGACCATGTATATGTCTATAAACTATTTTTTTAATCAAGCACACAGACCTTCTTAATTCATTTGGCTCACTTCCTTGACCCAAAAAAGCACACCGTACTATATGCCCCTACCCTCCTCTTTGAAGAGGTTGAGCGGTGTCATATTTCTACTGGGGCTGCTTATGATATCCCTGTGCTGTGCTGACTTCCTCCTGGGGGTTCTTATTATGAAGGGATCACACTATCCCTGTGCTGTGCTGACTTCCTCCTGGGGGTTCTTATTATGAGGGGATCACACCATCCCTGTGCTGTGCTGACTTCCTCCTGGGGCTGCTTACGGTGCTGCTGTCAGTGCTGTATGTCACGGTGCTGCTGTCAGCGCTGTATGTCACGGTGCTGCTGTCAGCGCTGTATGTCACGGTGCTGCTGTCAGCGCTGTATGTCACGGTGCTGCTGTCAGCGCTGTATGTCACGGTGCTGCTGTCAGCGCTGTATGTCACGGTGCTGCTGTCAGCGCTGTATGTCACGGTGCTGCTGTCAGCGCTGTATGTCACGGTGCTGCTGTCAGCGCTGTATGTCATGGTGCTGCTGTCAGCGCTGTATGTCACGGTGCTGCTGTCAGCGCTGTATGTCACGGTGCTGCTGTCAGCGCTGTATGTCACGGTGCTGCTGTCAGCGCTGTATGTCACGGTGCTGCTGTCAGCGCTGTATGTCACGGTGCTGCTGTCAGCGCTGTATGTCACGGTGCTGCTGTCAGTGCTCTGTATTACGGTGCTGCTGTCAGATGCCTCTATCACGGTGCATGTGTCATTCCGGTATGTCACGCTGCTGGTGATCATCTCCTGCACCCTCTTCTTTGCCTACCCTGGTCCCTGACCTTCCCTCTCCTCCATTGCCTTCATTAGCTCCATAGTCCTGAATTGTTAGAACAATTTCCCAAATAAAATAAAAATGCTTGTAGTTATCGATCCCAAATTCACCTCATACATGTATTATGTCATTGTCCAGATGGTGGGACTACGTTTTACCCCCTAATAATTACCACGTGGCCGCAAATTCGACATGAAGGTTTGCAAAGTTCGCCTCCCATTGAAGTCAATGGGGCCCGCGGCGAACGTTCTGTTTCGCGAACGTTTGGGTCCGTTCGCATTTCGCGTTCGCGAAACGTCCCGTCGGAAGTTCGTCCATCACTAATCACCGCCATTACTATTAAAAAAAATAATAATAAAAATGACATAAATCTATCCCCTATTTTTTAGACGCTATAAAAAACCAATCAATATACGCTTATTGCATTTTTTTTTATCCAAAAATATGTAGAAGAATACATATCAGCCTAAACTGAGGGAAACTTTTTATTTTTTTAACAATTTGGGATATGTATTATAGCAAAAACTACAAAATATTCACGGCTATCAGATACGGTGCTTTTGCACTTTTCTTTTTGTAACATCGAGATGGGTTTTTTTCTGCAGGAAATAATAGTTTTGGAGTAAGGGTAAGCGCCCTTTCCTGTTTAAAGCTCTGGGCATATTGGTTTATATTGATACCTATTTTTGTTTTTCATTTATCTTAATGCATTATTGTCTATTAATTATTTTGCTCTAATGTCATTCTATTGCTAGCTTGTATATCCCCTGAGGAAGCTGTTGCGAAACATGTCGGGATAATCGGTTACAAGCACTTTAACTCAACTGTTACTCAGACACGTTGTCATATGTAACATTTTTGTATATTCAGCAATGTCGCCTTTTATTGAATTGTTAAAATAAATATATTTTTTATACTTTGGTAAATCCTTTTCTTAAATTAAAAATATTGCACCGCTAAAATCCCACTTTCTCCCCCCATTTGGGTTTTCTCAAAAAATCTTTGAATATTTCTAACTGGGATGAGGTGCCATATTTTTTGGGTGTTGATGGAAGCTGGAATCAAAACTTAAAAAAATACAAAATATTGTGTTTTTTGCAAAATTGTCGCTCATTTTTTTGTTTATAGCGCAATGTTGCATGACCGCGCAATTGTAAGTTAAAACTTTGCAATGCTGTATCACAAAAAAATGGCCTGGTCAGGAGGGGAGCAAATCCTTCCGGGGCTGAAGTGGTTAAAGGAAGGACTTGTAGTTAATGGACTTGTTTAGTCCTGGCTGTTTCATAGACAGACTACCCAAGGTGATTGCCTCGGACAGGGGTAGTCAGTTTGTGTCCCGATTCTGGCGAGCCTTTTGTGCACAGTTGGGAATTCAGCTTGCATTCTCCTCTGCATATCACTCGCAGTCTAATGGGGCCACAGAATGAGCCAGTCAGTTCTTGGGTAGTGATGGACGAACTTCCGACGGGACGTTTCGCAAACTCGGACCGCGAACGCGGCCGATAGTTCGCGAACCGGAACGTTCGCGGCGGGCCCCATTGACTTCAATGGGAGGCGAACTTCGCAAACCTACAGGTCAAATTTGCAGCCACAAAATAATTAATAGCTGTGCAAACATAGTCCCACCACATGGCCAATGACATAACACATGTATGAGGTGAATCTGGGATCGACAACTACAAGCATTCTTTTTTTATATGGGAAATTGTTGTGACAATTCAGGACTGTGGAGCGCATGAAGGCAATGGAGGAGAGGGAAGGTCAGGGACCAGGGTAGGCAAAGAAGAGGGTGCAGGAGATGATCACCAGCAGCGTGACATACAGAAATGACACCTGCACTGTGATAGAGTCATCTGACAGCAGCACCGTGATAGAGAGCACTGACATCAGCAGCGTGACATACAGCAATGACACCTGCACCGTGATAGAGTGATCTGACAACAGCACCGTGATAGAGAGCACTGACATCAGCAGCGTGACATAAAGCACTCACACCAGCACCGTGATATACAGCACTGACAGCAGCACCGTGATAGAGAGCATTGACATCAGCAGCGTGACATACAGCAATGACACCTGCACCGTGATTGAGTGATCTGACAACAGCACCGTGATAGAGAGCACTGACATCAGCAGCGTGACATAAAGCACTAACACCAGCACCGTGATATACAGCACTGACAGCAGCACCATGATAGAGAGCACTGACATCAGCAGCTGACATAAAGCACTCACACCAGCACCGTGATATACAGCACTGACAGCAGCACCGTGATAGAGAACACTGACATCAGCAGCGTGACATACAGCAATGACACCTGCACCGTGATAGAGTGATCTGACAGCAGCACCGTGATAGAGAGCACTGACATCAGCAGCGTGACATAAAGCACTCACATCAGCACCGTGATATACAGCACTGACAGCAGCACCGTGACAGAGAGCACTGACATCAGCACCGTGATATACAGCACTGACAGCAGCACTGTGATAGAGAGCACTGGCATCAGCAGAGTGACATACAGCAATGATACCTGCACCGTGATAGAGTGATCTGACAACAGCACCGTGATAGAGAGCACTGACATCAGCAGCTGACATAAAGCACTCACACCAGCACCGGGAAATACAGCACTGACAGCAGCACCGGGATAGAGAGCACTGACATCAGCAGCGTGACATAAAGCACTCACACCAGCACCGTGATATACAGCACTGACAGCACAGGATGTCAGCACAGCACAGGGATGGTGGGAGCCCCTCATAATAAGCAGCCCCAGTAGAAATATGACACCGCTCAACCTCTTCAAAGAGGAGGGTACGGGCATATAGTACGGTGTGCTTTTTTTGGACAAGGAAGTGAGCCAAATGAAGAAAGAAGGTCTCTGTGCTCGATTAAAAAAATTGTTTATAGACATATACATGGTCTACTGGTCACATGTGTTGAATTCCTCCGAGATCCATGCCTCATTCATTTTTAGAAATGTGAGGTAGTTAACACTGTCGTGAGCTAGGCGAGTACGCTTATTGGTCACGATCCCCCCTGCTGCGCTGAACGTCCTTTCAGTCAGGACACTGGATGAGGGGCAAGCCAACAGTTCGATTGCAAATTGGGCAAGCTCTGGCCAGAGGTCAAGCCTGCCCACCCAGTAGTCCAGGGGTTCATCACTCCTCAGAGCGCCCACATCGGCCGTTAACCCGATGTAGTCGGACACCTGGCGGTCTAGGCGTTCCCTGATGCTGGATCCGGATGACACCTGTCGATGGGTCGGCTGAAAGAATGACCTCATATCCGAAGTCACCAACACATCTTCAAACCGGCCTCTTCTTGCAGGCGCTGTTGGATTGGTACCCGCAACTCCTTCTCTGGGAGTGGGAATTGCTCCTCTGCCAGCGCACGCAAAAAGCAGAATGCAGCATTTCTCGAAGCAAGGCCTGGAAGTGCTGCATTCTGACAGCCCTCTGTGACGGCGGTAACATTTCCGCCATTTTGTGTTTGTACCGGGGGTCTAAGTACGTTGCCACCCAGTACTGGTACTTGACCCTTATGCTTTTTATACGGGGGTCCCTATTAAAACACTGGAGCATGAAGGCCCCCATTTGCACTAAAATGGAAGCGGTGTGGTGGCCTGGCTCCTGCTCATCATCCAGGATAATGTCGTCCTCTTCATTCTCCTCTCCCCATCCACGCACAACAGGGATCCCAGAAAGGTTTAAAGCATGCTCTTCTTGCTCCTCCTCATCCGCCCCGGCACCATCCTCCTCTGACTCCTCTTCAGACTCCTGTTGTTGACTTGTCTCAGATAGAGTAGCCCCCCCTGGGAATTCATCCAGCATTGGGACTTCCTCATCTTCCCACTCCTGCTCCTCCACAGCTTGATCAATGACACGACGCAATGCACGCTCCATAAAGAAGGCATAAGGTACCATGTCACTGATGGCGCCATGGCTGCGACTGACCAGTTTGGTGATCTCCTCAAATGGGCGCAGAAGTCTGCATGCGTCGCGCATGAGCAGCCACTGGCACGGTGAAAAAGAACCCAGCTCCCCAGAACCGGTTCTGCCGCAGAGTTCATACAGGTAGCCGTTAACTGCATGTTTCTGCTGGAGCAGCCTATCAAGCATATAGAAGGTTGAGTTCCATCGCGTCGGGCAATCGCAAATAAGACGTCTGACCGGCAGATTGTGTCGCCGCTGAATGTCAGCTATGCGAGCCATGGCCGTGTAAGATCTTCTGAAATGGGCCGAGATTTTCCTTGCCTGCCGCAAGATGTCCTGGACCCCAGGGTATTTGACAAGGAATCGCTTCACGACCAAGTTTAAGACGTGTGCCATGCATGGCACGTGCATGATTTTGCCCTGTTTCAATGCGCTAAGCAGATTGGCACCGTTGTCACACACCACTTTACCAACTGTCAAATTGAGCGGTGTTAGCCACTGATCTGCCTGTGAACGCAAAGCTGAAAGGAGTCCCGGGCCAGTGTGGCTCTTGGCTTCCAGGCACAACAGACGCAGCATGGCATGGCAATGTCTCACCTGGCATGTCCAATAGGTTCTGGGGAGCTTGGGCGGCACAGCGGAAGAGACGCTAGCAGCGGAAAAGGAGGAGTCAGCCGAGGAGGAGAGGGAGGAGGATGGAGTAGGAGGAGGAGGAGAAGAAGAGTCAGACCTGCATGCAATCCTTGGCGGTAAAACCAAATCTACACGGGTGCCACGGGTTACATGCTTGATGGCCGTCAGAAGGTTCACCCAGTGGGCAGTAAAAGTGATATACCTTCCCTGCCCGTGTTTGCTAGACCACGTGTCTGTGGTCAGATGTATCTTGGCACCGACACTGTGTGCCAGAGATACATTCACTTGCCACTGAACATGGCCATATAGCTCTGGGATGCCCTTCTCTGAGAAATACTTCCTTCCATTGTGGTGTTCCAATGGCCACAAATTTGCGAAAGGCCTCCGAGTCCACCAGTTTATATGGCAGTAGTTGGCGGGCTATGCGTTCTGACAAGCCAGCCGTCAACCGTTGGGCAAGAGGATTATCCGGCGTCATCATTTTTTTACGCTCGAACATTAGGCCCACGGAAGCCTGCCTTTTTTTTTTTTAAATGTATATTTATTGAAAAAAAAAATTCTGTAAACAATACAATAATGTCATAAATACGGTACAGTAGTCAATAACATTGGGTGGACATAATATGGGCACCATATTGTAGGTTACAAACGGGTTAAGTGATAGGATACACCATGAAGCTGTATACAATGGTGATAGCATAACTGAAAAAGAAGGATAGAACGAACGAAGACATTGGAAACCAGACGTATGGGTGTTCTTGGTCTGATACGGTATAATACAGTAAACAGGATATCAAATCTCCCTAAGGTCACTTAAGGAAGGACCGGCAGAGGGGGTAATCAAAGATTCTGGGTTGAATATGGAGGCATCCCATGGGTCCCATGTCTTGGGAAATTTGGGCAAGGAATCATGAGCTATTGCCGTCAAATGTTCCATCCTACGCATGTGAGCAATGGACGAGACTACATGTGCTTGTGTGGGAGGTATGGGAGATAGCCAATGAGCTGGAATTACTCTCTTGGCAGCCAGGAGTATGAAAGCCATTAGTTTCCTGGCATATTTAGGGAGATCTAGGATCGGAAGGCCTAACAGGTAATGTGTCGGAGTCAGTGGGATATCTCTTTTCAATATTGATTGGAGAATGGATTGGACCATAGACCAAAAAGATGTGATACGTGGACAATCCCAAAAGATATGAAGGTGTGTGCCAATATCCTGTAGGCACCTCCAGCATAAACGAGACAGTGAGGGATCATATTTATGTAAAACTTCGGGGGTCCTATACCAAAACATTAGTACTTTATAAGCAGTTTCTTTCTGCTCAACACATCTCGAGACTTTGGAGATGGAAGTCCAGATCTCCTGCCACTGAGAGAGAGAAATAGTAACGGGTAGGATTTTGGCCCACTTCCGCATATAAAGGTGAGAGTCTAGAGTGGGGGGTAGTGAGTCATGTAGAATCCTGTAAATAGCGGATATGAGACCCTTCTGGTGTGAACACTGGGTGCATAACATTTCAAAGGCGTTAGGTTTCTCTAGGCTCATGGCAGGAGATACGGAGCAAAAGTAGTGCTTAAATTGAAGGTAGGTGAAAATGGACCGTTGTGGAATGTCAAATTTGTCCTGTAAGTCCGGAAAAGATAAAAGTTTGCGGGACACTGGGTGAACTAAGTGGCGAAGTTGGAAAATGCCTGCTTGAGTCCACAGGGTCATAGCCATTGTGGACAAACTGTCAGGTATATCTGGGTTGTGAGTAACATTTAAAAGGGGTGGACAGGGGGAGGAAAGAGAGAACTTCTTGTGGCATTTTTTCCAAATATCCAAAGTAAATAGCATAGGAGCAAGGCAAATACGTCTGAGTTGTGATATAGAGGAGGATAGGTCAGACCAGAGCATAGAACAAGGATGGACCGGGTCAGTGATACTCATTTCTATCTCCGCCCAACGACTCGTCGCAAAATAGGAGGACCAGGAGACCGTCGTAGATAGGTGGGTCGCGTAATAATATCGTATAATATCGGGAGCTCCCAGACCCCCATGTGAGCGCGGTGCAAAGACAACCGTATGGGCAATTCTATGTGCTTTGTCACCCCATATGAATTTAGTAAAGGCCCTTTGGATACTGCGGAGGTGGGACATGGGAAGGGCCACAGGTAAAGTTTCGAAAAGATACAAAAATTTAGGGAGTATTGCCATTTTAAGGACATTTATCCTACCTAAAAGGGACAGGGGACATTCCATCCATTTACGGAGTAGGCCGTGTGTTTCTGATATCAAAGAGAGAAAGTTAGCCTGGTATAGTGTGCGATAGGATGCTGTTAAATGAATGCCCAAGTATTTGAGCGAGTCAGAACGCCACTGGTAGGGAAAGGTGTTGGGCAAAGCGGCGAGAAGTAGGGGAGGGATATGAATGGGAAGCGCTTCAGTTTTAGCTGTATTAACTTTATATCCTGATATATTACCGAACGTTTCTAGGAGGGCATGGAGGTTGGGGAGTGAGGTGTGAGGTTTAGTTAAAGTAAGCAATATGTCGTCAGCAAACAAGGACAGCTTGTATTCTTTCCGTCGTAAAGAGACTCCCCTGATGTCTGAGTCTTCCCGAATGCGGGCTGCCAGAGGTTCAAGGCATAATATAAATAACAAGGGGGAAAGGGGGCAGCCCTGTCTAGTTCCATTGCTATGTGTAAACGTTGGGGATTTGAAGGATGCCAATTGAACTTGTGAGGTGGGATGGGAATAAAGGGTATGAGAGCCAATACAAAGGAGCCTGAAAAACCGTAGCGTGCAAGTGTGGCAAACATGTAAGGCCATCCAAGCCTATCAAAAGCCTTTTGGGCATCTAGGCTGAGAATAAGAGCAGAGCGAGAGGTTTTATCAAGCATGTCAATTAGATCAATGGTGCGTCTGGTGTTATCGCCCGCTCGTCTACCTAGAACAAAACCCACTTGATCGTTGTGAACAAGGGCAGGGATTATGGAAGAAAGTCTATTGGCTAAAATTTTTGTAAAGATTTTATAGTCTGAGTTCAGTAGGGCGATGGGCCTGTAATTATCTGGCAGGGATGGGGATTTGCCCGGTTTCGGAAGGACTGTGATATGGGCGTGTAGGAATTGCGAATGTGGAGTAACCCCTTTTTGTAAGGAGGAGTAAAGCTTTAATAAGTGAGGGCCAAGGATGGGAAGGAAAGTTTTATAATATTGATATGGTAGCCCGTCAGGTCCAGGGGACTTATGTAAGGGCAGTTCTTTCACTACTGCTGCTAACTCTTCTGTCGAGATATCTGCATTAAGGGCAACTAGCTGTGACGGTGATATTTTAGGCAACTTTAAAGGGGAGCAAAAAGAATCAAAAGCCTCTTGAGTGAAGAGGTGTTTAGGGTCAGAAGCTAAACAGTTGTACAATTTGTCATAAAACGAGCCAAAAACTTTGGACATCGTCAAAGGACAATGGGTCGGGGAGCCGTCAGCCTGAAGGAGGAGGTCAGGATAAGATTGAAAGGGACGCGGTTTAAGCTTATTTACTAGCATCCTGTGGGGTTTGTTAGCGAACTCATAAAATTTCTGCTTTGCCCAAATTAGGGCCTTAGAAAATTTTTGCATATCTAGCGACCTCAAACGCTCACGGAGGGTCGTGACTGTGCGCAGACGGGTCACCGTAGGGGAAGCCAGGAGCAGATCTTCAGCCTTACGGAGCTGTAAGAGGGTGTCTTGCCTCAGGGCTGCCGAGTCCCGCTTTAAGCGGGCGCCGGCAGAAATACACGCACCTCTAAAAAACACCTTGTGGGCTTCCCATAGGGTAGACACCTCTGCCACTGAACCCTCATTCAGTTGAAAAAATTCTGATAAAGTTTGGGACAGTTGAGCTTCGACAATGGGGTTGCGGAGGAGAAAGTCATTGAGTCTCCAATGACAGGTTCTCGGCATGGAGCAGGCAAGGGCCATGTCAAGCTGAACCGAAGCGTGATCTGACCAAGTTATGGGGTTCAGTTCTGAGGCCACCGCCGATGTCAGTAGAGGTGTTGATATAAAAAGGTGGTCAAGTCTGGAGTACATCTTATGTGGGGGGGAGAAAAATGAAAATTGTCTGCTAGTGGGGTGTTTGATTCTCCATATGTCCAACAGGTTATGGGTTCTAATTAGTTTACGAAATGTGGTGGACTGACGTTCCACTCTAGATGAGGGAATGGAAGGAAAAAGCGTCTGTCTGTCTCTCCTAGGAGACATGACCATGTTGAAACCCCCCTCCATGATCATGAAAGGTTGAGCATAGTTACCTAAGCTGTCCAGTAAGTCAGAAAGAAATTGGATTTGGCCCGAGTTAGGAGCATTCACATTAATCACAGTAAGAGAGCGTGAGAGATATTCGCAGTCCAGGAGAATATATCTACCATGGGGGTCTATAAATGAAGATTTCACCCTAATCGGGCAAGATTTCCTAATCAGGATCGCAACCCCTGCTTTGCCAGAGGGGTCAGAAGCCAGAAAAGAATTTGGAAAGTGTTTAGCAGCAAATTTAAGAGAACCCCCGGGGCGAAAATGAGTCTCCTGGACCAGGACTATGTCCGCAGCCAAAGATTTGAACTCTTTCAGAGCCAGCCAGCGCTTATGAATAGAGTTCAAGCCTTTAACATTATAAGTAAGAACCCTTAAAGCCATCTTTATGGATTGGCATTAATGCAATGTAGGCAGAACAAACATGTATTAACCAAAAATACCCGTAAAAATTAACTAGGCAGTATAAACCATGGTGTATCCTGTGGAATAAAAGCAGATGTACGCATACAACATCGACTATAAGGAAAAAAGCTACACAATACCTTGAACAATGTAGGTCAAAAAGAACCAATAGGCCAAAAAAAAGGCCCATAACAAGAAAAAAAAAGAAAGAAAAAACCAGAGAAAAAGAGCCTGGGGGGTAAAAACCACCCAGGAGTCCACGGCCAAGGCCGCGGAACAATCGAAGGCACACAAGGGGTTCCATCTCATCGGGAGTGGCTCCCCTCGCCACCTTCCGACAGTGTCTAGAAATAGCAAAAAACAATGTAACTTAGCTTGACTCTAGTCCAAAGGAGCAAAGAAAGACCCATAATTACGGGTATGACCAACCCCATAACAGGGGAAACATGGTGACTTAGGGGCCGAAGTCAATCCCAACCAGGGTTGGGGAAGGGGTCCATCTCAAGTAGGATGTCTGGCAAATGGCGAGCGTTGAGGAGTAGAAAAGTTCTTCTGCGACCTCTGCCGAGCGGGGGTCCGGAGTCGTCCTGGAATGGAAGTGGGTTTGGGTGTCACAGGAAGAGGAGTGGGGTCTTCATCTGGAATCGGTGGTAAACCAAGGCTGCGGAGAAAAGCTTCACTTTCCTGTAAGTCTCTCATGGAGTATTGAATTCCGTCTTTTGAGGCAGACAGGCGAAAGGGGAAACCCCATCGGTACGGGAGTTGATGATTCTGTAGATGCGTAGTCACCGGGCGGAAGCTTCTGCGTTTGGCAAGGGTGATCGGAGATAAGTCACTGAAAATCTGTATCTTCGCCCCCTTAAACTCTAGGCGGGATTTGTTGCGGGTAGCCACTATTAAAGCCTCCTTACTGTCATAGTAATGAAAACGTACTATGATGTCCCTGGGGTTGGCACCCGCTGGGGGTTTGGGGGCCAGGGATCTGTGCGCCCTATCCAGTCTCCAGTCAATGTCCGGAATCCGAGGGGCCACCACATTGAACAAGCTGAGGAGATATGGTCTAATCTCTCCCTCGCTAACGGTCTCCGGCACGCCTCTGATACGTAAATTTTTACGGCGTTCCCTATTCTCCAAGTCTTCTTGCTGGGATTGAAGCTGGGAGATTGATTGTTTCAGGCCGGCATTGTCTTCTTCCAATACGTGAACATATTGGATCAGATCATCAAACTTCATTTCCAAGACATCGGTGCGTTCACCAATTTGAGCTATCTCTCCCCGTAGTTCGTGTGCAAGTTTTCCCATTTCTTTAGAGACGTTGCTAGTCAGGTCTTGCAGTAGGGCCTTAAGTTTGTCATCAAGGACTTCTACCGTGACAGGGGCGGCCATTGTTTCTGGTGAGGCGTCTGAGGAAAGCTGAGAAGCGTTGCGCGTCACCCCTTGAGAAGGCGTTTGTGTGGACAGGGTGGCCGTCGAGGTTGGGGAAGGGGATGTAGGTCTGCTCAGAAAACGGTCAAGTGTTTGTGAGGGTCGCAGGTCTGGAGATTGAGACTGGGTGGGATGTTTTGGCCCGTACTTCACCATGAGGCGTTTGGACTAGAAGTCAGACAGTTGTGCTGTCCCCCGTTGTAAAGATGCTGATTATGCGTTGTAGGGGGAGTAGGAAGGGGGCTTAGGGCGTCATTTAATGGTTACATGGTGGTCATCCTATGGGACCAAATGTGTGGCCCCCACTGCAGAGAATGAAGCACATGAGCTACAAGGACCACACGGGTATAAAGGGTATCGTGGGGACCCGAAATGAGAAAGAGAATTCCAGGGGGGATATCGTGCTGGTGAGGTGGAAGGATCCGGGGAGAATGGAGGAGCAGTGCTCACTGAAAGTGGCTTGAGAGTCCCAATATGGCCGCCAGGTAGGCCAGAGCCTCAGTGTTCAGCTGAGGGCAGTGGTAGGGGGAGATGCAGAAGTCTATTGCCCTGCTTGCGCGTACACAGTGCAGAGCCAAGCCAGCAGGGGTAAGCAAGCTAGTGAACTCCCAGGGCTTCTCCTCACCTTAGGCCCGGGTGTAGCAAGATGGCCGCCGGAGCTCCTCGGGAGCCTGAAGGACTGCTGCTGCTCCTCGAAACCTCCGGGAATGTCGCTGTGGATGCTTCGCCGTCCGCGCGGTCACCCTCCGGTGCGTGCAGCGGTTCTACGGTGGGCAGATGTGTCTGCCTGTTCGGTGGAGCCCGGAGCCTGCAGGGCCCGTCGGAGGAAGTAGGCCGCAAGATGGCGGCGGCGGGACTCTCACTGTGGTGCCGGCCGCGCACTAGGCCGCGAATGGTGAGAGCGCCGGGGATGGAAATATCGCCCGTAAACCGATCCGGGCGGCTTCCCCACTCAGGATGGGCTGTTTTGGGGCCTCGGCGGTCGATCCCGGGTGCGGATTGAGGTGGATGTAATCGGGGATGCACGGAGCTCTCCTCCAGTGCGTCCGTCCACCTCGGCTTCCGGCCACGCCCCCCGGAAGCCTGCCTTTTTGCAGAAAAACGTGAGCTTGGCGTGATGGAAGGTGGAGTGGAGGACAATTGTGAGGAGAGAGGAGAAGTAGAAGACGAGGCTGGATGGTGAGAGCCTGCAGTGTGGCTTTGTGTGTTCCATTGCTCCCACTCGGCTCAGTGATGGCTGCTCATGTGCCTTCTTAAGGCGGTCGTCCCTAGGTGAGTGTTGGGCTTACCGCGACTAATGCGTTGACTGCAAAGATTGCAGATGGCAACGCTATTGTCAGCAGCGGACACGTTAAAAAAAGGCCACACTGCTGAGCCATGTGTCGGTGTCCTGGGAGCGCCAGATGTGACCGTACATGGTCGATGACTCGCTCCTGATACATTTGCAGTCTGATTTGTCCCTCCTGTGCAATGTAAGTTATTCCTGCTTCTCCTCCCTATCTGCTGGTCCATATCTCCCTCTGAACTCCCCTCCTCTTCCTCTCTTGTGGGCACCCACGTGACATCACTAGACACGTCATCATCAACGTCACCTTCCCCACCGCTATAAGTAGAGATCTCGGATTAGGCAGCAACACCGGGGACCAACCTCCTCCTTGGGCTGATCTGGGTACTGTCGTCAGACTGCTGAGTAGCGGTTGTTGCTGCCTCCTCTTCCTGATCCAATACCAAGAGTGGCTGCGCATCAGAAATGTCTTGATATGGATCGGAAAATAATTCCTGTGACTCAAGCGGAAGGTATGTGGTGGTGGTGGTGTTGTTGGTGGTAGTGTCTTTGGGGGTGTACATAGCAGAGAGTGAAGAAGAGGGTGCAGATCGAGAGGATGAGGAGGGTGCAGAAGAGTAAGGCTGAGCGAGCCACTCAACCAAGTCTGGTGCGTCCTTTAAAGTAATTGAACGCACCTTCTGCAACTTCCCACTTTTGCTCAAGCCTGTTGCTCCTGCCCTACCCCTACTATCCCTGCGGAAGGGCCTGCCTCTTCCTCTGCCTGTCATTTTTTAAATGACCCTGTGACAAATCTCTCAGTCCCTATACCGATGAAGGACTGCTGCAGTATAGGGCAGCAGTAGTGCACCTCAACCCTATGTATTGTGGACCGATACCAGTCCTTATAGAATGGCAGACTGTACCTCACTCAACCCTATGTACTGTAGTACCCTATACCTTACCAGTCCTTATAAGGACTTTTGTGGACCAAGTAGGTTGTGTGTGAGCGATTAGCAGACTGTACGTCAGTCCCTATACCGATGAAGGACTGCTGCAGTATAGGGCAGCTGTCAGCAGTAGTGCACCTCAACCCTATGTATTGTGGACCCATACCAGTCCTTATAGAGTAGCAGACTGTACCTCACTCAACCCTATGTACTGTAGTACGCTATACCTTACCAGTCCTTATAAGGACTTTTGTGGACCAAGTAGGTTGTGTGTGAGTGATTAGCAGACTGTACGTCAGTCCCTATACCGATGAAGGACTGCTGCAGTATAGGGCAGCGGTCAGCAGTAGTGCACCTCAACCCTATGTATTGTGGACCTATACCAGTCCTTATAGAGTAGCTATGTACTGTAGCACCCTAGACAGACCAAGTTACCAGTCCTTATAAGGAGCTTTGTGGAACAAGTGGGTTGTGAATGATTAGCAGACTGCAGCAGAAGGGTCAGGTATAATATTCTTTCTATATTTGGAAGAAAGAATATTATACGTGTACAAGCCTATTACCATACCACTGATACCAGTCCTGAAAAGAACCTTTGTGGAACTAATAGTAACAGCTACTGATTAAACTGACCCTCACTGCCTCACACACTGCTTCCTGCCTGTCCCTATATAAACTGACAAAACAGAGGCTACTGGAACAATAATTGAAATAGCACTTTTGTGGACCTGATAGTAACAGCTAATGACTAAACTGGCTGTCCCTGCAGCACACACCGTCCTGTCCCTTTCTCTAAACTGACAAAAGACACTCAGGCTGCTGCAACAATCACTAGCACAGCACTGCCTATCCTGAACTACACCTAACACCTATACCAGTCCTGAAAATAGCTTTTGTGTACCAAATAGCTAGCGATTTGGGTCACTGTAATCTCTCCCTGCTCCACACAGCAACCTCTCCCTATAGTGACAGAAGAAAGAATGTAAAATGGCCGCCGGATCGGATGTATTTATAAGTTAGGGGGAATGTCCAAGTGTCCATGTGCTGTAATGTCTCAATTGGCTGTCCTGTACCCCATGATGGATGTGTCATCATAGGTCAAAGTTCTTTTACACAGTAAACACGGAAGTCCGCCGGGCGAACGGCGCCAATAGTCCGCCGAACTTGCGGACCGCGAACAGCCGAAATTCGCCGCGAAACGACCGCCGGGCGAACCGTTCGGCCATCACTATTCTTGGGGGAATTCCTACATTGCTATATTTCTGATCATCATAACAGCTGGTCAGACCTCTTACTGTGGGCGGAGTTTGCTCACAATAGTGCCTTGAAATCTGCTTCCTGATTGTCCCCGTTTATAGCAAACTATGGTTTACAACCTTTCATGTTGCCTGACTCATTTGTTCCGCAGAGTATTTCTGCATTAGAGGAGCTTCTCCGTGGTCTTCGTTCTACTTGGGCACAAGTACAGGACATTCTAATGATAGGTACAGACTCCATGCTGACTGCAGATGCCTGCCTGCGCCTTCCTACCAGGTTGGGGACAGGGTCTGGCTGTCCTCTCACAACCTCTGACTTCGTTTTCCCTCTCTGAAGTTCCCACCTTGGTTTATCGGGCCTTTCTGTATTCTACGCAGGATTAACTCAGTGGCTTACACATTATACCTTCCTTCTAATATGTGTATCTCAAATGTATTTCATGTCTCTTTATTAAAACCTTTGGTGTGCAACCGGTTTACCACCTCGGTGCCTCGTCCTCACCCTGTACAGGTTGAGAACCATGAGGAATATGAAGTACAGTCCATTGTGCTCCATAGATTCCGTGGGTTCATACAGTACCTGGTGCATTGGAAAGGGTACGGTCCGGAGGAATGCTCATGGGTTTCATCTTCAGACGTAC
Organism: Lithobates pipiens; assembly: GCF_037356315.1. Classification (NCBI taxonomy): domain Eukaryota; kingdom Metazoa; phylum Chordata; class Amphibia; order Anura; family Ranidae; genus Lithobates; species Lithobates pipiens. The sequence goes on from NW_027507903.1 coordinate 210,994,827, forward strand.
ATTCCCCTGTCCTCCTCCGTGATTTCCATAGACATTTTCCCCTCAAGCCTGGTGGTCCTCCAAGGGGGAGGAGTCATTAAGGAGGGGGTTCTGTCAGGGCTGGTCTCAGCCCTTCCTTCTCTGAGCTGGCTGCTAAGCTGTTGGCTAATTGCCAATCTCTCCATAGTGACTCACCTGTTAATGATATCCTGCTCGTCAGTCCTGCCTACATAAGCGGTCCAGCCCAGATGATCTCTGCCTTCGCCTTGGTCACATCTCTAGAGACGCTCTCCTGTGTTCCTTTTAAAGACTTGATTGGCTGGCATTCCCTCTGGCTCCAGATCTTGCTTGCTGTTCTACTACGCTCATTTTTGAGTCCCTGACATTTTGGCTTGTCTGACTCTGCCTTCCGGTTCCTGAACTCTGGCTATGTTTTGACTACGTTTTCCTCTGTTTACCTTTTTTTATTATTATTAAACAAGTGAGATTTAGCTGTCTCAGTATGATTCATGGTTTCTGACAGTTTTCTGGTGAACAACTGAACATCCTTAATCACCTCAAAACTATCAAATTCTTGAGTAGGGCAGGAGGTAAGACCCAGGCTTAGAACCTAGATTTGGTCTTCAGTTAAAGATTGAGAGGACAGGTTCACTACTTGTCAAAAAGTTGCTGAAGGGCCTCACTAATCCATGCCAGTTCTAAAGCCAAGGTGTGAAACTGAACTGCATATTGACTGACAGTCATGCTTCCTTGACAAACCCGAAGAAGAGCTCCAGCAGCTGACCCTTCCAGGCACATCAAAGGTTTTGCGGAAAGCTTGCTGGAAGGCAGATAGACTGGAAACAGTAGGGTCTTCTACGCTCCTATAGTGGCGAGGCCCAAGTCAGAGCATCTCCATAAAGGAAAGATATCATGTATGCCACCTTGGAATGATCAGTAGGGAAATGGTGGCCCCATTGCTTCAAGTGAATTGAGTACTGATTGATGAAGTCCTGCAAGCTTTAGGATCACCAGAAAAGCAAGTCGTGGAGGCAGCTGGAGTTTTGAAGGACTGTCCTCCACTGGAGGGACAGTGGGAGATGGAGCAGTCAGATCCAGAACAGGAGTCGGAATGGAGGGTGAGGAAGTGGACACCACCTGCAGCTGATCCAAATGGGAGGAAAGTTTTTGCAGGCAGTGCATAGTCCACCCTTTATAAGTCTGCTGGATATCAACCCTCTGTACCAAATACTGATGTTGCTTCAGAAAAAGCTGCAATGTCTCAGAGGAGCTCATAGCCTGGGCAAACTGTCATGCTTCTGTGGTAGTGAGCACTTGTAGATCGCCAACTCGTGGTTCTCCAGGATGCGGAGTCTAAGCCCCATTCTGCTTCTTCACCAGAGCCCCTGATAATGGGAATGGACTAGCAGCAAGCTGCAACCAAGTCATGGCTCCCAGGTATGCCCAGAATGTGGTTCAGAGACCAGTGGTGTGTAGAGAACAAGCAGTAAGAGACAACAGGAAATCCAGGAGACAAGCTAAGGTCAGGATGAAGAAGCAAACAAGCACAATGAATGTATCTGGGTCAGTACATAGGTAGTAAGGCACATGATACACAAGTAGAAAGCAAACAGGAGCTCAAAGAACTGTGAAGTTGCTCAGGCAATGTGTGCTACACTGAGTATGTCTTATACAGGCAAGCAAACTAGGAGGTGGGTCAGAAAGTGATGGAAGGGAAAGAAATAAAAGCCCACAGAATAGCAGACAATGTACATAGGCAAGCATAGCCAAACCACACATGTGAAATGACTCAGGGTGAAAAAAGTACTCCAGCAAGGAGGTAAGAATGCACAGGCAGGAAACTACAGGCTGTGTATAGTGACCATGAATACTAATGCTAAGTTAAAACATATTCAAAAAGCAGCTGCAACATGTGATATATAAACACAGCATATGAAATAGAATAAAAAATGTGACCACCTAACTTATGATCAAAAATAGAAGGAATTATGTAAACATTTTTAAAAAGGCCACAAAGATCCACGTGATCCAGTCCAAACATGCGTGCAGTAAAGAGTTGCAAGTCCAACACAAATTACAATCAATTACATGTGCTGTGTCCAGACCTCCACCCAGTGATCAAACACTAGGCTTATTAGACAGAATTGACCATCCACTATAGATAGGTCAATTCAAGCATGTGGTATGATGATATCCTCCAGTTGTCAATATGAGCAGACCATCCTGGGCAGTATCCAGCAAACCCTAGTACCAGTTCCTCTGCTGTCATCCCAGTTCTGAGCACCCATAACCATAGAAAGAATGCATGTCATCAGAAGGATCTGTAACCTTATGTGATTTTTCGATCAAATATTAGTAGTAATAATAGATGAGCTGATTGCTCGGCCAGACCAAACATTTGTTGTTTGCCGATTCAGATGAATTGCAAACTTTTGGGATGTTCAGCAGGAAACTACAGGCTAATTTGTGACAGTACTAGTTGTACTGATAATTGAAAACTAATGCTTTGCCCATTTACACCTTTCTTACCGAAATGTGCCACAATTACCACCACCAAATAGAACAGCTGTTTGTTTCTTAAGCCGCCCAATCATTGGCTGGTGTTTGATAGCTGCTTGGTCCTGCTCATCGCAACATCGCCTCTGGTCTCTCTGCGAGCAGTTAGATTACCTGATAGTGCCCATCAGTACTGCCAATCACTGCCACTAAATGCTGCTAATTAATGCTGCCTATCAGTGCCAATCAGTGCCAACTATCAGTGCCAATCAGTGCTTCCAATCATTGTCACCTATCAGTGCTAATCAGTGCCCATCAGTGCTGTCTATCATTACCCATTAGCGCTGCCTATCAGTGCCAATCAGTGCTGCCAATCAGTATTATCTATCAGTGCCCATCAGTGCTTTCTATTAGGGCCAATCAGTGCCCATCAGTGCTGCCTATCAGCGCACATCTGTGGTGCCAATCAGTGCATCTTATCAATGCATATCAGTGCTGCCAATCAGTGCCACTAAATGCTGGCAATCAGTGTTTTCTATTAGTACCAATCAGTGCCACCTATCAGTGCTCATCAGTGCTGCCAATCGGTGCTGTCAAGCAGTGCTGCCTATCAGTGGCCATCAGTGCTGTCAATCAATGCCCATCAGTGCTGCCTATCAGTGCCCATCAGTGCACTGAGTGCAGGGAATGGATTACACAGCACAAGCACTGTGCTATTTAATCTGCTTTAAGAGAGCAGGTGTGTGAATGTGAATTTGTGCCCTTGAAGTAAATTTTCCACCACCCTTGATAAGTCCATGTCTTTATGGACCTTGCTTTGTGCACTGGTGCACAGTCGTGTTGGAACAGGAAGAGGCCATTCCCTAACTGTTCCCTCAAAGTTGGGAGAATGAAGTTGTCTAAAATGTCTTGGTATGCTGACACCTTAACCAGTTGCCGACCGCCACACGCCGATGTACATCGGCAGAATGGCACGGGCAGGCATTTTGGCGTACAGGTACGTCAATGCCTTCCCGCGGGTGGGGGGTCCAATTGCGCCCCCCGTGCCTGCGGTGGTCGGAATCCATTCAGGAGAGATCCGAGATGAGGGGGAGGCGATTCATTCATGGCCACCCCCCTCGCAATCGCTCCTGACGAATAGAAAGCTTCCTCTGCATCACTTCCTCTCCTGTAATGTAAACACAGGCAGAGGAAGTGATGCAATCTCTCCTTGTGTCTGTCTTTTTCGTTCCGGCGCTGAGGAGAGAGGATCTGTGAGTTGCACCAACACACTACACTTTACAGTAGAACACGCCAGGCACACCTTTCACCCCCCATCACCCCCGATCACCCCCCAATCACCCCCCTGCACCCACAGTCACAGTGACACCAATTGCATTTTTTTTATTATTGCATCGGTGTCATTTGTGACTGCAATAACAGTTAGGGCAGTTAGGGTTAGCCCCCTTTAGGTCTAGGGTACCCCCCTAACCCCCCCAATAAAGGTTTAACCCCGTGATCACCCCCCGTCGCCAGTGTCACTAAACGATCGTTTTTGTGATCACTGTATTAGTGTCACAGGTGATGCTAGTTAGGCAGGTAAGTATTTAGGTTCGCCGCAGCTTTTTATAGCATCAGGGACCCCCCTATACTACCTAATAAAGGTTTTAAACCCCTGATTGCCCCCTAATTAACCCTCAGCTTCACCAGTGATCACCATATAACTGTTACCGGTGATGCTGGTTAGTTAGTTATTTTTTTTATAGTTTCAGGGCACCCGCCATTTATTACCTAATAAAGGTTTAACCCCCTGATCACCTGGCGGGTGATATAAGTTAGGTTTTAGGGTCAGATAGGGTCTGCGTCGCCCCAGGCAGCGTCAGGTTACTGCCAGTACCGCTAACACCCATGCGCAAAGCATACACCTCCCTTAGTAGTATAGTATCTGTACAGATCAATATCTGATCGGATCAGATCTATACTAGTGTCCCCAGCAGTTTAGGTTTCCCAAAAATGCATTGTTAGCGGGATCAGCCCAGATACCAGCTAGCACCTGCGTTTAGCCCCTCCGCCCAGCCCAGTCCACCCAAGTGCAGCATCAATCAATCAATCACTGTCACTTACAAAACACTAAACACATAACTGCAGAGTTTGCAGAGTCAGGCCTGATCCCAGCGATCGCTAACAGTTTTTTTAGTAGCGTTTTGATACAGTCGCTGACAGCCTAGGTGCTTTTTTACCTGTGAGTCTCAATAGTGTCCAACTAAATTTAGAGGCCAAAATGGCAAAGCGAAGTTACACTAGCGAAGAGGCCTACACGTTTCTGAGCATGACAGATAGTGAAGAGGAAGTCACTCATCTGTCAGATTCAGGCTCAGAATACGATCCTGTAGAGGACAGCAGCTCCATGACAGATAGCTCTGACGATGGAGATGTGGTCCCTGTTAAGGTCAGGCGTATCAGACCCCGAACTTCTCCTGTTGTTGATGTGCAAGATCCGCAGGTCCCTCGTATGGAGCAGAGAAGTACTAGTGCCGCTATTCCTTCTGGTGAACTGGCAAGCACCAGCGGCCTAGTACACCCTGGTCGTACATTCAGCACTGCAGTAGCACGTGGTGACGTGGTGAGTCCCAGTTCAGCTGGCGAGGTGGCAAGCACAAGTAGTGTCCCACTGCCACCAAGAAGACAAAGACAGGCCCATCGTGCCCATAGTGCCCTTCCAGCAGAATTTGCCAATCCTAATTGGGAACCCACCACTTCTGCAGAACCCATACTTCCTCCTTCCTTAAAGTGAAACAATAAGTGTAATATTCCTTTAAATTTCATACCTGGGGGGTGTCTATAGTATGCCTGTAAAGGGGCGCATGTTTCCCATCTTTAGAAAAGTCTCACAGAAAATGACATTTCCAAAGGAAAAAAAGTAGTTTAAAACTACTCGCGGCTATAATGAATTGTCGGGTTCAAAATTACACATAACAGCTGATTGACAAAAACTGCATGGAATTTCCCGACAGAGGAACCCCCGAACCAAAAAAAAAATGTGTGGGGGTCTCCTTAAATTTCATACCAGGCCCTTCAGGTCTGGTATGGATTTTAAGGGGAACCCCGAACCAAAATGTAAAAAAAAAATGGCGGCGGGTCCCCCCAAAAATCCATACCAGACCCTTATCCGAGCACACAACCTGGCAGGCTGCAGGAAAAGAGGGGGGGGGGATGAGAGAACGCCCCCCTCCTGAACCATACCAGCCCACATGCCCTCAACTTGTGGAGAGTGCTTTGGGGTAGCAGCCCACCTCAAAGCACCTTGTCTCCATGTTGAAGGGCCTCATCCCCACAACCCTTGCCCGGTGGTTGTGGGTGTCTGCGGGTGGGAGGCTTATCGGAATCTGGAAGCCCCCTTTAACAAAGGGGGCTCCAGATCCTGCCCCCCCCGCATGAATTGGTAATGGGGTACAAATGTACCCCTACCATTTCACAAAAAAAATTTCAACAGGGTTAAAAAACACAAGAGAGTTTTTGACAAGACCTTTATTAATTTCTTCTTCTTTTCGCTTCTTCTTCCATCTTCTTTCTTCTGGCCTTCCTTCCGTGTTCTTCTTCTTCCTCCATCTTCTTCTTCCTCCATCTTCTTCTTCATCTTTTTCTTCCTCCGCTCTTCTCGTCCCGCATCTTGCTCTGGCTTCTTCTCAGCTCCGTCCGCATGATCCACCTCAGTGGGAGTCTTCTGCTGTGTCACGCTTCTTTTCGTCTGACACTTCTTATATAACAGAGGGCAGGGCCACTCGGTGACCCCCCCCATGACGCACGGGGACTTCCCTATGGCTTTCCCCATGATGTCAGAGGGGGGCGGGATCGTTTACATATTTTTGAAGTTCCTTCATATTTCTAATACATAGCATGTAAACGTTAAACAGGGTATAAGTGCAGCACAAACAGAAATAATGCAAAACGTTGATGAACAACAAATCCCAGAATATAATTTTCTTAAAAAAATTATGAGAAAAAGTCCAGGTAATTAGTGGACAACAAGTCCCAGAAAGCACTCACCAGTGATGTTAAATCCACAAAAGGTGAGAAATCATGGAATCCTGAACTAACAGGTAGGCATGCAAGCAGATCCCAATATACCAAATGGGTTAAAGCAGATCACACTCTTATCTCCAGACTCTTCAGAACCAAATGCGGACATCCGACCATAAATGATAACAGATCTGGAACAGATCCTAGAAACAGATCTGAGTGTTCACTGTATGTTTAATAAAGTTATACATGTTTCCGAACACGTACTAGTCATATTTCAGCAGTTTGGTACAGGCATAAAAAACATAAACATGTGTCAAAGAGATTCCAAAGGGCAGCACCGGGTGACGTCATACGCAGCCTTCCCTCTATGCGTTACGTCCTTGTGAACTTCCTCAGTGGGGTGTGGCTACGGCGTCACCCGTCAGTCAATTTATAGAAGGCCGTTGTTATGGCTACAGCCAACGCCATCCACAGAGGGGCAGGGCCACAACATAAAGCCGTCAAAAGATGTAAAATCAAGGAAACAAAATAGAAAAATAGCTGCTAACACAACAACTGGATAAGATTGTTTCAAAGGTAAATGGATATATACAGTGTAGCGCTTTAAAGTGACTAAAACAATAACATGACTGAACACATGTCAGTCAGTGCTATCGTGTGTAAAAAAGTGACAGAGTCTGGTAGTCAGTATTATGGCACGCTAGGTAGTGGAAAACAATAGCAACCACTCTATGACACACTAGTGATAGGAACTGGCAACAAATCTTGTGATAAGAGGATGTCAGAGAAAATAATAAACAATGGAAAAGTGACTGGTGTAATAACACTGAAATCACATACATATAAACACAAAAATTAAGCCTTAGGGAGGACTCCACTGCAGCCACCTTATGTTTTATACAAGCGCTTGAAACACTTTTTTAATGTAAGTGTACTACCTTTTAATAAATTTCCTTTTGTCATATGGAATTACATTATATGGTCTTCTCTATCCTTTTCTACATATCGGTTGCATCCTGATACTACACTTACCTATGCTGAGACAGACCTTTCTCCAAAAGTTTTGGGACACCTCTCCAAAAGTTTTGGGACACATCTGCAGGGATCATTTTTTGGTTGTCTGCTGACATTCTAAGCTCTATTGACTCACATAACTTACACTCTGGTGGGTGTGAGCTATCTGGTAAGCTCACATCTTCTCTGGTGGTGGTCTTGTCACACTGATGATTGCCAGACACTTTGTTTTTTGGTCGTTTGAAGAGTGTGCAAACTTCTTTTTGGGACTTTTGGCACGATCCTCAATGGACTTTTTCACCTAAATATTTATTTTTGCCACTTAATTTTGTTTTTGTGCTTTTTGCTTTAATGTTGTAATCTGTCTTTGGACGGCTTAATTTTTGTTTATTTCATTTTCGTGTTTACATATATGTGATTTCAGTGTTATTACACCTGTAATTTTTCCATTGTTTATCATTTTCTCTGACATCCTCTTATCACAAGATTTGTTGCCAGTACCTATCACTATTTAGTGTGTCATAAAAGTGGTTGATATTGTTTGCCACTACCTAGTGTGCCATAATACTGACTACCAGTCTCTGTCACTTTTTTACACATGATAGCACTGACATGTGTTCAGTCATGTTATTGTTTTAGTCACTTTAAAGCGCTACACCATATATATCCACATAAAGCCGTCAGCCAAGTCCACTGTCTGACCCCGCCCTCAGTTATAAAAGAACTGTCACCCAAGAGGATGGTGGCGGCGTGCAGGCCTTTTAGACTTAATGGGATATTTTTATTTTTTATTTTTTAATAAAAGTATTGTCCAAAGACGTGTCTTGTCATTTGTACCATGTTGACATTTTTTGGGAAATGGTAGGGGTACATTTGTACCCCGTTATCATTTCACACAGGGGGAGGCCGGGATCTGGGGCCCCCCATCCGCAGACTCCCACAACCACCAGGCAAAGGTTGTGGGGATGAGGCCCTTGTCCCCATCAACATGGGGACAAGGTACTTTGGGGGGCTACCCCAAAGCACCCTTCCCATGTTGAGGGCATGTGGCTTGGTACGGTTCAGGAGGGGGGGCGCTCTCTCGTCCCCCCCACTTTTCCTGCGGCCTGCCAGGTTGCATGCTCGGAAAAGGGTCTGGTATGGATTTTTGGGGGACCCACCACACCATTTTTTTTTATTTTGGCACGGGTTTCCCGTGAATATTCATACCAGACCCAAAGGGCCTGGTAATGGACTGGGGGGATCCCATGTCATTTTTTTCAATGACTTCTTTTATCTGTATTGCCGGGACCGATACTTTTAATTTACTTTTTTTTCCTTTAGAAATATAATTTTGCGCAGGGACTGTTCTAAACACGGGAAAAATGTACCACTTTACAGGCATATTATAGACACCCCCCAGGTATGAAATTTAAAGGAATATTTAACTTTTATTGTTTCACTTTAAACATTATTAAAATCACTGCTCCTGGAAAAATGGCAGTTTCTAAAACTTTTTTTTTGCATTGATACATGTCCCCTGGGGCAGCACCAAGGTCCCAAAACACTTTTTATGACAATACCATGCATATAAGCCTTTAAAATTTTGATTTCTCCCATAGACTTTTAAAGGGTGTTCCGCGGCTTTTGAATTTTCCGCAAACAACCCAAATTGTTCGCTATTCAGTGAACAGGCGAATATCGGGCTCATCCCTACTCAGGATGTGGAAACCTTGCAAGTAGATCTGAACAAATTAATGGGATGGGAAACTACATGGAGAATGAGGTTTAATGTAGAAAAATGTAAAATAATGCATTTGGGTGGCAAAAATGAGAATGCAAGCTACTCACTTGGGGGAGAACCTCTGGGGGAATCAAGGGTGGAAAAGTCCTTGGGGGTCCTAGTAGATAATAGGCTCAGGTGACAGTTCTTATATAAAATAAAAACGGGACTTCCCCATGGTTTTCCCAGGGCGTCAGAGGGGGCGGGCCAACCGGTTATGTAAATGGATGACCCACCCCCTTTGACGCCACGGGGAAGCCATTGGGAAGTCCCCTTGAGTCAGAAAGGGTGGGGTCACCCGGGTACGTCACCGTGTGGTCCTGCCCTCAGTTATATAAGAACTGTCACCTGCGAGGACGCGTCAGACGATGAGAGCATCCCATGGAGGTGGATCGGTGGCGGCCTGCAGGTTTTTTTTGGTCTGTCAGCAGATCGAGAAAAGAAGATGAAAGGACTTTGTGGGACATTTTTTTTTTTTTTAATAAAGGACTTGTCCCAAAGTGTGTCTTGTGTTTTTTTTTAACATTTTGACACTTTTTTGGTGAAATGGTATAGGTACAATGTACCCATTACCATTTCAAACAGGGGGGATCTGGGGGTCTCCTGGTTAAAGGGAGATTCCAGATTCCAATAAGCCCCCACCCGTAGACCCCCAACAACCACCGGCAAAACACCCTCCCATGTTGAGGGCATGTGGCCTCGTACAGTTCAGGAGGGGGGCACTCTCTCATCCCCCCTCTTTTCCTGCGGCCTACCAGGTTGCAAGCTCCAATAAGGGTCTGGTATGGATTTTGAGGGGGACCCAATGACATTTTTTTCAAAAACTTTGGTTCGAAGTTCCCCTTAATATTCATACCAGAACCAAAAGGCCTGGTAATGGACTGGGGGGGGGGGGGGGGGCCTGTGCCATTTTTTCCAATTACTTTTATCTGTATTGCCGTGACAGACAATTCATTATAGCCACGAGTACTTTTAAATGACCTTTTTTTCCCTATAGAAATGCCATTTTGTGCAGGAACTATTCTAAACACGGGAAAAATGTGTCACTTTACAGGCATACTATAGACACCCCCCAGGTATGAAATTTAAAGGAATATTTCACTTTTATTGTTTCACTTTAACCACTTCCCGACCGGTGCACGCCGATGTACGTCGGCAGAATGGAACGGGCAGGCATATTGGCGTACAGGTATGTCCAGTTTTAAATGCTGCCCTGCCATCGCGAGCGCGCCGCCTCCGCAGACTCGATCGTCTCACGGGGCGGCTGAACGAGGAGATGCCGTTGTAAACAGCATCTCCCCGTTCTGTCTAGCAACAAGTGACGCTGATCTCTGCTCCATGTGATTGGAGCAGAGATCAGTGTTCACTAAAACAAAGCCCAGCCCCCCACAGTTAGTAACACGCCCCTAGGAACACTTAACCCCTATACTGCCACCCACTGGTTAACCCCTTCACTGCCAGTGTCATTTACACAGGAATCACTGCATTTGTATAGCAGTGATTGCTGTATAAATGACAATTGTCCCAAAAATGTGTCAAAAATGTCAGACGTGTCCGCCATAATGTCGCAGTCACAATAAAAATCGCTGATCGCCACCATTACTAGTAAAAAAAAAAAATTATTAATAAAAATGCCATAAAACTATTCCCTATTTTGTAAACGCTATAACTTTTGTACAAACCAATCAATAATCGCTTATTGTGATTTTTTTTTTACCAAAAATATGTAGAAGAATATGTATCGGCCTAAACTGAGGAAAAAAAATGTTTTTTTTATATATTTTTGGGGGATATTTATTAGAACAAAAAGTTTAAGAAAATGCATTTTTTTCAAAATTGTCGCTCTATTTTTGTTTATAGCGCAAAAAATAAAAAACGCAGAGGTGATCAAATACCACCAAAACAAAGCTCTATTTATGGGAAAAAAAGGATGTCAATTTTGTTTGGAAGTCACGTTGTACGACCGCGCAATTGTCAGTTTGAAAGTGGTTAAGCATTATTAAAATCACTTTTCCTGAAAAAATTGCAGTTTTTAAAACTTTTTTTGCATTGATACGTGTCCCCTGGGGCAGGACCCGGGTCCCCAAATACTTTTTATGACAATAACTTGCATATTAGCCTTTAAAATGAACACTTGATTTTTCATGTTAATGTCTCATAGACGTTAACGGTGTTAAGGTGGCTTTTGAATTAGCCCGAACACCGCATATTGTTTGGTGTTCGCAGAACATTCGAACAGCCAAAGTTCGGCCAAAACGTATGCTCGGCCCGACATGTTCGCCCATCCCTAATCAGTACATGTTCCAGAATGAGAAAGCCATCTGTCCCTAATCTTCAAATACTTATGAGGGCATCCTCTGCGTTCATATATTAACTTTTTATATGGGAGTGTGGCATTGACCTCTCGTGTTAGCAATGCCAAGCTGAGGCTAACAAACAGAACAGAATATTGGCATGCTTTAAAAAGGACATCAACTCCAGAGATAAAATAATAATTCTCCCACTCTACAAGACTCTGGTCCAGCCGCACCTGGAGTATGCTGTTCAGTTCTGGGCACCAGTCCTCAGGAAGGATGCGCTGGAAATGGAGCGAGTACAAAGAAGGGCAACAAAGCTAATAAAGGGTCTGGAGGATATTAGTTATGAGGAAAGGTTGCGAGCACTGAACGTATTCTCTCTGGAGAAGAGATGCTTGAGAGAGGATATGATTTCAATATACAAATACCATAATGGTGACCCCACAATAGGGATAAAAATATTTTTTCACAAAAGGGAGTTTAGCAAGACTCGTGGCCACTCATTAAAATTAGAAGAAAAGAAGTTTAACCTTAAACTTCGTAGAGGGTTTTTTACTGTAAGAGCGGGAAGGATGTGGAATTCAAATCCACAGGCGGTGGTCTCAGTGGGAGGGCATTGATAGTTTCAAGAAACTGTTAGATAAGCACCTGAATGACCGCAACATACAGGGATATACAATGTAATACTGACATATAATCACACACATAGGTTGGACTTGATGGACTTGTGTTTTTTTCAACCTCACTTACTATGTAACTATGTAACTTGTCTAGATTTGAAAAGTAGAGGGTATTGCTTGCATCCAAGTCCTTGCTATTGTCTTTGTAGCCACATATAATGTCTCTCTAAGCATAGTTTAGGCTCCACAGTGATTGGTGAACCCATTTCTACAAAATGAATCACCCGGAGCAAAAATGTTTGTATTAAAGGGCAAGCCCACAATAGATGATAAAAGGTTTCAGGGGCTGAGACACACAATGGGCACAATTGGTTGCGAGAAGGTTAATAGAGGACAATTCTTTGGGGAGTAAGATAGGTTTGATGTATAATATATAATTGCATTAACCAATCTGATATTCTGGGGCAAACCAATTTGACAGCATCTAAGATCTCATCCCAGTCAGTATCATCTATGACACCAAGATCTGCTTCCCATCTCGCTTTGACTATATATGCTAGTGTAGTAACATTGGGATAACATATCATGGTATAAAGGGAAGAGGTCACTTTTGTAGATTCTGTACCTACCACAACATCCAAGATGGCCATTGAAGGATATGGATATTGGAACTGGGTTTGTAGTACATGTCAGAGTTGAAGGTACCCAAACAATAGAGAACTAGGAAGAGAGAACTCCTCTTTTAGCATTTGAAATATTTTAGGTCCAGTGGAAGTCATAACATGGTGCAAGTATAGTATGCTCCTATTATCCCAAATAATGGGACCTGTTATTTGTCAGTAGTTCAAGTAAATTATTGTTGAACCATAATGGAATATGGGAATGAGGAGACATCAGGTATTGCTGGGGTGGGGTGCACCTCGCAAAACAACCAGAAGTGGAAAAATAGTAGAATGGGGTGCCTGAGGGGCCAAATAGTAGTCTTGGAAATCAGGATGGGCTGCTCCCCCATGGGAAGTGGGGAAGTGGGGTTCCTCAAAACTAGCCAGGGGAGTTTATGCCTACCGTGGCCCTAAACAAACTAATTCAAAATAGATTCACGGAATTTAAAGAATTTCAAAGGCACATAAAGTGGGGCATGCCAGAAGAAGTATAACACTTTGGGTAATAATAGCATTTTGACAATATTATTGTGACCCATTACGCCTAATGGGAGTCTAGCCCAGGTTTGAGTTCTAGTTTTTATCAGAGTAAGAAGTGGTTCTATGTTAAGAGATATATAAGCATTCATAATTCTTATAGCCATGACCCCTAGGTATTTAATGAAGGACACTCTAGCAAGAGGCAAAGGAGGACTAGTGAGGTAAGGGTGAAAATGATCAAGGGGTAGGATATGTGATTTGGAACAATTTATTCATAGGCCTGAGTGTAATTCCATCCCATGTTCTATTGTCAGTAGAGCCTCTATAAGAGACCCAGAGTCTGCTAGATATAAAATCATATCGTTAGCATACATGCCAAGTTTTTCTATCAAATTTCCGATCCATAGGCCACGAATAACACAGTTGGCTCTTATAGATATAGCTAAGGGTTCAACTGCTAGTGCTTAGAGAAGGGGTGAGAGGGGACATCCCTGGCAGGTACCCCTTTCCAAGGGAAATGAGTCAGATAGCCCGCCATTAATTGATACCTGTGCCCTCAGGGATTGGTGAAGAAGTTCAACCCACTTAATAAAGTGGGGGCCAAAGCCATAATTCCAAAGACACTCCCATAGAAAACTCCATTCCATGGAATCAAAGGCTTTAGCGGCATCTAATGCCACTACTACCCAGGGGCGGACTGACAACTCATGGGGCCCCTGGGCAATAGGAGATTATGGGGCCCCCAGGCAATAGATTATGGGGCCACACAGTATACACACACATACACACACATACAGTATACACACAGACACATAATATACACACACACCTGGTTTTATTGAGGCAACCCTGATGGGGCCCCTTAGTGGCATTAGGGCCTGAGTGCCCGAATGGTCAGTCCGACCGCCCCTGCTACTACCCATGTTCCAGTCTCTTCATGAGATGCTTGTATATTCATAAACAGGTGTCTTATATTCATAGAATTATTTTTCCCTGGCATAAAGCCAGTTTGGTCAGGATGGATCAGGGATGATATTACAGTATTCAGATGAGAGGCAGGTATTTTAGCCAGGATTTTAATATCAACTTGTAGTAGTGAAATTGGTCGTTATGAGTCGGGATAATGGGGGTATCTGTCTGGTTTAGGAAAAATTATAATTTTAGTTTCCCACATGGAGGATGGTAAACTAGTGGTGTCAAGAATTACCAATGAGAATTTTAGAATAAGTAGCATAAAATTCAAGTGGAAGTCCATCTGACTCTGGGCCTTGGAAGTGGCCAAATGTGATACTTCAGTTTTTATGTTGTCTATCATTATGGGGACCTCGAAGAGGGAAACTTGATCCTCACTGAGGTGAGGAATTGTATTGTCTGCAAATAGTCTCTGGTTTCTTGTGGAGTTGTTTGGCATAACGTGTGGTATATCAGTTTTGAAATTCAGTAGCCACCTGTTGTGGTGTGGTACCCCATTTGGGCCCTTCAGAGAAATTATAACCGGAGGGGTGGTATCTAAGTGGGCTAGATAAGCAAGCAATTTGCCTGATCTTTCACTATACTCAAATATCTTTTGCTTACAAAAAAATAGGTGTTGTTTTTCTTTCTCCATGTGTACTTGTGCTACTAGGCGGGTTTGCAATTTGAGGTTGGTACTATTTTCCAGAGAGGGGTCCCCAGAGAAAGTCTCCTCAAGTTTACATAGATAGGCTATTCCTTGTTGGATTACTGGTCTAGAGGTAGTCTTGTGTCTGTTTATTCGCCTAGATAGGAATGTATGTGCGTGGAGTTGAAATGCTTCCCAGATCAGCCCAACAGTGGATGTTCCCTGGTTTGTGTCAAAACAAAATTGCAATTCTTTAGGTATGTCCTGTTGATCTGCTAGAGCTGATAACCAGTAGGGTTTTAATCTCCATTGGAGAGTGGGAGAGTCCATGAACATTTGAATAGTTACTCAATAGGGGGCATGATCAGGCAAGATTCTGGTTGGAAAGCCTACATCTATCAGTTTAGGAAGCAGATTTGTGGAAATAAAAGGAAATCTATATGGGATTTGGTGTTATGAATGGCCGAGAAGCAAGAGTATGCTCTACAGGAAGGGTGTTTATGTCTTCATGTGTCTACTAAGGCAAGATCTGTCATCATGGGACTTAACCTAGTATGAGTCAAGGGAGGTGTGTCAGTAACAGGTTGGCTCATACGATCTAGATCAGGGGTCAAAACCATATTGAAATCCCTCATCCACACAACCGGGACTGCAGCAAACTGGGAAATACAGGTGAGGCCTTTGTTAACCACGGTTGAGCAGTATAGGGGGATGTAACACGCCAAAATCAAGAATGGGGAACCTCGAATAGCAGCTTTTATAAACACAAATCTACCCTGATGATCAGACTGTAGTGTGAGCAGTTTAAAAGGGACATTTCAATTAGAATTGAGCATTGGCAGCCCATCCATTAGGGGCACATGGGCATCACCCCTCCTATTCACCCAGCCCCCTAATCTACATGCAGGGTGCCAGATACATGGATTCCAGAGGCTTTAATAGACTTCAAAAAAGGGTTGAGGACTGCACTTTGATCTCACCCAGTTGTGTGACAACTACAAATTAATATTGGCTATTCTCACACTGATCCTCCTCCTGGCCAATCAGGAAGCTGGTCCTGAGACCCGATACCAGATTGGCTGAAAGGACAGGTGATCCTATTGGATGCCTAGGAGGAGGAGGGAAGAGATGCATGGTGGAAGCCGCCATGATGCAGAAGAGGAGGAGATGCCCGCTGCCACCCATCTCCTGTAGGACCTAGATAAGGTAATAAGGGATAGGCTTGATAACTCATCATGAAACCCCCGGGGGGGTGTGGGTGACCCAACCAAGCAGGATTGGGGGGTGTGGATGACACGACCGAGCAAGAGTGGAGGGGGGCGGTGCTACTGGCAGACCTGTGGGTTGTGGCTGCCAGTAGCCACTGGAATTGAGACGCCCCTAGAGTATTGAATATGAGTTGCATGGTATGCCAAACCAACCCAGGGGTGCTTCAGGGCCATCTGTATGTGACCAGTAATATGCATTTCAACTAGGGAAATAATATCAGCTCTCTGTGATTTAATGAGAGAACAGCTGTGCGTTTAATTTTGTTTTGCATCCCACGAACATTCCAAGTAAAAAATGTATTAGATGTCATGAGACATGATAATGCTGTATAAAAGGATTTAGAAGGTGTTGAATCAGCACGGTACAACCATTTATGAGTGATTGCATAGATATCAAAACAATACACATAAACTAATATAGCATGTCAACATAAGACGATGTACGGTTATAAGGAATAACAACTGTTGAATAATAATAACTATTCCCCAACCTCCCAGCTCCTCATCTCCCCAACTTGATGAGAGCATGTATCAATAAAATCTGAAAAACATAACAGTCATTCAGTATATAAACAGAACCAGAGGCATGACAGAAGGTTGAAAAAAAAACAAAAAACATTTGTGTGAATATAACACAAGAGAAAAAAAAAAGCTCTATGTGGACAACTTCTTCACTGAAGAGCTTATAGAGACCATAAGAAAACAGATGGTCCTCCGTCTTTACCAGTAGAGCGTGTTCACATAGTACAAGTAATAACGGCTAAAGGATATTGTTCCTGAGGCAAAATCTCATAGGTCCGAAAGCAACAGGAGGGGTCGCATATAGATTGCATTAGATTGTTCAGGGAGAACCGGATTAATGGTTGACAATACTATAAATGGTTCAAAATAGAGATAGTCACGTGACTGTTCCTCGGGAAGTATAACTCCCTGTTAGCTCTGTGGCTAGGAGGTTGGTAAGTTTGTGGCAAAGATGGATAGTAGGGATAAGCAACAAAATTTTGCATTGGGGAGTTAAAACAATAAAAAAAAGAAGAGATATGGGGAGAAATTCGCTCTCCCCCTCCTGGAAACAGCATTATTCACTGCCGGTGGTGCCCGTGGATGAATAATTCCGGTCTAGGCAGTTGGAAGCCAGATCTGGGTCCTCAAAGAAGTGGACAGGTCTGTCATCTTCCTCCCTCAGATGGCCTGGATACAGCATGGCATATTTCAGATGTAATACATGCATACACCTTTCGAAATCTTGAAACCAAGATCTCTGTCATTGGACTTCATTAGAGCAGTCAGGAAATATGGCCACATGTACATTCTGGTAATGTATATTGCACTTTTCGCTGATGAGGCGAAGAATTTTATCCCGATGCTTGAAATGAAGAGATTTGGCAATGAGCGTATGGGGGGTGGGGCTTCCTGTGGAGGAGGCCGTGCTGGCATGCAGTGCCCTCTTTCCACTGCAAACATAACTGTGAATGCCTCCCATCCATGGTGGTAGGAAGGTTTTCCAGGAAGCCAGCTGAATCATTTTCCTCCATGTTCTCCAAGAGACCAATGAATCTGAGATTGCATCTATAAAGACTATTCTCTATGTCATCCTGCTTGGAACGCAGTTGTTGTAGTTGGAGTTGCACATGGTCAGTAGTGTGCTGTAGGGGATGCAGTATATTTTCTGCCCTAGTCTCGGTCTCCATCACACAGTCACAGAGTTTGGACGTTTTCTGTCCTATGAGCGATGAGTAATGAGTAATCTCCATTAGCAACTGGGAATATATATATATATATATATATATATATATATATATATATATATATTAGAATAATAAACAAGGATTAGTGTGTATGAAATATTCTCGTTGGTAAGGGCTAGCTGTACACATATGACAGGCTTTAGATTGAGAACCTAATTAATTTAACAATTACTTTTGGCTTGCAGGAATGTTAGGTGTGTGTTATGGAAGATGTCCTGCTATTTACCCATCATAAATTCAAATGCTGAGTTAAATACTGTAGTGGAGACCTGAGGGGCCCAAATTCATTAGCTAGATGGAGGCCTTGTAGTCCCATATGTTATAACAAGGGGGTGTTTGATATGCTGAGAATATTTCTTTGATCTGTTCAGGAATGGACAATTTTCCCCGGCTATGTCCATGCATAGTTAAGTGCCTTATTCAAGAGAAGGTGATGACCTTCTCTTTAATTAATTTCTCTTCTAATTAATTATCTCCCCAAGAGAGGCGGTGCTAGTGAGGGGCTGAGCTATGTTAAATTATGGGGAAGGGGAAATTGTCCAATCTTGGAGGAGATACGCCTGGAGGCAGGAGATGAGTAACATCATTCCACCAATCAGGGGGGGCCTGTTCAAGTGAATGAGAGATGGGCCTATATTAGGGTAAAGTACACACAGGGAAGAGAAGGAGTCATGAGTCTGATGTGGGCCCACACACATCATTACTGGTAAATATCAGGTCAGCTCCCAGCACTTAAAGAGGAAGTAAACCCTGATGAGTTTACCTCCTCTTTCATTCCCTGCAAAGGTAAAGCATAATGGACTACTATGCATCACATAGTAGTCCATTATGTGTCACTTACCTGACACAGGAGCCAGCGATGTCACCGCTGTCCCCTGTAGTCCGGCGCATCCATCTTCTCGCTGTCATAGGTGAAGCCGCGATGACATCACTCCCGCACACGCACGGGAGCCGTCACGCACGGCATATCGCCGTTGACGGGTGCCGCGCTCAGTGCGCCTGCGCGCCGCTGTTGACGGCGCATGCACCGTCGGCAGCGGTGCCTGTCTTTCGCCAAATATCTTCTAAACCGTGTAGGTTTAGGAGATATTTCTTGGACCTACAGGTAAGCCTTAATCTAGGCTTACCTTTAGGTCAAAGTGTGTTGTAAGGGTTTACAACCACTTTAAGGTATACCTGCTTGTGATATGTTTGTTTGCTGTTTGTATTTTGATGTATTGAGAAATATACTCTGTATTCTTTAATTTTAACCTAATATTTTCTTCTTGGTGTAGACTATAGATAGATGGCTGTGTATTAGATAGACTACTCACCAATAAATGTTGTTATTGTGTTAAAACTTTCACTCTTGGTCAAAGAACTCTCATTTAACCCACGTCATATCTTTGAGATATTAAATCTTAAACAAATGGGTAACAATCGCACCCAGTACTTTTGTTGTGTCGGCCGGGGTTTGCTCAGAATCAGAGGAGGTGGTGGCACCATCTTCAGCTTGCTGGTCTTTATCCTGTCATCGGAACCTTGCAAACTGACTTCCCGCATTCGGGACTTTCTTTAGTGGAGACATGATCCTCAACAGTGTAGTAGCCCACAGGAATCAGATAGGTAGAATATATTTGCAATCATTTGAGCAGTATAGATTAAATGTGCACAGAGCTCTCAACACCAGTGTCTCACTTCATTGCGCTCCAGGCCACACCTCCCAACCGCTGTATATTTGTGATTGGACACAGCCGATCATGTGGTAAAAAGCCAATTTCATTGGCTCTTTACACTGATCGGGGATGCACTGTGTCTGAGGGACACACCTCATCCCCGATCACTGTGCTGCATGCCCCCAGGGGTGTTCACTAGCCGCGCATCCTGAAGGACATAAATTACAAGACCATTATATACTAGGCCGGGCATCCTGAAGGACATCATTATAAATTATCTTGTTAGCTTTTTCCTTGGCAGTATTTTTTTTCAAGCAACTCTGACAGTTGATAAACTATATATAGCCAGCTTTGGAATTACAACAGAATATTTTGTTTAAAAAATCCTGGTATCTAAAAAGTGAGATGTTTTGTCAGAAAGGTCTGCAACCTTAAAAGTTTTAAAAACCTCATTGTGGATATAGATTATTAAAATGAAAAAATTTCACTCTTCAACAATAATGAGAGGTTCAATCAGCTTGACAAAGCAACTGAATACACAAATGTGCTTGTAACCTGCCACTGTCTTTGAACTAATTCACACCAGTATTACAACACAGCAGCTGGCATGAGGTGTGGCCCAGAGGGAGCACTGTTCACTTTTTTAAACCAACTTTATTGATAAGCCACATAGGGGGTTATGTACTAAAACTGGAGCATGCAAAATCTAATTCAGCTTTGCATAGAAAGCAATCAGCTTCCAGGTTTCATTGTCAAAGCCTAATTGAACAAGCTGAAGTTAGAAGCTGATTGGCTACCATGCACAGCTGCACCAGATTCTGAGTGCAACAATTTTAGTAACCACAAAGACCCCACCCTTTTGTGACCCACCACCCATAATGACCCAGGCAGGGACATCACAGGGGGCGGGGTCTTCAGATGACATCACCGGAAAATGGCACACACCAGAACTAACACAATAGTGGAAGATAGCATCCAGAGAAGACATCAGCAGAGCGAGAAGAAGCTGCAGAAGAACCAGAGGAAGAAGACAGTGGAGGGAGAAGAACCAGAGGAAGAAAAGGAGGAAGAAGACATTAGCAGAGGAAAAAGAAGATATGTTGGAGCTACTACTGGGGACATTCTTTAATTGTAATAAAGCACTGTGTACTGTTTTTAATTTGTTATTAACACTTTTTGGGTGAATGAGTAGGGGTACTTGTTAAAAAGGGGCTTTCAGATTCTGATAAGCCCCCTGCCTGCAGACCCCAACAACCACCACCCAGGGTTATCGGGAAGAGGCCCTTGTCCCCATCAACATGGGGACAAGGTGTTTTGGTGTGGGGGGGCAGACTTAGTCATTGCAAAGAAAATTTTCACTATGCAATAATAAATGTTTGTTAAAAAGGAAGCTAATTTGTGAAGAAAGAACTTTCAGAAAAATATTGGTGCACAAAAACATGAGAAACTGTACAAACAAAAAATAATTTTCATTGCTACCTACTTAGAAAATCATGGTGACATGCAGCATTATCAGTTTGCTGATAGTTGCATCTTAAAAACAAAAATGTTCCTTGAAGCTGATCACTCTTCAGAATCAGTAATCTTTAAAGCATGTTTTTTTTTTAAGCACACGCGGGATTAGAAGGAATCTATACTTGATCTTTTAACTCTGTCCCTATTGCTTCTGGTTTCACTTTCTATACTTGTTTTGACCCTCATTAACTAACAAACCTTGTATAACCACTTTCAGACCAGACCATTTTGCTGGCTTAAGACCGGAACACTTTTTTCAATTCAGCATTGCGTCGCTTTAACTGACAATTGCACGTTCGTGCGACGGGACTCCCAAACAAAATTGATGTCCTTTTTTCCCACAAATAGAGCTTTCTTTTGGTGGTATTTGATCACCTCTGTGGTTTTTATTTTTTGCGCTATAAACAAAAAAAGAGCAAGAATTTTGAAAAAAATTCATTATTTTTTACTTTTTGCTATAATAAATATCCCCAAAAAATATATA